>NC_073382.1:6788694-7154089 GCF_028641065.1 Leucoraja erinaceus
ACGGCTGACAAATGACCATCATAGGTTAACCTAGTGTTGCAAAGTGTCTCTCATAACCTAATCATGATACCCAGATAGACACAAAAACCTGGAGTAGCCCAGCGGGTCAGGCAGCCTCTCTGGCGAAAAGGAATAGGTGACGTTTCGTGTTGTAAATGTTACTCCAGGTTTTGTGTTTATCTTCGGTTTAAACCAGCATCTGCAGTTCCTTCCCACACATTGATACCCAGTTTGGGCTTCACTAGGATCACTCGGATCAGACCTCATCATAGCCTCTGTCCCAAACTGGATCAAAGAGCTGAATTTCAGAATGAGGTAAAATTGATTGCAGGTAGATACAAAATGCTGGAGTAACTCAGCAGGTGAGGCAGCATCTCTGGAGAGAAGGAATGGGCGATGTTTCGGGTCGAGAAGCTTCTTTAGACTGAAGTCAGGGGAGGGTGCGGGACAAACATAGAATGTAGGCGAGGACAGTCAGACTAGTGGGAGAATGGGGAAGGGGATGAGGAGAGAAAGCAAGGGCTATCTGAAGTTAGAGAAGTCAATGCTGTTGTGTAAACTACCCAAGCGAAATATGAGGTGTTGTTCCTCCAATTTGGGCTGGGCCTAACTCTGACAATGGAGGAGGCCCAGGACTTTGATTGCCCTTGGCATTAAGGCAGCATAGACTGACCATGGCTAAAGGGATCAGGGGGTATGGAGAGAAGGCAGGTACAGGATACTGTTGGATAGGCATAGACTGACCATGGCATCAAAGCACCCTGTTAAGTTGGTCAATGGACCTCAGTGGAAATACACTCCACTGGTTGTAGTCATACCTCGCAGAAAGCAACAAGGCTGGAACTGCAGGAGATCAGACTCAAGACATCACCATAGGAGTTCCTCAGAGTATTTAACCACCTTCAGCTGATTTATCAAGGACTTAGAAACATAGAAACCTTTGTGCCTGCACTGCCATTCAATATGATCATGGCTGATCATCCAACTCAGTATCCCATCCCTGCCTTCATAGAAACATAGAAACATAGAAATTAGGTGCAGTAGTAGGCCATTCGGCCCTTCGAGTCTGCACCGCCATTCAATATGATCATGGCTGATCATCCAACAGTATCCTGTACCTGCCTTCTCTCCATACCCCCTGATCCCTTTAGCCACAAGGGCCACATCTAACTCCCTCTTAAATATAACCAATGAACGGGCCTCAACTACCTTCTGTGGCAGAGAATTCCACAGATTCACCACTGGGTGTGAAAAATGTTTTTCTCATCTCGGTCCTAAAAGACTTCCCCCTTATCCTTAAACTGTGACCCCTTCTTCTGGACTTCTCCAACATCGGGAACAATCTTCCTGCATCTAGCCTGTCCAACCCCTGAAGAATTTTGTAAGTTTCCATAAGATCCATCCTCAATCTTCTAAATTCTAGCGAGTACAAGCCGAGTTATATGATCTGAAAGAGTTGTTCAAAATCATGAGAGGAATAAGCGCTCAGAGTAGAGGGATCGAGAGCCATAGGTTTAAAGTGAGGGGGGGGGGGAAAGATTTAATAGGAACCCAAGGGATAACTATTCCACACAAAGAGTGGTGGGAGTATGGAACGAGCTGCCAGAGGAGGTAGTTGAGGCAGGTACCACAGTAACGTTTAAGAGACATTTGGACAGGTACATGCTTTGAGGGGTGTGGGCCAAATGCAGGCAGGTGGGACTAGTGTGGATGGGACATGGTGGTCGATGTGGGCAAGTTGGGCCAAAGGGCCCGTTTCCACGCTGTATGACTATATGACTATGACTCACCTTCAGAACAAGGGATGGTTTCAGATGCCTACCCAATATTCTCTTCCCCTCACAACCGCCAGAGAACCAGGTTCGATCCTGACTACGGTTGCTCATCTGTATGGAGTTTGGACGTTCTCCATGTGACCTGCGTGGGTTTTTCCCCGGAAGCTCCGGTTTCGTCCAACACTCCAAAGACGTACAGGTTTGCAGGTTAATTGGCTCGTTATAAGTGTCAATGTGACAACCACCACCGAGGGATCTTCCTACTTTCTGTAGCAAATAAAATTCTAAACCGGGTCATCCTCAAGGGTCTTCAGGAAGCTGTAGACAAGAGGCTACGGGACCAGCAAGCAGGATTCAGGATGGATCACTCATGCACGGACCACATAGCAACATTACGCATCATGATTGAGCAGTCTATAGAATGGAACACGTCCCTGTACATCAACTTCATCGACTTTGAGTAAGCGTTTGACAGCTTAGACAGGCCAACACTATGGCGCCTAATGGACCACTATGGAATTCCCACCAAGATCATAAACTTAATCAAGAACTTGTATGGTGGAACCTCATGCAAAGTTATAGTTATGCATGCAGGCCAGCTCTCTCATAGTGTCAGGACGGGTGTCAAGCAGGGATGTCTATTGTCACCATTCCTGTTCCTCCTGGCAATTGACTGGATCATGGTGGAAACAAATGAATGAAAATAAATGGAATACAGTGGACAATGTGGGAGCAGCTAGATGATCTTGACTTTGGAGACGTCATAGCTCTCCTTTCACACACACACAGATACAAATAGAAACATAGAAATTAGGTGCAGGAGTAGGCCATTCGGCCCTTCGAGCCTGCACCGCCATTCAATATGATCATGGCTGATCTTCCAACTCAGTATCCTGTACCTGCCTTCTCTCCATACCCCCTGATCCCCTTAGCCACAAGGGCCACATCTAACTCCCTCTTAAATATAGCCAATGAACTGGCCTCGACTACCCTCTGTGGCAGAGAGTTCCAGAGATTCACCACTCTCTGTGTGAAAAAAGTTTCTTCTCATCTCGGTTTTAAAGCATTTCCCCCTTATCCTTAAGCTGTGACCCCTTGTCCTGGACTTCCCCAACATCGGGAGCAATCTTCCTGCATCTAGCCTGTCCAACCCCTTAAGAATTTTGTAAGTTTCTATAAGATCCCCTCTCAATCTCCTAAATTCTAGAGAGTATGAACCAAGTCTATCCAGTCTTTCTTCATAAGACAGTCCTGACATCCCAGGAATCAGTCTGGTGAACCTTCTCTGCACTCCCTCTATGGCAATAATGTCCTTCCTCAGATTTGGAGACCAAAACTGTACGCAATACTCCAGGTGTGGTCTCACCAAGACCCTGTACAACTGCAGTAGAACCTCCCTGCTCCTATACTCAAATGCAGGAGAAGAAGGACAGACTCTTACAAGCTGCAACAAAACTTGGTCTTACAGCCAATACAGCAAAGACACACGTGATGAGGATCCACTACAAAATTAGCAACCCTATCCTTGTGCACAGCTCCGCTCTAGAGGAGGTAGAAACATTCACATACCGAGGCAGTGTTGTGGACATCACCGGAGGGGCACAGGCAGACATACAAAGTTGAATCAATAAGGCTAAGGTGGTGTTTAACATGCTCAGGAAGATCTGGAGCTCAAAACACATCTCAATCAACACCAAAACACGCATCCTTAGCTCAGATGTGAAACAGGTGATGCTGTATGGATCAGAGACATGGAAAACATGCTACAAATAGGCTGCAAACATTCATCAACTCCTGCCTTAGGAGAATACTTAACATCTGGTGGGGAGACAAAGTAAGCAATGTGGACCTGTGGAAAAGAACAAGCCAGGAGCCCATTAACTTACAAATTCGAAGGAGAAAATGGAGTTGGATTTGACACACCCTCAGGAAATCTGCCACAAACAATACCCGGAAAGCCCTGAAATGGAACCCCCAAGGAAAAAGGAAAAAGGGGTCGCCACAGGAACAGCTGGAGAAGAGATGTCCAGACAAAAATGTCTAAGAGTGGGTCAACTGGGGAGATGTCGAAAGAACTGCCAACAACCGAGTGAGGTGGAGGGCATTTGTCAACGGCCTATGTTCCCAAGAGGAGCAAAGGGCTTAAGAAGAGAGAAGAAGTGTCAATTGTCCCAAGTGTATGTAGGATAGTGTTAGTGTGCTGGGACCACTGGTCGGTGCGGACTCGGTGGGCAGAAGGGCCTGTTACCGCGTTGTATCACTAAACTAAACTAAACTAAAAAAAATTTTAGCAGCTAAGCAGCAAGTTAAATTCACATCATAAGAGTGCCAGGCTATGACCATCTTCATCTAGAGAGAGCTTAACTACCTACCCGTGACATTCAATGGCGGTATAATACGCAAGTCCCCCATTATCAATCTTAGAGCGGGTGATCAGAAATTCAACTGGACCAGCCACATGAAATACTATCGACGTAAGGATAGGGAGGGGGGGTGGAGGAGGGAGATGGGAAGGGTGGAGTAGGGAGATGCCCCCTCCCCTATCTACCCACCCTCTCTATCCCCCTCCCTCTCTATCTTCCTCCCTCTCTACCCCTTCGCTCACCCTCCCCCTCTCCTTCTATACCCTCCCTCCCCCCCATTCTACCCACTCCCTCTCCCTCTAACCCCTCCCTCTTTCTCTCTCTACCCCCTCCCTCTCTTCCCCTCTCCCGCTCAACCCCCTCTCCCCCTACCTCTATCTCCCCTCTCTATTCCCCTCCCCTCCCTCTCTACCCCATTCCCTCTCCCTCTCTACCCTCCTCCCCACCCCTACCTCTTTACCCCCTCCCTCACTACCCCCCCTCCCTCTATACACCCCACCCTCACTACCCTTCCCTCCCTCTCTACCCCCACCCCCCTCCCTCTCTAGGGATTGAAGAGGGAGGGTGAAGAGGAGGGGGAGGGAGTGCTGGGGGATGAGGAGAAATCTGTGCAGTTGGGGGCTATGCATGTGTGGTGCATCATTGCGTTGGGGGAATGGCTTGCTTTGGGGGAATGGGTGAGTGGTGGAATCTTGCATTGGGGGAGTAGGACCCAATGGGTCTTCACTTGGTCTAGTACTTATTAAAACTTAGTTTGGTGACATTTAGAACACTTGTTTTTCGGAAAAGGATAGGAGATATTTTGATGGGAGAAGGGAGGGGCTGGCATGGTGGCGTAGTGGGAGAACTACTGCCTAACAGCGGCCGAGACCTGGGTTCGATCCTGATTACGGATGCTTATCTAAACGGAGTTTGCACGTTCCCCCCATGACTTATGTAGGTTTTCTCCGAGATCTTCGGTTTCCTCCCACATTCAAAAGATGTACAGGGTTGTAGATTCATTGGCTTGGTATAAATGTAAATTGTCCGTAGTGTGTGTGGGATGGTGTTGGTGTGCGGGGATCGCTGGTGGGTGCGGACTAGGTGGGCCGAAGGGCCTGTTTCCACTCCGTGTCTCTAAACTAAATTAAACTAAGAAAACAGATTGCAGCTGCAGCCGGAACACACATCCGTCAAAAGTATTGCATACTCCCTAAACAGTCACCACAATCAATGGGAAGATAATGAGCCAACCTGCAGAACCAAGACAAATTATCTTCAGTTATATAAGATTATCCTCGTGTGAGAAATAAAACTACCAAAGCAATAACTGAACAGAACAAAAAAAAAAGTCCCTAATTTAGGAAGGCTAGCACGTCATAAAGTACAATAAAATAATATTGTCGCTATTAACGACTGGGACAAGAATTACATACTGTATGAGCCTTGGTAATACAATTTACAAGATCAAGCTGATCTAGTGGACAATGATACACTCTGGATGCAAGTTCTTTGTCTAGCTCTGCTGTGGCTTTCAGGAGGTGCGTGGACATTTTGAAATGTAAATGGGGGGGGGGGGGGGGGGTTGAGGTGAGCGAATGTTAGAATCCCAGCGCTATTAGTGAGATCATTCTGGCCATCTAATAAATCTTCCCTGGGATGCCAAGAGTACTGAACTTTCATGACAAGTTCAGCATTACGATATGATCATTAAAAAAAAATTTTTTAAAAGGATCAATAAAGAGAGAAGAAGCACTCAATGTGGAACGCCAGCGTTACGTTGACATAGTGACTAATGATCGAAAGAGCTACAGTATCAGTTCCTTCAGACCAACATGCTTTAGAGAGAGACTTTCCTTTGTTAATAGCACCATCTACTGACAACATAACTTCACTGAGAGTTTGCGTTTCAGGCATTAAAAAAATAGGCGTTTACTTGCTGTTTTACAATAGGTGGTGTAATGAGGATTGCATTTTAGGATTCTGAATGGATTGGAAATGTAGACCAAACATGTAAATCTCATTGCATAAACTCTTCAAGTAGAATAAATCACATGCATTTGAAGGTCATAAATTTTCAGAAACATCTTCTGTACTTTTATGTCGAGTAAACGTGAATTAAAAAAGATGAAACATAGCCTGAAAATATCTTAATCAAGTTCAGATTTATATTTTAGCGATGGTGAGTGATTAATCTGTTTCATCTGAAGAAGGGTCACGACCTGAAATGTCACCTATTTATTTGCTCCATAGATGCTGCCTCACCCGCTCATTGTGGACTTCAGGAAGTCCAGAGGCGGCACGCACACCCCCATCCACATTAACGGGACGGAGGTGGAACGTATTTCTAGCTTCAGGTTCCTGGGTGTTAACATCTCTGATGACCTCTCTTGGACTCACAATACCTCAACTCTGATCAAGAAGGCTCACCAGCGTCTCTTCTTCCTGAGGAGACTGAAGAAGGTCCATCTGTCTCCTTAGATCCTGGTGAACTTCTACCGCTGCACCATCGAGAGCATCCTTACCAACTGCATCACAGTATGGTATGGCAACTGCTCTGTCTCCGACCGGAAGGCCTTGCAGAGGGTGGTGAAAATTGCCCAACGCATCACCGGTTCCTCGCTCCCCTCCATTGAGTCTGTCCAAAGCAAGCGTTGTCTGTGGAGGGCGCTCAGCATCGCCAAGGACTGCTCTCACCCCAACCATGGACTGTTTACCCTCCTACCATCCGGGAGGCGCTACAGGTCTCTCCGTTGCCGGACCAGCAGGTCCAGGAACAGCTTCTTCCCAGCGGCTGTCACTCTACTCAACAACGTACCTCGGTGACTGCCAATCACACCCCCCCCCCCCCCCCCCCCCCCCCCCCGACCTCCTCCCACAGGAAAAACACTATGTCTGTATATATGCTAATGTGAATATTTATTCAAATCATATGCTATATCGCTCTTCCAGGGAGATGCTAAATGCATTTCGTTGTCTCTGTACTGTACACTGACAATGACAATTAAAGTTGAATCTGAATCTGAAGCTGAATCTTCTCCAGCATTTTTGTCTACCTGTGATTTTTCCAGTATTTGCAGTTCTTTCTTAAACAACTCTTAATCATTTCAGTGTTTGCAATTTTCTATTCATACCTAGTTAAGCAACCTGCAAGGTTTTACACAAAAAAGTTTGAGTAACTCAGCGGGTCAGACAGCATCTCTGGAGAAAATAAATAGGTGTGCTTCATGTCGAAACCATTCTTCACGTCACCTATGATTTTTCTCCAAAGATGCTGTCTGATCCATTGGGTTACTCCAGCTTTTTGAGTCTATCTTCAGTTTAGACCAGCATCTGCAGTTCCTTCCTACACAATCTGCAAGGTTTGTCTATTTAAAGATAAGTAACAACACAAAATAATTGAAACAACTTCTTTTGAGTAGTTGCCAGAACAGAGAAACCTAAGGGACCATGAACTTATGAGCAAACATTTGAAGCAGGCTAGAGATATAAATAGATGCCTATAATAGCAAGTAGGTTCTGCTGAAATTATCTAAACCTCTGGATAAGTATGTATAATTCTAGCCAACAGTCTTTAAGAAGGATGTGAAGGCATTGCAGAGGGTGGTGAGGGGATTTACTATAATGGTAGCAGGGAAGAAGGACCTCAGTTGGGTGAGAAATTAGAGGGATTATTCTCCTTTGAGCAAAAGGTTCACAGAGATATTGCTGAGGTGTTTAAACACATCAGGAATTATGAAAGATAAAAGTGAGAAGTCAACTTGTTCTCACTCTCTGACTTTGCATTTGCATCTCAGATATGCAGGATTACTAACTAAAGGACGTCGACTTTGCATTTAGAAAGATACATGAACGAAGAGGGAATAGAGGGATATGGACCATGTGTTGGCAGGTGGGATTAGTTCAGATAGGAATCATGTTTGGTGCAGACATGATGGAATGATGGGCTTGTTCCTGTACTCTACTCTATCTACTCTGTTCTATAACAGCAAAATAAATAGAAGAGGATGACATTTTTTTATGAACTAAATTGGTGGAAAGCTGAATGCTGTTCCTGAATGATTCCATTCTTTCTTACAAAAGAAAAATGGAAGCATTGTGGGGGGAAAAAACAGGGATATGGGATTTGTTGAATAACACTTACAAAGAGGGTGGCACAGTCGTGTAGTGGTAGACGTCAGGGACCTGGGTTTGATCCTGACTACGGGTGCTGTCTGTACGGATTTTGTACGTTCTCCCCGTGACCAGCGTGGGTTTTTTCTGGGAGCTCTGGATTCCTCCCACACTCCAAAGACGTACAGGTTTGTTGGTTAATTGGCTTGATAAGATTGTAGATTGCCCCTCGTGTGTGGTGATAGTGTTAGTGTGTGGGGATCGCTGGTCGGTGCAAATTCAGTGGGCCGAAGGTTCTGTTTCCATGCTGTATCTCTAAAACTAGACTAAAGAGTGGCATGGATATATTGGACGGAATATTCTTCTGTGCTACATCATTCTATTAAGAAATAGCTCTGTAAAATGTTATTTCATTTCTTCACTGGGTGCTGAGCTGGCTCATAAGGTCATGTGATAGGAATAGAATTAGGCCATTCGACCCATCAAGTCTACTCCTGCATTCAATCATGGCTGATCTATCTCTCCCTCCTAACCCCATTCTCCTGCCTTCTCCCCATAACCTCTGACACCTGCACTAATCAAAATATCTCACCCTTAAAATATCCACTGACTTGGCCTCCACAGCCTTCTGTGGCAAATAATTCCACAGATTCACCACCCTCTGACTAAAGAAATTTCACCTCATCTCCTTCCAAAAAGAATGATTTTTTAATTCTGAGGCTATGACCTCTATTCCTAGACTCTCCTAATAGTGGAAATGGCTCTTTGAACCCTTGCGGAAATCTGGTGAAATCAAAGTGCTAGAGGGTGGGGAGCGGCAGGATTTTGAACCGGCAACACCAAAGAAACACCAACGCATTTTCAATTCTGCATATTGTGTGACTTTTAGGGGGGGGCGTGGATGATGGGTTTGTGAGAATAGGTTACAGGGAAATACAGTAAGTGTTAGGGAAATCCTGCTAAGCTGTGCCCTTCAAATAATCACCATGTGGGTGGCGAGGAAATTAGTGAGGACAGGGTTGTGGATGAAGGGTGTGTGAGAAGAATAGGTTACAGGGAAATACAGTATGTGGAAAGAGGTTGGAAGGGGACTGATTAGCATAAGCTGAGAGCTACCATTGACTTGATGGCTTGAATAACCTTTTTTAATATGATATGGGAAAATGAAAAATGAAGTGACCATCTGTATGGCTGAATATAATCAACTTGTTGGCACTCTTCAGAAGCAGTGGGATTTGCCTCATTTAAATTTTCGTCTGCCACGCCAAACTCCCCTTGCAATCTTGTCGTGGTCGCGGAGCTTGTGTGTCTCAGTGACCCCTATAGCTATGCCAGCTGGAGATTCGTCTCCTGTTAGGGTCTCCCATGCTGGACAGTTCGAAGGGTAGAGGCGATACGAAGAGCGATCCACTGGTCCTCCAGGTTGGGTGTTGAGCACAGGGCTAACAACCCTGTCTCGTAAAACAAATATGTTACGGAAACAGCAACTGAAGGAATCAACACTGCTGGGCGTGATGGACTTCCAGGGCTATCCACAGATGCTGGGCAGACAGCATCCCAAGAATAGCCCTGTACTGGACACAGGAAGGGAAAAGGAAAAGAGGGAGACCCAAAACCACCTGGCGTCGAACTGTACAGAAGCTAGCCCAGAGGAGACAGGAGTGGAGGACCTTTGTTGCTGCCCTACATGCCAGGAGGCACAATAGGCAGTAAGTGAGTGAGTAAGTGAGTAAGTGAGTAAGTAAGTAAGTAAGTGAGTAAGTGAGTAAGTGAGTAAGTGAGTAAGTGAGTAAGTGAGTAAGTGAGTAAGTGAGTAAGTGAGTAAGTGAGTAAGTGAGTAAGTAAGTAAGTAAGTAAGTAAGTAAGTAAGTAAGTAAGTAAGTAAGTAAGTAAGTAAGTAAGTAAGTAAGTAAGTAAGTAAGTAAGTAAGTAAGTAAGTAAGTAAGTACACCAAAGGAGCAATGAAGCAACAATTGTACGTGCACGAATAAAACATTAAAATACTTGACCTTCTTTTGTGATTGCTGGACAGTCAATGTATATCTTGAATCTTTTCTTGTAACCTGCACAGCAAAAGAGTTAACTGTGGCCCAATACAGAAGGATCAGATTACTTATTTTGTTCACGAGCAGTGAACTATCATGGCTTTGGATAGCTAAATGGTGAATGTATCAGGTGGGCATGTATTTGTGGAGCACAGTTTAATGTAAATGCAGCAAGGTTTTGGTAGCATAATAACAGAAACTAGCCAAACTTGAAAAGAAGACAGGGTGGTAAAGTAACTCAGCGGGCCAGGCAGCTTATCTGGGGGATATGGATAGGAGATATCTTGGGTCAGGACCCTTCTACAGACTACTGGTGGTATGGTGGAAAAGGCTGGAGAAGAGGTGGAGGGTGGTCAAGGGCTGGCAAGTGATAGGTGGGGGAAGGAACTGCAGATGCTGGTTTAAACTGAAGATAGACACAAAAAGCTGGAGTAATTCAGCAGGCAGGCAGTATCTCGGGCTGGTCAGGGATAAGTGAAACAAGAGATGTGAATGATGATGTAGAGAGATAAAGAACAATGAATGAAAGATATGCAAAAAAGTGGTGATGACAAAGGAAATAGGCCTTTGGAAAGTCACACTGCCTTCTCGTTTTCCTGTTTAGCTGTTTGGGTGAAAACGAGAGGCCAGTGCGACTTTGGTGGGGGAGGGATAGAGAGAGAGGGAATGCCGGGGTTACTTGAAGTTAGAGAAATCAAATTCATACCACCAGCTGTAAGCTGCCCAAGCGAAATATGAGATGCTGTTCCTTCAATTTGCGTTTAGTCTCACTCTGACGATGGAGGAGACCAGGGACAGAAATGTCAGGTTACACAAAAAAGCTGGAGAAACTCAGCGGGTGCAGCAGCATCTATGGAGCGAAGGAAATAGGCAACGTTTCGGGCCGAAACCATTCTCATATTTCCTTCGCTCCATAGATGCTGCTGCACCCGCTGAGTTTCTCCAGCTTTTTTGTGTAACCTTCGATTCTCCAGCATCTGCAGTTCCCTCTTAAACGACAGAAATGTCAGTGTGGGATTGGGAAGGAGAATTAAAGTGTTTAGCAACTAGAAGTTCAGGTAGTTTCAGGAGGACCGAGGGAAGGTGTTCCGTGGATACAGGGGAGCAGGGTTTTGTTTGGCAGATGGGTGGGCAAAGACCAGAGATGAAAAGAAGATAAAAGCTTGTGAGATAAAAAGGAAGAGGAATGAAATGTGAAGCCAGAGGATAGGATATAGATAGAAAGGCTCACTGCCAGCCAATCTTCAGTTGCTTGTACATTGGCAGCACAGTGGCGTAACTGAAAGAGCTGCTGCCACACAGCACCAGAGACCCGGGTTCAATCCTAACCTAGGGTGGTGTCTGTAAAATGACTTATTCCACACAGAGTTTTTTACTATAACTGTTTATTAAAGTTACTGTTACACACTATGCAATAGCTGTCCGTGGTCATCACTGGAGCTAGAGAGCGAGCTAGAGGTGGGGACACTACAATTATACTGGAGATAATGGGGAGTGGTTAGTGGTGGGGAGGTCACTATGGTTAAAGGAACATGCACTAATCTACATCCTTCCTCTTAGAAATAAAAAGCATGACAGTACAGGCCAATACACAGAGCGACCACGGCTCATACGCTACAAACATAACCGCACCGGGAACAGTTAAAAGCTACGCAGACTCCCCATAACGGACAGGCTGCTTGACCAGCCGGCCAGAGCGGGTGTGCAAACTGCACTCCCCTTCCACCGCGGGTGCAGAAGGGACCGCAGCTGGGGCATCGGTAGGAAAGCCGGGCGGTGAAAGGAGAGGAGGAGGAAGAGAACCGGCCGGGGAGAGCGGTTTGGCAGGCGAGGCAGGGGAACGAGGCTGCGGGGAGCGGGGGACAGAGAGTTGGGAGGGGAGGGTGCATGGCATGCGAGTAGTGGCTGGGGCTGGCGGGGCAATGGGTGGGCTGGTGGGGATAGGGGGATGGAACGGGTCGGCGGGAGGCGGAGTGGGCTCGTTCACGAGCAATAGGTGTTGACGGGATCGACGGTAGATAGCCCCCTCGTAATCGACGAGGTAGGACCGCGGTGAACCGGCGTTGCCAACCACGACGGCCAGGCGGTAGTGGCCAGAAGGGGACTGCATGCGAACCACCTGTCCCGGGAATAGACGTGGAAGGGGCCGGGCGGACTTATCAAAGGAGCGCTTCTGGATTGCCTTCTTTTCGACAATGCGCTCCGTGACAGTGGCAGGGTCCTGGACCGAGGGTTTGAGGGACTGTTGCGAGACAGGTAGCGGGGGTCTAGTGGTGCGGGACATAAGGCGCTGGGCAGGGGAACCGAGCGCGGGGTCGCGGGAAATGTTGCGGAGGTTGAGCAGGGCAAGGTAGAAGTCGGAACGGGAAAGGCGGCATTGTTCCAACAGCTCCTTGGCACTGCGGATGGCCCGTTCAGCAAGTCCGTTGCTTTGAGGATACTCGGGGCTGCTGGTGATGTGGTGAAAGTTCCAACGGGCAGCGAAGGCACGGAACTCAGCGCTGGAAAATTGGCTGCCGTTGTCCGATCGGAGGGTCACCGGGGAGCCGAAGGTGGAAAAGTGGCGGCGAAGCTTCCCGATGACAGCGGCAGATGTGATGGAGGGCAGCTGATCCACCTCGAACCAGCTGGAATATGAGTCCACCAGGACCAGGAAGTGCTTTCCGCGCCACTCGAACAGGTCCGTGGCAACGGACATCCATGGGAGCTCGGGAGCCGGCGTCTGCAGGAGAGGCTGGCGCTGCTGATGGGGGTGCAGGGTGTTGCAGGCAGCGCAAGCGGAGACTCTGTCACGGATGTCTTGAGCAATGCCTGGCCAGTAGAATTGGCTCTGGGCCTGGGACAAAGTAGCTTCCACCCCGGGGTGGCCGCTGTGAGCAGATTGGAAATAGTGATCTCGCAGGGCGGCAGGCACCACGACCTTGTGACCCTTCACCACCACGCCGGCGTGCAGCACCAATTCATCCCGAATCAGGAAGTAGGGCACGCACCTGCAGGCAGTGCAGAGCGTCGGTCAGGCCAACCACGGCGGATAACGTCCGCAAGTTGTTGCAGGGCAGGATCATCAGCAGTGTGTTTCACCAGGGACTGCATCTGCTGTGAAGGAACAATGTTAACGTTCAGTACCATGAGGTCAGGCGATTCGTAAGGGTGGCGGGCAACGGAAGGCAGCGGAGCACGAGACAAGGTGTCGGCTACAAACATGTCTTTGCCCTTACGGTAGACGATCTGGAACGTGAAACGCTGGAGTTGCAACATCATACGCTGCAACCGGGAAGAGGCAACATGGATAGGCTTATTCAAAATAGTGACCAGCGGCTGGTGGTCAGTCTCGATGGTGAAAGAGTTGCCTAGGATGTAGTCCTTGAACTTGGAACAAGCGAAGACCACGGCAAGTAGTTTTTTCTCGATCTGGGCATAGCGTTGCTCGGCAGGGGTCATGGTGCGAGAAGCGTAAGAGACGGGCAGCTGAAGGCCGTCATAAAGCTGCAGACAAGCAGCACCGAGACCAAACTTAGAGGCATCGCAAGTGAGGACAATGGGTCTGTGCAGATCGAAGAATTTTAGAGTCGGCGTGTGGGCGAGCTTCGACTTCAGAGCCACGAAAGCCGACTGGTGATGCGGGAGCCAGACCCATGCGGAGTCCTTTTTGATCGGCTCCCTCAGGGGAGCACTCAGTTCGCTGAGGTCGGGTATGAACTTACCCAGGTAATTGACCATGCCCAGGAAGCGCTGCAGGCCAGGGACGTCGGTAGGAGTGGGCATCTCGGTGACCGCCGAAGTTTTCTGGGGGTCGGGCTTCAAACCCCCTGCCGTGAAGACATGGCCAACGTAAGTGACTTCCAGGACCCGGATCGACATTTCTTCGGGTTGAGCTTGAGATTGATCTCACGAGCCCTGTCGAGGACTTTGCGGAGGTGCAGGTCGTGCTCAGCGACGTCCCTCCCGTACACCAAGATGTCATCCACGATGATAGCGCACGGTAACCCAGCAAACAGCTGTTCCATGGTGCGCTGGAAAACCTCACTAGCCGAGTTGATCCCGAACGGCATGCGGAGGAAACGGAACCTGCCGAAGGGAGTGCTGAAGGTAGTGAGAAATGAGGAACGTTCATCCAGTGGGATCTGCCAGAAGGAGCTCTTGGCGTCTAGGACAGAGAAGACAGTGGCAGGGCCGACCTGTGCAGCAACGTCCTCTACCGTCCGCATGGGGTAGTGGGGGCGCTTGATGGCAAGGTTCAGGTCCATTGGGTTAATGCAGATCCGGATCTCGCTCTTGTCTTTCTTGGCGGCAACGACCATGGTGGAGACCCACCTGGTGGGAGCGCTCACCTCCTTGAGGATGCCCATGGTCACCATGTCGCGTAGAGTGGATTCCACACGGCCCTTCATCGCAAAGGAGACGCGGTGGGCCGGCCGAACCACCGGGTCGACGCTTGGGTCGACAACAATCTTATAGTCACAGGGCAATTTGCCCAAAATGTCATCAAAGCGGTCGGGGTATTCGCCCAGGGGGTCCATGGGGCTTGCACTAGGTGAATGCCGTGGTGGAAGGAAACCAAACCAAGGTCCTGACACGCCGGGTGCCCAGCAGGGTGACGTTGTCAGAGTCCAGCAGGTGGAAAGTGAGGGGCCGAGAGGTCTCAAGAACTGTGTTTGCATGTTCTCCCTGTGACTGCATTTATTTATCCGGGTGCTCCAGTGTCTTCCAACATCCCAAAGATGTGCAGGTTTGCAGCTTAATTGGGCCTGTGTAAATTGCCCCTAATGTGTAGGGAAAGTGGGATAATATACAACTAGTGTAAACAGGTGATCAGTAAACGGTGTGTCTCAGTGATTTGGAGGGCTTGTTTCCATGCTGTATTTCTAATGTAAACTAAACTAAAACCCTTTGTCACTTCAGAATCATCCAACTAAATATGAGTGGAATAACTGACATTTTGGAACGTCAGCGTTGAGATGAGCAATTGTGAACCATTTCTGCAATAAATGTAAAATCATGATTTAATCCTGGGCTTTACATATTACTAGACTAAGTGGGACCCGTTGGGTTCCATGTTCACACGGGAGGGTTGGTCCCCCAACGCAATATTCCACCTCTCCACCAATTACAATATTGGTGGCCAGTGGGGGGGGGTTCTTTCTGGAGCACTACTATGGGTGTTGTGGGCCAAAGGGACTGGTTTCCAGAGGGGTATTATGGACATTGTGGGCCAAATGGTTTCTTGGGCTGGCAGCTCAGGCACTCAGGCCTGATGGGCTGGCAGCTCAGTCACTCAGGCCTGATGGGCTGGCAGCTTATAAACTGCCACAAATTCTACCCAAAACAGGTGAGAGACTGTGAGAGAGAAGGGGGAGAGGGTGGAGAATCAATTTTAGACATTTTTCATCTATTTCTGCAGATTACGGCAATGAAGGACAAATGTCTATCCTGGCCTGGATCTCACAGGGAGCCAATGAAGGGAGGGAGAAAAATACTGGGGTGAGGTTTAATACTTGCAAGGGGAATACTTACTGATGGGCCGAAGGGACTCCCCCTGGGCTAGTACAGGCCTGATGGGCTGAAGGGACTTTAAAAAAAATCTGAGTGAAATCTCATTGAAAGGAACTTTTTCTGGACTGTTCCTGGCCTGGGCCTTTTGGGCCAAAATGCCCTTCCTGGGCTAATACGGGCATTTTGGGCAAAAGGGACTGGTTTCTCTGCTAATACGGGCCTTGTGGGCCAAAATGAGTGGTTTCAGGCAGGCCAAACAACTAATTTCATTTCATTTCCATAGCCATTTCAGTTTCAAGCACAGGGCAGGCCAAACAACTCATCTCATTTTCATTTCATTTCCATTTCATTTCATTTCATTTCATTTCCATTGCCATTTCAGATTCAAGCACAGGGCAGGCCAAACAACATGTCATTTTCATTTCATTTCATTTCTATTGCCATTTCAGTTTAAAGCACAGGGCAGGCCAAACAACTCATTTTATTTTCATTAAGGGCTAACAAATCATTTATTGCAAGTACATTGCAGTCTCACAATTCCGCCGACTCACAGTTCAGTTGACTCACAGCAGAATCAGAGTTGTGGCCTCTCCCTCGCACGTCCAGGCATACAGGGTTTTATAGTCCTGTCCCCCCACCCCCGGAAGAGGTGTTACCTTCATCATTACCTTGATTGACATGCAAGAGGACCAATCAGCTGATCTCAAGATTTTTTAAACACTCGTAACTTTTTTATTTTTCATCGATCGGAGAAATCCTCAGGGCTGCCTCAGCGGAGGAGGACTGTGAGTAAGATGGCCAAAAATCATAACGATACAGGGTAGCGTTTTTTCCAATATCAATAATCATTCTTGCCATAGAGGGAGTACAAAGAAGGTTCACCAGACTGATTCCTGGGAAAGCAGGACTTTCATATGAAGAAAGACTGGATAGACTCAGCTTGTACATGCTAGAATTTAGAAGGTTGAGGTGGGATCTTATAGAAACTTACAAAATTCTTCCGGGGTTGGACAGGCTAGATGCAGGAAGATTATCCCGATGTTGGGGAAGTCCAGAACTAGGGTTCACAGTTTAAGGATGAGAGGGAAGTCTTTTAGGACCGAGATGAGAAAATCATTTTTTATACAGAGAGTGGTGAATCTGTGGAATTCTCTGCCACAGAAGGTAGTTGAGGCCAGTTCATTGGCTATATTTAAGAGGGAGTTAGATATGGCCCTTGTGGCTAAAGGGATCAGGGGGTATGGAGAGAAGGCAGGTACGGGATACTGAGTTGGATGATCAGCCATGATCATATCGAATGGCGGTGCAGGCTCGAAGGGCCGAATGGCCTACTCCTGCACCTATTTTCTCTGTTTCTATGTTTCTATCCATTTAGCCACAATGGCCACATCCAATCTAAAATCCCATTACATTACAGCAGGACTAAAATCTGGAGTCATACAGACATGGAATCAGTTGATTTGGCCCAACTCGACCATGCTGGCCATGATGTTTATCTGCGCTAGTCCCATTTGCCTGCATTGAACCCATATTCCTCTAAACTTTTTCTATCTAAGTTCCTGTCCAAATGTCTTTTAAATGAAATTGTACCCACTCTGCAGCTTCCACCTGCAAGCTCCTTCCATAAACCCACCGTGCTCCGTGTGAAGATGTTGCCCCTTTAAAATCTTTTCCATCGTAACCTTAAATTTATGCTCTTTAGTTTGACAATTCCTTGCCCTAGGAGAAAGACCTCTCAATTAGGAAGACCTCTCATCTAGACCCCTCATTTAGGAAGCCAAGGGGAAGGTAAAGGGCCTGTCCCACTTTCCCGAGCTGCTCACGAATTCTCCCGAGTTTTCCCCTTGATTCAAACTCGGAGAATGTTCGTAACGGGTCCGTAGATATATATCGTAGCGGCTCGTGATGTCAGCCGTAGGTACTCGGGGCACTAAATGTTGCAATTGTTCACCTCCCGACTATCTTTTTACTCGTGGACATTTTTTGTCATGCTGGAAAAAACGTCACGATTTACCTGAAGCCCCGAGTACCTACGGTAGATTACCACAATCCTGATTTATTTTGTCAGTCCTTTAAACTCGGCAGAGATTTTGAATTAAGTCATGAAAGTGGGACAAGCCCTTGACTGTTTTACTCCTCTGTTATCTACAAAACAATAAAACAGCAAACAACACGGAACTTTGCCCATTATAAACTGGCATTAATCATCTTGTTTACTGCATTGGACAATGGTGTCACAAAATTGGATCCAGAATGTTGCAGGGGCGCCACTACGATGAGGAAGTTATTATCATGGTCAACATCTTTGATAATAGAAATAGAAATTAAAATTGCGAAAGCTTGCAATTTGTGACTCATAATCTCCGCACCAGATGGTAATTCAAATGATAATTACTAACATTTGCAGAAAATATTTGGCCTGCCACAGGAAGTGGTTGAAACAGACATGTGGGCCCCAACTATTCCCAGCTGTGAAACTGCTTAGACGATGAGCAAATGGTTCAGTTTTCAAACAAGAGTGCGCAGGAGAAGCCTTTCAAAACCAGTCGAAGTGACAAGCTGTGGAGAATTAAAAATGGGGCCAAATGGGATAGTACATGAAAGAAGATGCGGAGGTCATCAAACTCGATTAATCCACATTCGCTGCGCCTGGTGTGTAGGAAGGAACTTCAGATCCTGGTTTAAACCGAAGACAGACACTTAACGGATCAGACAGCATCTCTGGAGAAAAGGAATATGTGACTTTTCGGGTCGAGAACCTTATTCAGGAAAATTCACCTATTCCTTTTCTCCAGAGATGCTGTCTGACCCCCTGAGTTACTCCAGTTTTTAGTGTCTATCTTCAGCTGCGCCTAATGCTGGCAGCGTTTCACCTCAGTTCTGCTTGCTCGCTTGCACAATTAACACACACGGCAAGAACTAACTCTGCTAATGGACTGCGCACATCTCGGCAAGAGGTTGATATCATCAGCCTGAAGACGCTGTTAAGACCATAACAACAGTAGCAGGAGTAGCTACCCAGACCTTTGCATTTGCGCCATCCTTCATCAGGATGATGTCTGATCTTCTGCTTCAGCGCCATTGACCTGCACCTGGCCCCCGACCCTCGATACCCTCAGTATCCTGGAATCTATTGATTACAGCTTGAAATGAATTCAATGACTGATCTTCCACAGTCCCTTGGATAGCAAACTGAAAACATACTGAGTGGAGATACTTATCCTCATCCCATTCCTAAACAGACTCCCTCTTATAAAAGGAGGAACCGGCGTGCTTTGTAACTTTGTCAGGGCCATAGATGGCTGCTATTTGTATACATTGTGTATGCAAGCAAAGAATTTCACTATGCCTAGTCATATGTGACAATAAAGTATTCCGATTCCTGGTCCTAAACTCCTCATGCTAGGGGATCCATCCTCTCCTCATCCGGTATGTAGTGCCCTTATGAATTTTGTAAGCTTTGACAAGGTCTCCTCAACTCTTGAGCATTCTTAAGTTTTAGAGAAACAGCATGGAAGCAGGCCCTTCAGCCCACTGAATCCATGCCGACTATTGATCAGCCGTTCACACTAGTTATCCCATTTTTGCATCCACTCCCTACACACTTGAGGCAATTTCCAGAGGCCAATTAATCCAAACACCTGCACATTTTTGGTATGTTCGAGGAAACCTGAGCATCTGGTGGAAACGAATGCAGTCGCATGCAGAATGTGCAAACTCCACACAGACAGCAGCGGAGGTCAGGATCGAACTCAGGTCTCTGGCGCTGAGAGGTAGCAGCTCTGCCTCTGCCCCACTGTGCCGTCCTGTAGTTTGGCCTCACACACCAAACCCATTATCCCTAAAAGCAGTCTATTGATTTTCACTGCACTCTCTAATCGAGGCTTTATGGCAAATACATTCTCTGCAAGTATGTGCACAATACTTCATGTGCATTCTCGACAAATTCCTACACGATTGTAGAAATGCTTCCTTACTTTTGTATTCAAGTGCTGTCGTAATATAAAAGCTGCCAGAATTATTTTTTCCTAATGCCTTTCTGTACCTGCGTGTTAGCTGGCGGATGTGCGGGAGTGGGCGCCGTCTGTGTATGGCAGCCTGCCCGCAGTCCGTCTACACCTTTTTTTATTGTATTTTATTTTAAGTCCTGTTAAAAAAAATGTTAGTGGAGGTCTTCTATGTGGGGGGTGGGGGTGGGGAAGGGGGAAACTTTATTTACTTAGTCCCCTACCTGGTCGAAGAGGCAGCATCCCTCCAAGCTGCTTCTTGGCCCCGTCCTCGCGGCCTATCATCGAAAATGGAGCGGCGTTTCCTGTCGGGACCGGCTGGGACCACAGCTTCGGCGGCGGTGGCGTAGCGCTGGGATACCAACACGGAGCGGGCGATGCCTACCGGGTCGCCGTGCGGTAAGCTCCGGAGCGCTTTGGCCATCGACTCCCAACATCGCGGAGCTGTGGCTGCGGGCGTCCGGCCGCGGGCGGCGCCGGATTTGGAACGCCGCAGCGCCAGTGATCGAGTTCGCCGGGGTCGGAGCTCTAACTGGCACGGCCTGAGGACCACGAGTGCCCCGGTCTCCGGTCTCCGGGGAGGAGGCAGCCGCTCTAGACTTTTCCAAGCCGCTGAGGAATGTTTCACCCGACGCCGATGTTCCATCTTCACGGCAAGAGGGCCCTGAAAATCATCGGACTGGCTGCGCGGCCACAAATGGGCCCTGACCTCGGGTGTTTCACAGAGGAAGAGGACTTAAATTTCTGGTTCCTTTCCCCACAGTGGAAATGTTTTGATTCTGCTGTGGGGGGAAGTTTGTGTTGAACTCTATAATGTGTTGTGTCCATTTTATTCATTTTTTTTTAACCTTTTTCTATGGTTTGTAATGGAACTTATTATTTAATTTATGTAAAGCACTTTGGGGTCAATGCGAGTTGACTTAAAACGTGCTATATAAATAAAACTTACTTATTTACTTACTAGCTTGTCGCTGGCTTTGGCACAAACATACCTCTGCCTTTTCCAAAAATACTAATTTTCCTGCCATTTAAAACCTAATAGGCAATCTTGACATACACCACATGGAACATAAAACAGTACAGCACAAGTTCAGGCCCTTCAGCTTGTAATGTCTGTGCCAAACATGATATCAAGTTCAATTAATTTCCTCTGCCTACATGTGATACATAACAGAATCAGAATACCATTTTATTGGCCATGTATGTATACATACAAAGAATTTGACGGTGCTTTGCTCACACATGCTGACCGGTTGCATCGTGGCTTGGTTCGGCAATTTGAGTGCCCTGGAGAGGAAAAGACTACAAAAAGTAGTAAACACAGCCAAGTCCATCATCGGCTCTGACCTTCCTTCCCTCGAGGGGATTTATCGAAGTCGTTGCCTCAAAAAGGCTGGCAGTATCATCAAAGACCCACACCATCCTGGCCACACACTCATCTCCCTGCTATCTTCAGGTAGAAGGTACAGGAGCGTGAAGACTGCAACAACCAGGTTCAGGAATAGCTACTTCCCTACAGCCATCCCTACGGCTCGGACAAAACTCTGATTATTAATAACCCATTTTCTGTTATTTGCACTTTATCAGTTTATTTATTCATGTGTGTATATATTTATATTATGGTATATGGACACACTGATCTGTTTTTGTAGTAAATGCCTACGTGCAGTTTTGGTTCCAAATCTGAGGAAGGACATTCTTGTCGGGGCGGGATGGCCTGTTTCCGTGCTGTAACTGTTATATGGTTATACGGGTATGTGTTTAGGCAGGAAGATTGCTCCCGAGGTTGGGGAAGTCCAGGACAAGGGGTCACAGCTTAAGGATAAGGGGGAAATCCTTTAAAACAGACTTTTTTCACACAGAGAGTGGTGAATCTCTGTTCTGCCACATAGGGTAGTTGAGCTTACTGCTATATTTAAGTGTGGTGGCCAATATGATCATATTGCGGTGCATCCATTCCCTGTATATCCATGTATCTATTCAAAGGACTGTTAAACACCATTATCAGATCTGCTTCCACCACCTGCCCAGGCAGTAAATTCCAGGCACCCACCACTTGCTGTGTAAAAACCTGCCCTGCACATGCCCTTTAAACATTCCCTCTCTGACCTTAAATTTCTGCCCTCTAATCTTTGACATTTCCACCCTTGGGGAAAGGTTCTGATAATCTATCCTAATTATGCATTTCATAATTTTATGAACTTTTATCTCGTCCTCTGATGCTTTGGAGAAAATAAACAATGTATGTCCAGCCTCTCCTCATAGCTAATACATTCTAAACCAAGCAGCATCCCTATAAACCTCTCCAGTATCTTCCCCATATTTTTTGTAATTGGGCAACCAGATCTACACTGATACTCCAAATGCAGCCCAACCAAAGTTTTTAAAGGTATGGTCATACACAAAGTGCTGAAGTAACTCAATGGGTCAGGCAGCATCTCTGGATAAAAAGGATGGCTAACTTTTCGGGTCGAAACCCTTCCTCTGACCCAAAATGTCACAAAACCTTCTTCTCCAGAGATGCTGCCTGAACCACGGAGTTACTCCAGCACTTTGCGTCCAGCTACAGTATAAACCAGCATCTGCAGTTCCTTTCAACACACTTTTTAAATCTGTGGATTGCTTCATACTGTCTACAATATGTTTACCATGTCCTTGCCCAGCCTAATTGCTCATCTATATCCTCTTTACGCCTATTTCCATGCTCACAATGTTATATAGTACTAGACTAAGTGGGACCCGTTGGGTCCCAGCATCACACGGGAGGGCTGGTCACCAACACAATATTCCACCTCTCCACCAATTCCAATACTGCTCGCCAGTGCGGGGGGGGGGGGGGGGCTGTCTGTTGCACTAGTATGGGTATTGCGGGCCAAAGGTACTGGTTTCCAAAGGGCTAGTCTAGACATTGTGGGCTGTATGGATGCTTGGGCAGGCATCCAACTGTTGCAACGATTTTAAAAGCCAAGCCGAGGCAAACAATTGGGCTGCAGACACCCGACTACTAAAATTCATTTTGTGAACAGAAACTTGTTAAAAAAAAGGCGAGGCAAACAATTGGGCTGCAGACACCCGACAACCAAAATTCATTTTGCAAACACAAACTTGTTAAAAAGGGCTGCAGCCACTTTACAGCCGCATCGAGAGGACTCGCCGTGTAGACGTGCCTTCAGTGTTATTCGCAGCTCAGAGAGCCGTGACCCTCTTGCTTCCTGGATCTGGCAGAGACTGAGTGAGGCACGACACTTCCTGGTTTTATAGTCCCTCCCCCTGCCGCCAGCAGGGGCAGCAGAAATAATGGGGAATTATGTAAAAACATTAATATCTCTCTCATTTTTAATCAACGAAAAAAATCCTCCGCACTGATATGGCGGAGGGGGGCTCTGAGCGAGGTGGCCAAAAATGACAGCCGTAGGTGGCGGCATTCTCTCGGAAATCGCAGCACAGTCGGCCAAAAGCGGTCAAGATCAGAGATTTAGTAATATGCTAGACTAAGTGGGACCCGTTGGGTCCCAGCATCACACAGGAGGGCTGGTCATCCAACGCAATATTCCACCTCTCCACCAATTCTAATATTGGTGGCCAGTTGAGGGGGGAGGGGCTTTCTGGGGTGCTAGTATGGGTGTTATGGGCTGAAGGGACTGGTTTCCGGAGGGCTAGTATGCAAATTGTGCGCCAAATGGATTCTTGGGCTGGCGTCTCAGTCAATCAAGCCTGTTGTGCTGGCAACTCACTCACTCACGGCTGGTGGGCTGGTAGTTGACTCACGGCTAATCCTTGAAATTCTATTTCAAGCAGGGTATAAGGCCACCAAATTCAAGTGCAGTTTCATACCATTTGAAGTAGGGTGCAAAGCCACTAAAGACAGCAAGTCGAGACCTCTCCCTCCTCCATCTTGCAGAGACTGAACCACACCCACATTTCCGGGTTTTATAACCCCTCCCCCACCCACCGTAAAAGGTGTGGCTTTCATGGAGTGATTGACAGGAGAGAAATTCTCAACATTTTTTAAAAAAACTAATACCACTTTTATTTTTCATTGATGGGAAGAATTCTCTGCACCTGCTCAGCGGAGGGGGACTGAGTAAGATGGTCAAAAATCACAGCCGTAAGTGGTAGTGTTTTATCTAAAATCAATATACAGTGCAAACAAGAAGTAAGTGCATTGACAGTAGTGCCTTTTAACTTCAAGCCAAAGCACCCAAGCCCCCATTTGCAGTAAGTAGTGCATTTCAACTTCATGCCACAATTTGCAGTAAGTGGTGCCTTTCAACTTCAAGCCAATGCACCCACGCCACCATTTGCAGTAAGTAATGGCTTTCAACTTCAAACCACACCCAAGCCACACCCAAGCCACCATTAGCAGTGTGGAGCCTTTCAACTTCAAGCCGATGCACCCAAACCACCATTTGCAGTAAGTAATGCCTTTTAACTTCAAGCCATTGCATCCAAGTCACCATTTGCAGTAAGTAGTGCCTTTCAACTTCAAGTCAAAGCTTTCAACTTCAAGCAAGCCACCATTTGCAGTAAGTAGTGCCTTTCAACTTCAAAGCCACCATTTGCAGTAAGTAGTGTCTTTTCAACTTCAAGCCACACCCAAGCCACCATTTGCAGGTAGTGCCTTTCAACTTCAAAGCTCCCAAGCCACCATTTGCAGTAAGTAGTGTCTTTCAACTTCAAGCCACCATTTGCAGTAAGTGGTGTCTTTCAACTTCAAGCCACACCCAAGCCACCATTTGCAGGTAGTGCCTTTCAACTTCAAAGCTCCCAAGCCACCATTTGCAGTAAGTAGTGCCTTTCAACTTCAAGCCACAATTTGCAATAAGTAGTGCCTTTCAACTTCAAGTCAAAGCTCCCAAGCCACCATTTGCAGTAAGTAGTGCCTTTCAACTTCAAGCCAATGCAACCATTTGCGTCCCCCCCCCCCCCCCCCTCCCATTTGCAGTAAGTAGTGCCTTTCAACTTCAAGCCACACCCAAGCCCATCATTTGCAGGAAGTAGTGCCTTTCAACTTCATGCCACCATTTGCAGTAAGTGGTGTCTTTCAACTTCAAGCCAAAGCAACCAAGCCACCATTTGCAGTAAGTAGTGCCTTTCAACTTCAAGCCAAAGTAACCAATCCACCATTTGCAGTAAGTAGTGCCTTTCAACTTCATGCCACCATTTGCAGTAAGTAGTGCCTTTCAATTTCAAGACACACCCAAGCCAAGCCAACCAGGGGGGGGCAAGGGGGGGAGGGGGGGGGGGGGTGGCGCTTTCGGGAGCGCGAGTATAAACCGTTTTAGAACCAATAGACATATTTTTGCCAGCTTTAGAACCAATAGACATATTTTTGCCAGCTTTAGAACCAATAGACATATTTTTGCCAGCTTTAGAACCAATAGACATATTTTTGCTAGCTTTAGAACCAATAGACATATTTTTGCCAGCTTTAGAACCAATAGACATTTTTTTGCAAGCTTTAGAACCAATAGACATATTTTTGCAAGCTTTAGAACCAATAGACATATTTTTGCAAGCTTTAGAACCAATAGAGACATTTTTTGCAAGCTTTAGAACCAATAGACATATTTTTTTGCCAGCTTTAGAACCAATAGACATATTTTTTGCAAGCTTTAGAACCAATAGACATATTTTTTGCAAGCTTTAGAACCAATAGACTTTTTTTGCAAGCTTTAGAACCAATAGACATTTTTTGCAAGCTTTAGAACCAATAGAGACACTTTTTGCAAGCTTTAGAACCAATAGACATTTTTGCAAGCTTTAGAACCAATAGACATTTTTTTGAAAGCTTTAGAACCAATAGACATTTTTTTGCAAGCTTTAGAACCAATAGACTTTTTTTTGTAAGCTTTAGAACCAATAGACATTTTTTGCAAGCTTTAGAACCAATAGAGACACTTTTTGCAAGCTTTAGAACCAATAGAACACGTTTTGCAAGCTTTAGAACCAATAGACATTTTTTGCAAGCTTTAGAACCAATAGACATTTTTTTTGCCAGCTTTAGAACCAATAGACATTTTTTTGCAAGCTTTAGAACCAATAGACATTTTTTGCAAGCTTTAGAACCAATAGACAATTTTTGCAAGCTTTAGAACCAATAGACACTTTTTGCAAGCTTTAGAACCAATAGACATTTTTTGCAAGCTTTAGAACCAATAGAGACACTTTTTTGCAAGCTTTAGAACTAATAGACACATTCTGCAAGCATTTTAGAACCACTAAGGGCACTTACATTTTAGTAGACATGTGTTCAGTGTTATTCACAGCTCAGAGAAACGTGACCCTCTGCCTTCCTCCATCTTGAAGAGACTGTGTGGCACACCACTTCCTGGTTTTATAGTCCCTCCCCCCTGCCGCCAGCGGGGGCAGCAGAGAGAATGGGGAATTTTGCAAAAACATTAATATCTCTGTCATTTTTAACCGACGGGAAAAATCCTCGGCACACATGCGGCAGAGGGGGGCTCTGAGCAAGGTGGCCAAAAATGACGGCCTTGGGTTGCGGCGTTCTCTCGGAAATTGCAGCACAGATGTTCAAAACTGGTCAAGAACAGATTTTTAGTAATATAGATATGGCATTATCAGCAGATTTGGAAATGTCACATTGGGTCCCATAGTCAAATCTTTGATCTATCTATATCTTGAAAAGGTTTATCCCAAGCACCAATCCCCAGTTTGACCGACTAGTCATAATTTGCCAACCTAAGAAGAATCTTTACTTTCTGCCCAATAACCAGGTCTCAATTCACATCAGGATATTAATCCCAATTTCATGCGCTCGAATCTTGCTGACCACACTCCTGTGTTGAACCTTACTACATTACTGCAAGGCAAGCAGCATAATCAAGGACGAGTCGCTCCCTGGCCACTCCCTCTTCTCCCCTCTCCCATCAGGCAAAATATATAAAAGTGTGAAAACGCACAACCCCAGATTCAGGGACAGGTTCTTCCCAGCTGTGCTCAGGCATCTGAATCATCCTACCACAACCTCATTGCAGGGCTCGAAATTAACGATTGCCCGGGTGCCAATGGCCACCAAAAGTCCCATCGGGCATCCTAAATGCTCTGTCATTTTGCCTGGCTTGGCCCCCCTCTCTATCTCTCTCTCTCTCTATCTCTCACACTCCGTCTCCGCCCGCCATCCGTGTCCGGGCCATCGAGTTTTCCCTCTCCGGCCGCTCCTCATCCGCCGGCACGGCCGGCCGCCTTGCACATGCGCACAACCACGGCCTGCACATCATCCAGAGCCCCAACCGCAGGGGGGAGAATTCCATCCGCCATTCGGCTGCGGAAGTCCCAATGAGGTCGAGACCCGGCCTAGGCGCCACATTTTTGGGGGGGACTTCCGGGTGGGATGTTAAGGGCACTCTCATTATTTTGGCCGGATTAAAGAAGATGCCAGAAAATTTGTGGTGGCCCGGTATGATCTGCGACTGCCAAGTGTAACTCATGTGGATCATGCATTGTAAGGTTTATATGTTGAATCAATTGCATTGTTCATTGTATGAGATCAGAAATACGGATCCTGCATTCAGATGGAGCTGGATCTGTTTGGCATTCATTTATATCCATGATCTGCAGCTTTATATACTTTAGAAATGAGTCTTGATAAATCAAGATTATCCATTGGTTCTAACATTCAAGCAATTTTTTGCAACAGCAATAATTATTTAAATTGTCTGTGTATGAAACTGTTTTACTATAATCGATGGTGAAAATACTGCCATGGTGGGCTTTTGCAATGTGATCTTTGTAATTTGTGGTCGTATCGTGCATTTAATATTGGTCAGGATTAATTAACTAGTTTTGTCTTTGGTTAAATTCAACGCTTTATAAAGCACTGGCTATTAACCTGTAGGGAGGAACTACAGATGCTGGTTTAAGCCGAAGACAGACACAAAAAGCTGGAGTAATTCAACAGTACAGGCAGCATCTTGGGAGAGAAGGGATGGGTGGCGTTTTAGGTCAGGACCGCTCCTCAGACCAGTCTGAGGAAGGGTCTCGACCAGAAACGTCACCCATTCCTTCTCTCCCGAGATGCTGCCTGTCCCGCTGAGTTACTCCAGGTTTGTGTGTCTAGCTTCCAGATATTAACCTGTTATTCTGGTATTATCCCAACATTCTGTGATGGGAATAAATCTTTAGCTTGGAGCCCAGCTCTCTACCGTTCTTGAATCAGGGTAGATTGTAATTGATGAGCGTAGCCGCAATTGGACTCTGTAGTCCAGTATCAGTTGTTGTGAATTAAAAATCCCACTTTCACGACTTAATTCACAACCTTTTTCACTCGTGGACATTTTTCATCAGGCTAGAAAAACGCCCTGATCTACTTGATACCACGAGTACCTACGACCAAGAGCGGAACTCGCTATTAAAACATAGAAACATAGAAAATAGGTGCAGGAGTAGGCCATTCGGCCCTTCGAGCCTGCACCGCCATTCAATATGATCATGGCTGATCATCCAACTCAGTATCCCGTACCTGCCTTCTCTCCGTACCCTCTGATCCCCTTAGCCACAAGGGCCACATCTAACTCCCTCTTAAATATAGCCAATGAACTGGCCTCAACTACCTTCTGTGGTTGAGAGTTCCAGAGATTCACCACTCTCTGTGTGAAAAATGTTTTTCTCATCTCGGTTTTAAAGGATTTTCCCCTTATCCTTAAGCTGTGACCCCTTGTCCTGGACTTCCCCAACATCGGGAACAATCTTCCTGCATCTAGCCTGTCCAACCCCTTAAGAATTTTGTAAGTTTCTATAAGATCCCCTCTCAATCTCCTAAATTCTAGAGAGTATAAACCAAGTCTATCCAGTCTTTCTTCATAAGACAGTCCTGACATCCCAGGAATCAGTCTGGTGAACCTTCTCTGCACTCCCTCTATGGCAATAATGTCCTTCCTCAGATTTGGAGACCAAAACTGTACGCAATACTCCAGGTGTGGTCTCACCAAGACCCTGTACAACTGCAGTAGAACCTCCCTGCTCCTATACTCGTATCCTTTTGCTATGAAAGCTAACATATCATTCATTTTCTTCACTGCCTGCTGCACCTGCATGCCTACCTTCAATGATTGGTGTACCATGACACCCAGATCTCGCTGCATCTCCCCTTTTCCTAATCGGCCACCATTTAGATAATAGTCTGCTTTCCTGTTTTTGCCACCAAAATGGATAACCTCACATTTATCCACATTATACTGCATCTGCCAAACATTTGCCCACTCACCCAGCCTATCCAAGTCACCTTGCAGTCTCCTAGCATCCTCCTCACATCTAACACTGCCCCCCAGCTTAGTATCATCCGCAAACTTGGAGATATTGCATTCAATTCCCTCATCCAGATCATTAATATATATTGTAAATAGCTGGGGTACCAGCACTGAGCCTTGCATTTTTTTGCAAGCTTTGCAGTAAGTAGTGCCTTTCAACTTCATGCCATCATTTGCAGTAAGAGGTGTCTTTCAACTTCAAGCCACACCCAAGCCATCATTTGCAGGAAGTAGTGGCTTTCAACTTCAAAGCTCCCAAGCCACCATTTGCAGTAAGCAGTGCCTTTCAACTTCATGCCACCATTTGGAGTAAGTAATGCCTTTCAACTTCAAGCCAATGCAACCAAGCCACCATTTGCAGTAAGTAGTGCCTGTCAACCTCATGCCACCATTTGCAGTAAGTAGTGCCTTTCAACTTCAAGCCACAATTTGCAGTAATAGTACCTTTTCTACTTCAAGCCAAAGCTCCCAAGCCACCATTTGCAGTAAGTAGTGCCTTTCAACTTCAAACCAAAGCACCCAAGCCACCATATGCAGTAAGTAGTGCCTTTCAACTTCAAGCCACAATTTGCAGTAAGTACTGCCTTTCAACTTCAAGCCAATGCACCCACGCAGCCGCCATCTGCAGTAAGTAGTGCCTTTCAACTTCAAGCCACACCCAAGCCTCCATTTGCAGTAAGTAGTGCCTTTCAACTTCAAGCCAAAGCTCCCGCCACCATTTGCAGTAAGTAGTGCCTTTCAACTTCATGCCACCATTTGCAGTAAGTGGTGTCTTTCAACTTCAAGCCACACCCAAGCCACCATTCTTCTTCTTCTTTGGAGTTTTATGGCAGCCGGCATCCGCAATGTTGCATTGCTGCCACCTTCTGGCTTCATTCCACAGTACTCATGTCTTTACATTATATCCTTTTTATAAGCCCAGAGGCCCTCAAGAAATCAAACAACAACTTTATTCCTTTTCCTTTCCCACCACACTCTAGAATGTTCTTTACTGATATTTCTGTCAATCCAATTTTCCTCATTTCAATGATCATAAATCCTCTTTCTGTCTCATATCTCCTACATGCAACTAGGGCATGCTGAACTGTTTCTGGTTGATGGCATTCCTCACACAGCCCAGTAGGGTGTTTTCCCAATATTTTTAATGTGCTGTTCAGGTGAGTGTGTCCTATCCTCAATCTTGTTAATACTACCTGTTCCCTCCTGTTCCCCCCTCTTCTTGCTGTAATGCCCACTCTGTTTTGTAGCGAATAGAGGTGTCTCCCCTTTGTTTCCTGTTCCCAGTATTGTTGCCATTCCTGATTTATTTTCTTCCACACAATGTGTTTTCCTTCAGATTTGGATAGTTGTAAGTTTACCTCTATGTTTCTTTTTTTTACAGCCTCCTTTGCCAATTTATCCACCTTTTCATTCCCTAGAACACCAATGTGTGCTGGGACCCACAACAAAGTCACGTCACTGCCCCTCCTTGTCACTTGGCTTAATAGTAGCAGGATTTCTTAAACTAAGCCAGGCCACCTATGGGAAGCACCAGACCCAATACTCTGGATGCAGACAATGAGTCGCTACATATTAATACTTTACATGGTTGCATCTGTTCCATCCACCGAACTGCCATCAAAATAGCGTACAGTTCCACTGTATATACTGTCAAATAGTTACTTGTTCTCTTATAAAGCTCAACATTCATCCCCTGGACTACCACAGCCGCCCCTGTTGTTTCAGCTACTGGATCCTTTGAACCATCTGTGAAAATTAAGAGGTGTTTCCTGTATCTATTATCTATATGGTTATGATATTCTGTCTTTAGGTCTGAATTTTTGTTCCTCCTTTTTGCCTCCCATATCTCCAGATCAACCTTTGGGATGTTCAGTAACCATATTGGCACAGATGGCCACAATACTGCAGGGCAGAACTCTTTGTCCTCTACTCCCATGTCCCTTGCCACAACTCCTCCAATCCAGCCGAAGCTTCCAGACTGAGCCACCCCTCTCTCCCAGCATTCCTGTACTACCTGTTTTGTTGGGTGGTTCTCTCCATGACCCTTAAGGCTTAGCCAGTAATTAGCCATTAGTTGTCTGCGGCGCAGTCTCAATGGCATCTCCCCAGTTTCCACCTGTAGTGCACATACAGGTGACGTCCGCACACCTCCTATACAGATTCTTAGAGCTTCCGCTTGGACTTTGTCCAACTCGGACAACACTGACTTAAATGCTGACCCATAAGCCAAAACCATCATTTGCAGTAAGTGGTGTCTTTTAACTTCAAGCCACACCCTAGCCATCATTTGCAGTAAGTAGTGCCTTTCAACTTCAAAGCTCCCAAGCCACCATTTGCAGTAAGTGGTGGCTTTCAACTTCAAGCCACACCCAAGCCATCATTTGCAGTAAGTAGTGCCTTTCAACTTCAAGCCAAAGCAACCAATCCACCATTTGCAGTAAGTAGTGCCTTTCAACTTCAAGCCAAAGCTCCCAAGCCACCATTTGCAGTAAGTAGTGCCTTTCAACCTCATGCCACCATTTGCAGTAACTAGTGCCTTTCAATTTCAAGAATTGCAAGCTTTAGAACCAATAGACATTTTTTGCAAGCTTTAGAACCAATAGTCATTTTTTTTGCAAGCTTTAGAACCAATAGTCATTTTTTTGCAAGCTTTAGAACCAATAGTCATTTTTTGCAAGCTTTAGAACTAATAGCACTTTTTGCAAGCTTTAGAACCAATACACATTTTTTTGCAAGCTTTAGAACCAATACACATTTTTTTGCAAGCTTTAGAACCAATAGAGCATTTTTTTGCAAGCTTTAGAACCAATAGACATTTTTGCAAGCTTTAGAACCAATAGACATTTTTTGCAAGCTTTAGAACCAATAGACATTTTTTGCCAGCTTTAGAACCAATAGACATATTTTTGCAAGCTTTATAACCAATAGACATATTTTTGCAAGCTTTAGAACCAATAGACATTTTTTTTGCAAGCTTTAGAACCAATAGACATTGTTTTGCAAGCTTTAGAACCAATAGACACTTTTTTTGCATGCTTTAGAACCAATAGAGACACTTTTTGCAAGCATTTTAGAACCACTAAGGGCACTTACATTTTAGTAGACATGTGTTCAGTGTTATTCACAGCTCAGAGAAACGTGACCCTCTGCCTTCTTCCATCTTGAAGAGTGAGTGAGGCACACCACTTCCTGGTTTTATAGTCCCTCCCCCCTGCCGCCAGCGGGGGCAGCAGAGAGAATGGGGAATTTTGGAAAAACATTAATATCTCTGTCATTTTTAATCAACGGGAAAAATCCTCGGCCACATGTGGCGGAGGGGGGCTCTGAGTGAGGTGGCCAAAAATGACGGCCGTAGGTGGCGGCGTTCTCTCGGTAATCGCAGCACAGATGGTCAAAACCAGTCAAGAACAGACTTTTAGTAATATATAGATAGATAGCTAGGTAAATTAAGGGATTGAACACACTAGTGGCAGGAAACATGTTCCCGATGTTGGGGGAATCCAGAACCAGGGGCCACAGTTTAAGAATAAAGGGTAGGCCTGCACCAATGTCGCCTTGTTACAACAGGGCAGTAATTGAATTGCTGTCAGCTGTGAAGAAGTCCTGATTGGGGATTTTTAGTAAATGCGAAAAGAACTCTCTATTCTGAGGTCGAGAGATTACAGTAATCTTAACATAACAGCTACCAATGAGAGGCCGTTTATTTTTGCTCGATCGGCCCTTGAAACACGCTAAATCACAACCATGCCCTGGGATGAACTGGCCAATTATCTGATGAGGCATGACATCCAGTGACTGACCAAGTCCCTCTTTTTTTTAAACAAGTCGTCTACCTCGAACTCTTCCTTTCAAGGTAAAGTTACACAATCAAAACTGTAGCAAAATAAATGCAGTTGCTGGAAACCAGAACGAAAAACAGGGATGAAGGATGGACTCTGCATCAGTGGGGAGACAACCCTGTCCATTGCTTCAGTTCAAAGATCTTTCATTGGAACCCTCCACTTCTTCTCTTCTCTGCAAAACTTGTTTTCTCACCTTTCTACTGATGAGAAGACACAAAATGCTGGAGCAAGTCTGGCAGCATCTCTGGAGAATAGGAATAGGTGACATTTCATGTCAGAACCCTTCTTCAGACTGGGGCAGACTTTCCATAGATGCTGCTGTCACATAGACTGCAGTCCCAGTCTGAAGAAGGGATCCAAACTGAAATGTCACCTAATCTTTTTCTCCAGAGATGCTGCCTGACCCGCTGAGCCACTCCAGCATTTTGTATCTATCTTCGGTATAAACCAGCATCTGCAGTTCCTTCCTACATGTTTTCTGCTGATGGTGACCGACCTACTGAGGGTTCAAGCACTTTATGTTTGAGAAAAGGAAAGTGCAGCTTCGACTTTCACCTCTCCTCCTCTGTGTCCCGATCCATCAGCAATTTGCCTCTCTTCCTCTATAGAGAAGGCTGGTACAGGATACTGAGTTGGATGATCAGCCATGATCATATTGAATGGCGGTGCAGGCTCGAAGGGCCGAATGGCCTACTCCTGCACCTATTTTCTATGTTTCTATATTTCTATGTTTCTATTCTATTTGGGTATCTACTGTATGACACCTGTATAGTGCTATTTTTATTGCTGCATTGTTAGCCATATTAATGACCTTAGTAGTGTAACCTTTTAGTGGTTATAAAGGGACATACTTCATTGAAATGTTGGGAAGTCAATGGATCTGCATTGCATAAGTAAACTTCAGAAGTGGCGACGCTGCCTTGTAGCTGCGACTCGCCTGCAGTCCGTTTGTCTTTTCTTTTTTTGTTTCTTTTGTCCCGTTGTTTAGTTTATTTCGGTTTATTTTAGTTGTGTATGTGTGGGGGGTGGGAGAAACATGTTTTTTGACTCTTCCTTCGGTGGGGATGCGACCTTTCTTGCCGTATCCCCCATCTCCGTCTCCACTGAGGCCTATCGCGGAGCTGGCGGCCTCCAACTGGGACCGACCTCGAGGCTCCGGAGGCAGAGCCAGCCAGGACTTACTAACGCAAAGCTGGCCGACTTCGGGGCTGTGGTGGCGTTGCGACCCGACTTTCCGACCCGACTTCAGAGCCTCGTAGGCTCGGCCGCGGGCCCAGAGGACGACATCGTCGGGAGCTCGCAGGTCACAGGTTGGTGACCTTTTTTTCCGGAGCTCCCGCAACAACAGCTTCGTCCGCTGGACTGGAGGGCGGCAGCTTCGGCAGCTTCGTCCGCCCCGGGCCGCGGAGTTTGAACCGGCCCGTTCGCGGAGCTCGGATTCAGCCGCGGGACTTACCATCACCCGGCGGGGTCACAACATCGGAGGCCTGGATGGCCTCAGCACAGAGGGAGAGCAAGGAGGGAAGAGACAAGGACTTTGGGACTTTTTTGCCTTCCATCACAGTGAGGAGGTGCCTGGTGGACTCACTGTGGTGGATGTTAAACTGTGTTGAGTGTGTGTTTTGTTATTTATTCTATGTTATGACTGCAGGCTAAACCATTTTGTTGCACTGAAAAGTGCAATGACAATAAACTTGAATCTGAATCTGAATCTGAATAAGTAAACTTCAATACATATACAATACTGTATTACACATTTAGCCTATGCAACCAAGGATGGTTTTTATTTTCAGTACCAGTACCAGTACTGGGCGGCACGGTGGAGCAGCCGTAGAGCTATTGCCTTACAGAGCCAGAGACCCAGGTTCGATACCGACTACGGGTGCTTGTCTGTAGGGAGTTTGTACGTTCTCCCCGTGACCTGCGTGGATTTTCTCCAAGATCTTCGGTTTCTTCCCACACTCCAAAGAAGTACAGATTTGTTGGTCAATTGACTTGGTAGAAATGTAAAATTGTCCCTAGTGTGTGTAGGATGGTGTTAATGTGCAGGGGTCGCTGGTCGGTGCAGACTCGGTGGGCCGAAGGACCTGTTTCCGCGCAATATCTCCAAACTAAACTAAACTAAACAGTACTGCACACTGGGTCTCCCCCATTATGGGATTCATTATAAAGCTGTTAAACTTTATTCTTAATATTTCTGAGATGTATTTATATCCTCTATACAAATTCTCACTGTAAAGGTTGAGAGAATTGCAAGTTGTCATAATGTACCATGAAGTATTTGAAGGCCACTGCATCATCAACGTGATGCTTTTTCAATGAGACTGATTGAGATAAACTAAGGCGCGGCCTGCTCTCCTAGGTGGAGATACACCAACATTTATTGTTCATCCAATTCACTTGAGAAACTGGTTATGAACCGCCTGCTTGAATTCTTTCTGGTGAAGGATTAGTCTGGAGATGCAGCATGGAAATAGGCCATTTGGCCCACTGAGTCCACGCCAACCATCAATCACCCACGCAAGGTGGGCGGCGCGACTCTCGTCAGCAGCGGCCTCTGCAGCCCGTCCGCGTTTTATTATTTTCTGTCTATGTTTTTATGTAGTTTTTGTTATTTTTTGTTGGGGTGTGTGTGTGTGTGGGGGGGATGGGGGTGGGGTGGGAGGGAGGGGGAAACTTTTAAATCTCTCCCTGCACGGGAGACCCGACCTTTTCGCGTCGGGCCTCCGTTATCGTTGGGGCTACAACGAGGAGCGGCCTCCAACAGGAAGAGACCGGGGACTCTGGTTCCGACGACTCACCGTCACCGTCGCGGGGCTGGCCGAGTCCGGAGCGGGTGGAGTGGTGGAGGAGCGCTGCTGCTGCTGCTGCTGCGGCCCGACCGGAGAGTCGGAGGCTGCAACTGCGGGTCTGCGGACGGCGGCACCGGGAGCCCGCGGGTCACTGGAGGGAGACCGCCTTTCAGGGCTCCTGCAACGGCGACTTCTCCCGCCCGAGTTGCGGGGTTGAAGAGGTCCTGGAGCGGGGCCTAACATCACCGCCCCGCGCGGCTTGGAATGGCCGCGGGACTGTGCGAGCGCACGCCAGGGGCTCTAACACCAAGACCCGGTGTGCGACCTCGCACCACCCGGCGTGGCTTTAATGGCCGCGGGACAATCGCCATCGCCAGCCGGGGGCTTTGACTTTGACTCTGACATCGGGGGGGGGGGGGAGAGTGCAGTGGAGAGATAAGTTTTTTTGGCCTTCCATCACAGCAATGTGATGGATGTTTATGTAAATTGTGTTGTGTCTTGGGTCTATCTGTTTGTAATGTATGGCTGCAGAAATGGCATATCGTTTGGACCTCAAGGGGTCCAAATGACAATTAAATGTATCTTGTATCTTGTATCTTGTAAGAAATTGCAGCGAATTGTGGACACAGCCCAGACCATCACACAAACCAACCTCCCTTCCATTGACCCCATTTATACTTCACTCTGCCTCGGCAAGGTCCAGCAGCATAATAGACAATAGGCAATAGGTGCAGGAGTAGGCCAGCACCGCCATTCAATGTGATCATGGCTGATCGTCCACAATCAGTACCCCGTTCCTGCCTTCTCCCCATATCCCCTGACTCCGCTATTTTTAAGAGCCCTGTCTAGCTCTCTCTTGAAAGCATCCAGAGAACCTGCCTCCACCGCCCTCTGAGGGAGAGAATTCCACAGACTCGCCACTCTCTGTGAGAAAAGGTGTTTCCTCGTCTCCGTTCTAAATGGCTTACTCCTTATGCTTAAACTGTGGCCCCTGGTTCTGGACCCAAGGTGCAACTCAAGGATGAGTCGCATCCCGGCTACTCCCTCTTCTCCGCATTATATCACATTGTAGCACATCAGTTCCTTCGACAAAGTCCAATATCCTCATTGGGGCAGAAGTGAACTGAACCGTACCCTAACTTATAGAAGGACAACCCAGAAGCCTGTCAACAGAATATGTGGAGGCCATGTCAATTGATATTTTTAAGGCAGAGAGAGATAGATAGATTCTTGATTAGTACAGGTGACAGGGATTATGGGAGAAGGCAGGAGAATGGGGTTGAGCGGGAGAGATAGATCAGCCATGATTAAATGGTGGCGTAACTTCATGGGCTGAATGGCCGAATTCCGCTCCTATCACTTATGAACATGAACATTGGCCGCACCCACCCCCACATTTTTAGCGATGTTTCCCCGGGAGTTAGCGGCCAAACCAACGGATGTACTTTAGTGACCGGCACGGACAGTTCAGTGTCTGCAGGAAACACCAACCTCACCCGTGACACACCGGGAGGGGGGGTGAACGTGAAGAGGGGGTGGAGAGAGAGTGGAGGCTTCCCATACTCACACATGGCGCCGTCTGGAAGCGAGTAATGGGAGGAGGGGCCCGGGGTCTGAGGGCAGGAGGTCAAGGGGTCGGACTAATGGAGAACGCTGCTGAACAACCCAACCTTCCTGCTCCTATTTATAGAGGAATCAGGGACAAAAAACACACAGAGCTGCCATGTCAAACACTGGCTAACCCCGGATAGATTCCAGAGTCAGCTCTGATCTCACACCAGGAAGGATGTCAAGAGTTCATAGGGAAGACAGAATGGGTGAGCAATGAAAGGTCTCAGTCATGCGTAGACACGGGCTATTTACGTTGCAGGAGAGGGAAGTAGGAGACTGAGAGCTTGTTCACAATCCTGTGGTGGACCAAACAAGGAGAAGTTGTTCCAATAGACGTACAACATGGACTTCGGGTGATCACACCAGAGGCAACGGCAGACGACAAACTCGGCAGAGAGTGGAGAGATAGCGCTTCAGGAGACCCTTCACAAAGAGGGCTGGGCCTAGCATTGAAGGGGAAATGTTGTAAAAGTCTGGGAGGAAGGGCAAGGCAATAGGGGAGATAGACATCAAATGTTGGAGTAACTCAGTAAGGCAGCATCTCTGGAGAAAATTAATGGGTGACGTATTGTTTCGGGTCGGGACCCTTCTTCATTGATGCTGCCTGATCCACTGAGTTACTCAAGCATTTTGTTTCTATTTTCAGTATAAACCAGCGTCTGCAGTTCCTTCCTACACAAGGTAAAAGGGGACCTAGGTGCTCGTTCAAAGAGACGGGCTAGGCTCAATGGGCCAAATGGCCGCCACCCAATGCACCCATCGACTCCAGCAGCAATATTGGTGCCAGCCACACCTCCCTGCCTGCCAAGATCTCCAGTGCAACACAACCCCTCTTGCCCAACACCACCCTCCCGCACCAACACCCCTCTCTACCCCCGCACCACAGCGTACCCACACCCACCCGGGGCGCTCTGCCTTCCCTCGGGTCAGTCCCAGGAGTACTATGTGTGCCACCCCTTCTCACTGACCCTGAGCCCCGCTCCCGGGGCAGTCCCGCCGTCACCCCTTCCATCTATACGCCCGGAAACACAGCGTTAAATGGAGCAGGCACGGGTGGCCGGTAACCAGTACCTCAGTGACCTGTCGCCCAGATCCCCCGGTAACCGGTTCCCCTGATACCTGGCACCCGGTGACATGCACTAAAGCATGGTTATAATACATCAAATTTCAAAAAGTCTCTACTGTGGGACCCCCCTCTCACACCTTTTCCCCAAGGCCGGTGATCAGTGATCTCTCAGCTCCCCCACTTTCAAAAACGCTCCACGGCCCCTGGTTTGAATAGAGGGTAAGGAGCTGTTCCTGAGTCTGGCGGCGCATGCACTCCAGCTTCTGTAACTTCAGGAAGCACGGGGAAGAAGGGATTACAGGGATTAGATAAATTCCCCCCTTTGAAACTCTAGCATTTTGTGTGTATAGCTAATCCTTCCCTGAGGAGTGAGGAGGAAGTGAGGAGGGGGAGAGGAGGAGTAAGTGGGTGAGGATGGGGGGACAAGGAGGAAGGAGTCAACAGGAGGAGGAGGAGGGAGTGAGGGGAAGAGGAGGAGAGGAGAGGGAGAAGGTGGGTCAGCAGCAGGAGGAGGGATGAGAAGAAGGGAGTCAGCAGGAGGAGGAGGGGGAGAAGGAGGGTCAGCAGGAGGAGGGGGGAGAAGGAGTGAGGAGGAGGAGGAGGAGGATAGGAGGAGAGGGAGGAGGAGGAGGGGGGGAGAGTGAGGAGGAGGAGGAGGGGAGGAGGGAGGGGAAGAGGAGGAGGTTGTGAAGAGGAGGAGGAGGAGGAGGAGGGGGAGGGGGAGGAGGAGTAGAGATGAGGAGGAGGAGTCAGCAGGAGGTGGAGGAGGGGGGGAGAGAAGGAGGGAGTCAGCAGGAGGAGGAGGAGGGGGGGGAGGAGTGAGGAGGAGGAGGAGTGAAGATGGGAGGAGGAGGGAGTCAGCAGGAGAGGAGTGAAGAGGGGGAGGGGGAGTGAAGCGGGGGAGGAGGAGGAGAAGGGAGTCAGCAGGAGGAGGAGTGAAGGGGAGGAGGAGGAGGAGTGAAGAAGTGGAGGAGGAGGGAAGAGGAGGAGGAGTGGAGGAGGAGGAGCAGTGAAGAGGGGGAGGAGGAGGGAGGAGGAGGAGGGGAGGGAGTCAGCAGGAGGAGGAGTGAAGGGGGAGGAGGAGGAGGAGGAGGGAAGAAGAAGAGGAGGAGGAGTGAAGAGGAGGAGGAGGAGTGAAGAGGGAGGAGGAGTGAAGAGGGGGAGGAAAGGAGAGGAGGAGGAGGAGGAGGAGGAGTGAGGGAGGAGGAGGAGGAGGAAGAGTGAAGAGGAGGAGGAGGAGGAGGGGGAGGAGGGGAGCAGGAGGAGGTGAAGAGGAGGAGGTTGTGTGGAAGAGGAGGAGGCGAGGAGGGGGAGGAGGAGTAGAGATGGGGAGGAGGAGTCAGGAGGAGGAGGAAGGGGGGAGAGGAGGGGGGAGAGGAAGGAGGAGGAGAAGGGGAGTCAGCAGAAGGGGAGGAGGGGGGGGGGGGAGGAGGGAGTCAGCAGGAGGGGGAGGAGGGGGGGGGGAGGAGAGTGAGGAGGGGGAGGAGGAAGGAGAGAGTTCAGGAGTGAGGGAGAGGAGGAGGGAAGCAGGAGGGGAGGAGGAGTGGGAGGGAGTGAAGAGGAGGAGGAGGGGAGGAGTGAAGAGGAGGAGGAGGAGGAGGAGGGAGGAGGAGGGGGTGAGGGAGTGAAGAGGAGGAGGAGGGAAGAGGAGGAGGAAGAGGCAGGAGGAGGAGGGTGGAGGAGGAGGAAGGAGTGAAGAGGGAGGAGGAGGAGTGAAGAGGAGGAGGAGGTGAAGAGGAGGAGTGAAGGAGGAGGAGGAGTGAAGAAGGGGAGGAGGAGGAGGTGAGGAGGAGGAGGTGGAGTGAAGAGGAGGAGGAGGAGTGAGGAGTGAAGAGGAGAAGAGGAGTGGAGGAGGAGGGAGGAGGAGGAGAGGAAGAGGAGGAGGATGAGGGAGTGAAGGAGGAGGAGGAGGAGGAGTGAAGAGGAGGAGGAGGAGGAGTGAAGAGGGGGAGGGAAGCGGAGTGTAGAGGAGGAGGAGGAGTGAAGAGGGGGATGAGTGAATAGGGGAGGGGGAGGAAGAAGTGGAGGAGTGAGTGAAGAGGAGGAGGAGGAGTGAAGAGGAGGAGGAGGAGAGTGAATAGGGGGAGGAGGAGTGAAGAGGAGGAGGAGGAGTGAAGAGGGAGAGGAGGGAGGAGGAGGAGGAGGAGGAGGAGGAGAGGAGGATGAGGAGGAGGAGGAGTGAAGAGGAGGAGGAGGAGGAGTGAAGGAGGAGGAGGAGGAGGGAGGAGGAGGAGGAGAAGAGGAGGAGGAGTGAAGAGGAGGAGGAGGAGGAGGAGCAGGAAGAGGAGGAGGAGGAGTGAAGGAGGAGGAGGAGTGAAGGAGGAGGAGGAGTGAAGAGGAGGAGTTAGTGAAGAGAGGAGGAGGAGGAGGAGGAGTGAAGAGGAGGAGGAGGAGAAGAGGAGGAGGAGGAGGAGGAGGTGAAGAGGAGGAGGAGGAGAGTGAAGAGGAGGAGGAGGAGGAGGAGGAGGAGGAGTGAGGAGGAGGAGAGGAGGAAGAGGAGGAGGAGGAGGAGGGAGGAGGAGGGAGTCAGGAGGAGAAGAGGAGGAGGAGGAGTGAAGAGAGGAGGAGGAGGAGTGAAGAGGAGAAGGAGGAGGGGAGGAGGAGGAGTGAAGAAGTGGAGGAGGAGGAGTGAAGAGCGGGAGGAGGAGGAGGAGTGAAGAGGAGGGGGAGGAGGAGTGAAGAAGAGGAGGAGGAGTGTCCCTTTAAGCGCCAGCACCAACTGGAATCTTCGCATCAAGATGGCGGAGCGGGGAGTCGAGGTGCGGCGGCGGCGGCGGCTGTAGCAGCAACAACAACAACAACAACAACAGCAACGACCCCAGCGGCCCTGGCCTTGTAGCGGACACCCCTCCCTCGCCTGCTCCCTCACCCAGTGTAAAAGAAGGAAGGAGGAGAGAGAGAGAGAGACGGAGACGGAGCCGAGGCCGAGGCTGCTCTCGCCCCCACACACACACACACCCCGCCTCCTCCTCCTCCAGCGCGGCCCCGCTCTCCTCTCCCCACCCCACCCACTCTCGTATGAATTCCGCCGAAGGCAACTCGGAGTGTGCGCCAGCGGAGGCCAACGCAAGGTCGGTGTCGGAGTCTACTCCAGGCCGCAGGCCTCTTCTATTCCACCGTCCCCGGGTGTGGAGGGAGACATGAGGCCTACTCTGCCTCAACCCCAAACCCTGCTCCTGCTCCTCCTACCCTGGCCTACTCTACCCTGCTTCTGGCCTGGTCTGCCCAGCCCTACCTTACCCTGCCCTTCATCTATCTGGCCTGCCCAGCCCTACCTTACCCTGCCCTTCATCTATCTGGCCTGCTCCTACCCCCCACCCGCCCCTCCCGACCTGCTCCTATCCTGCCCTACTCTATTCTACCCCCTCCCCTCCCCCTGCTCCTGCTCGTACCGTGTTCCTGGCCTACCCTGCCTCCAACCTACCAGCCCCTGCCTCTGGCATGCTCCTACCCTGCACCTACCCCGACCTACCCTGACCATGTCTGCTCCTACCGTGCTCCAGGCCCACCTTGCCCTGCCTCGCCCATATCCTTCCCCTTCCCCTCCCTGCCCCCACCTTTATCCTCCCCCTGCCCTTACTCTCCCCTTACCATCCCCTTACTATCCCTTACCCCTCCCCCACCTTCTACTCCCATCCCCCCTGCCCCCCTGAACTGCTCGCCTTACTCCCCCCCCACCCCCCCCACCCCCCCCCCCCCCCCCCCTCCCCCCCCCCCCCATGCCCCCCCCCCCCCCCCCCCCCCCCCCCCCCCCCCCCCCCCCCCTGCCCTCCCCTGCCTCGCAGCCTGCCCCTACACTCTGTACTACTGCCCTTGTCCTACCCTACCCTTACCCTGGCCTGTTCCTACCCCTGGACTACTCTGCCTCCTCTACCTTACCCGCCTCGGCCCTTACCCTACCCTGGCACTGGCCTGCTCCTACTGTGCTCCTGCCTTGCCCCTACCCTTACCCTGTTCCTATCCCTGGACTACCCTGCCTCTACCTTACCCGCCTCAGCCCTTACCTTACCCTGTCCGTGGCCTGCCCCTACCCTGCCTCTACCTTATCTGCCCCAGACCCTACCCTGCTCCTGCTGTTCTCCTGCCTAGCCCCTATCCTGGCCTACCCTACCCTTCCCCTCCCTGGCCTACTCTTGCCCTGCTCCTGTCAACAGGACAGGTCAAAGGTTTCATTGCTCTACTCTGCTCCTGGTCACTTGTTAAAGTGCCTTAATGTGATTGCTGGTTGGCAAGCTTTATTGATTTTAATTTTGGTCGGTGTGTCAAACCAGACTTCAGTGTTAGAAAAAATAAAGTAGGCGGTTGTCGAAATAAAAGGACACAAAGTGCTGGACACAAGTGCAGTTCGGACAGCTTCTCTGGGGCCCATGGATAGGTGATGTCCTGGGTCGGGACCCACCTTAAGAAGACCTGACCTGAAAAGTTACCTAACCATGTCCTCCAGAGATGCTGCCTGACCCACTGAGGTACACCAGCGCTTTATCCTTTTTTTGTCAACCAACATTTGCAGTTCCTTTTTCTATATTTAGACTGCTGAGGGAGCTCAGTTGGTCAGTCAGCATATGTGGAGGAAAATGGGCAGATGTCGTTTTGTGTCCCCTGTTCTTTTCTCTCCAAGGATGCTACCTGACCTGCTGAGTTCTTCCAGTGGTACACAAAAATGCTGGAGAAACTCAGCAGGTGCAGCAGCATCTATGGAGCGAAGGAAATAGGCGACTTTTTCGGGCTGAAACCCTTCTTCAGACCTTCGCTCCATAGATGCTGCTGCACCCGCTGAATTTCTCCAGCATTTTTGTGTACCTTCGATCTTCCAGCATCTGCAGTTCCTTCTTGAACACGAGTTCTTCCAGTGGTCTGTTTTCTGCTCAAGATTCCGGCCTCTTGTCTCTATTTAATTTTAGAAATTTTTGAGCTTAACTGTTTCCAAATTTTTTTAAAGGACGATTTGTATGCACACTTGTCTTTTGGCTGCAAACATAGAAACATAGAAAATAGGTGGAGGAGTAGGCCATTCGACCCTTCGATATGATCATGGCTGATCATCCAAAATCAGTACCCTGTTCCGGCTTTTTCCCCCATAACCCTTGATTCCCTTATCCCTTAGAACTAAATCTAGCTCTCTTGAAAACATCCAGGGATTGGTGTCCACTGCCTTCTGTGGCAGAGAATTCCACAGATACACAACTCTCTAGGTAAAAAATATTTTCCTCATCTCAGTCCTAAATAGCCTATCCCTTATTCTTAAACTGTGACCCCCTGGTTCTGGACACCCCCAACATCGGGAACATTTTTCCTGCATACCCTGTCCAATCCTCGAAGAATTTTATATGTTTCTACAAAATCTTCTCTCATGCTTCTAAATTCCACCGAATATAAGCCCAGTTGACTAATTCTTTCAAACTGGCGGATTGATAAAGAAGATCTTCATCTGCTGCTTGCTATAATTGATTGTACTTCAAAATGGGTAAATGTCACTAGGCGATGCAAAGGGCCACAGTATTTTGTCAGAGTCCACTTGTGTGGGTAGAGAGAGTGCCTAATATATTTTGGATATATATTAGACCAGTGATTCCCAATCAGGGGGGCCACAGAAAAAATTGGGGATTTAGGGGGCCACCATTTCAATGAAGGGGGCCACTTTTTTCTGCTAATAATGTCGGGGGGGGGGGGCACAGAAAAATTAAAGAGCCCAAGGGGGCCATGAACTCAAAAAGGTTGGGAACCACTGTAATTAGACAAATCTAATTTCCTTGCCTTTTAACCATAATTGCACAAACTGATACCGACTTGCAAGACTCAAAACAAATATATACATGGAATACCATGAAACAAGTAGCAGCTAATATTTTGCAAGGTGTTGCCATTTTAAAGACATGAAACTACTGTAACTTGTAAATATATAACTTGCGATTCATGGTATTCCATGTACATATTTTGTTTGCATTGTTTGAGTCGTGCAAGTTGGTTTCAGTTTATCGTGTGTGATTATGGTTAAAGGATGAGGAAATGAGATTTGCCTAAATAGGTTATGGATTGTGAAGTGTATCATATTGAACCTTGAGCTTTCTTTGAACTGTATATTTGGAGCCACAGGAATGAAAATTCAGGAAATTATGCTAAACCTGGTGTCAGCTAAGTAAAGTATAAAGCACGTTGAATCGTAAGTTGCGTACATTAAAAAATTGAGAAATAAGAACATTAGTTAACCACACATTTCAGTGAGTATTTTCTCAGTAAGATCATGTTGATAAGATCATGAACTTTAGTACTAGTTTTCCTGCCTGTTCTCCATTAATTCTTCATTCCGTAATGTTGAAAAATCGATTTCAGACGTGAATATATTTAATGATTAAGTATCCTCACCTTATTGGAGTTATAAGGATTATAAGGATTCATAGATCTCTGAGGGGAAAGCAAAAGTGAATCTCAGTTTTAAATTCATTTAAGCTTTTGGAGAGGCACCAGGAATTGGGTAGTCTGATGTGACTGGTGATCTCCTTGGAAAGTCCCGAGTTCAATTCACAAATGTTTAACCTCGTAAAGGGTTTGGGAGAATATTTGGAGTGCTTTGAATGGCTGAAGGTTCAGTAACCAGAAGACCCAGACTTTGCCAAAAAAGAAAGATAACGAGCAGAAACCATTAAATAGTTAGAATTTAAAATGTCTTGTTGAAATGAGTTTTCAAATAAGAATTGAGTAAATATGTAAGCAAAAGAATTGTTGATACTAAAAAGAATTGGGAGTAAGATTAATTGGATTGTCCTAAAAAGAGTCAGCAGAGGCTTGAAGATCATTCTGATTGTAATATTCTACGATTATGAATTGCTTTTTTAATTGAGAGTATTGTTTGTATGTAAGATGTGATGGGAGATCCAAATTTGTTTTTTGTTTTTTTGGAAAACTGGATTTGATCAGAGTACATGTTTAAGAAGGAACTGCAGATGGTGGAAAATCGAACCAGGGATCCAAGCCGTCTTTCCAGGTGTGGCAGAGGTTTACCTGCACCTCCTCCAACCTCATCTATTGCATCCGCTGCTCTACATGTCAGTTGCTCTACATCGGTGAGACCCAGCATAGGCTTGGCGATCACTTCACCGAACATATCCACTTGGTTCGCAATAACCAACCTGATGTCCCAGTGGCCCAGCACTTCAACCCCCCCTCCCTTTCCGAATCCGACCTTTCTGTCCTGGGTCTCCTCCATGGCCAGAGTGAGGACCACCGTAAATTGGAGGAGCAGCACCTCATATTTCGCTTAGGCAGTTTGCACCCCAGCGGTATGAACATTGACTTCTCTAATTTCAGGTAGTCCTTACTTTCTCCTCCCCTTCTCAGCTCGCCTCCCCTCACATCACTCTGAAGAAGGGTTTTGACCCGATATATTGCATACTTCCTTCGCTCCATAGATGCTGCCTCACCCGCTGAGTTTCTCCAGCATTTTTGTCCAGCTTTGATCAGAGTATACCTGTAGTTGTGTCGAAAAATGACACTTGTCATTTGGTAATCTAGTCAGTACGACAAACTGCATTTTAGCGGCAACAGTTTTCTCTCCACAAGAATGGCAAATGTTTCAGTCTTGCATAGATCTGCCTGACTTTGTAAAGGCCACAGGTGTCTAAATGGCATCCTAAATATCAACTTGCTCCAAGTTATCTTCAAGATTTGGTTAATCAATAGTTTAAATAAAACTTTATTGATGAAAGCGGTTTGGTTTTAATGATCAAATGTGAGTATTGATTTGCCTCACTGAAACTGCTGCCACTTGTACAGTGGTGCAAAATTCTCATTGTGTGGAGGTTGTGAAATATTTTCAAATAACTGAATAAATTATTCAGTACTTCACTTTGTTTAAAATTAAACTTTCACAATTTTCTTCCATATCATAAACAAATTATTTTCCCCAAAATGGAAACAATTTCCCTTTTGAAGAAGCATTAATAGGTCTGGACTGCCAACTTTCAAAAGTATTGGTAAATGCATTATTACAGAATTTCAAATAGTCCTTCTGAAAATAGAATTGCCATATTTGGTTGGACTGGGAGTTCTGATCGCAGGCACGTGTGGAGACAAAACCCGAATGCTAAAGCTGGGCACACCAAAGGTTAAATCACCATTAATCATTTCATGACTTAGCACTTTGTCGACATGACCGGAAGCTAAAATGGCTGCTGGTGTTGTGCCTAAATGGTAATTTCCCTCGATCAAAGACCTACTACTCTGACTTATCCATGTGCATGCTGGAAAGTGTATATGTGATAAAAATTGAACTCTGGTAAACAAGCATTAGCCCATTCTTTGTGAAGTATTGGATAGATACTGAAAAGGTGAAATTAGGGATGATGTATGAAATCTTGATTGTGGTCAAAATACATGAATGTTCTGAGGCAAGGTCTTAAATATAATTGTGGAAAATAGGAATACATAACCTATGTAGTCTTGTAACAAAAACATAGCATAGTTCTAGTTTTTGGATTTACAGTGAATTTGTTGTATCAAATTTTGAGTTGATATGTTGATGAATAATATATTTGGAGACAAGGTTAAAATGGATGTGACAAGATATCGAAAATGAAAGCTGAGAATTAAAGAACCACAGTTTTAAAGTAATTGAATATTAGTGAGCAGGTAATATAGATCGACTCTAATGTGCAGCTGGCTTCAATCTTGTCAGTATCACATTCTAAGAATGTTAAATATACCAGCAGTCCTAAGCAAATTCTTCATACAAATGGTACTCATGGTGTGCTAATTTGGTGGCTTCATTTCTAAGTGTGGAGTGTGCCATTGCTGAGCTGCAGTTAAAATGCAAGATTTGAGCTTCTGGTTTGTTCCCAGCACCAAACACAATGTCTGAAGAAGGGTCTCGACCCGAAACGTCACCCTTTCCTTCTATCCAGAGATGCTGCCTGTCCCGCTGAGTTATTCCAGCTTTTTGTGCCTATCTTTTGTTTAAACCAGCATCTGCAGTTCCTTCTTGCACAATAAAATGTTAGTTTAGAGATACAGTGAGGAAACAGGCCCTTCGGCTTACAGCATTCGCACTGACCAGCGATCCCCTCAGATTAACGCTATCCTACACACACAATTTACACTTTTATCTGATATATCATATTTGCGGAAGGATGTGCTGGCATTGGAGAGGGTCCAGAGGAGGTTTACAAGAATGATCTCAGGGAAGATTGGGTTAAGATTCGATGAGCGCATGAAGGCTCATGGGCTCATGATCCCATACTTACTGGAGTTTAGAAGGATGAAGGGAGAACTCATTGAAACTTACCGAATGGTGAAAGGCCTGGATGGAGTAGAAATGGAGAGAATATTTCCACTTGTGGGAGAGTCTATGACCTGTGGCCATAGCCTTGGAATAAAAGAACATACATTTATTTTCTTCTCCTTTGTAAAGGTCTTTAGTCAGAGGATGGTGAATCTATGGAATTAATTGCCACAGAAGGCTGTGGAAGCCGGCAATGGATATTTTTAGATTCTTGATTAGTATGGGTGTTGGGGGTTGTGGGGTGAAGGCAGGAGAATAGTGTTGAGAGGGGAACGTAATCTAATCTAGATCAGGCATGATTGAATGGCAGAGTACACTTGATGGGCCAAGTGGCCTAATTCTACTCCTATGATGAACCTAGGTCAAATAAAAGGGGGAAATATATAATTAATGGCATGATCCCATACAACATTATTGTACAGAGGGATCTTGGAGTCGAAGTCCATAACTCCCCAAAAGTGGCAACTTAGGTTGATAGAATTATGAAGGCAGCATATGGTATGCTTGCATTCAATGATCAAGGCATTGTGTATAAGTCATGGTGCAGTTCTGGTCACCCTATTAGTGATGGCTTTGGAAAGGGTGCAGATGGGGTTTACCAGAATGATGCCATGATGGAAAAATTAAATACTAGAGGGCATTATGGTGAGAGGGGCAAAGTTTAAATGTGATGTGCGTGGCAAGTTTGTTTTTTTAACTTAGAGGATGGTGAATGCCTGGAACCTGCTGCCGGGGGTGGTGATTGAAGCAGATACGTTAGTGGCATTTAAAAGACTAGGAAAGGTTATGCATGGAATGGAGGAATATAGTTATGTGTAGTCAAGTGATTGTTTAGTTTAGAGATACAGCACGGAAAGGGGCCCTTCGGCCCATCGAGTCCGCACCGACCAGCGATCCCCGCATATTAACATCCTACACACACTAGGGACAATTTACATGTAATTAACCTACAAACCTGTACATCTTTGGAATGTGGGAGGAAACTAAAGATCTCGGAGAAAACCACGTGGCAAATGTTGTAAAGCAGCAACTCTACCGCTGTGTGCCCCCATAAAATGGTCTACAAAATTTCACAAAATGTGAATTATACCCCAAAATGTGTTAATTTATGTGATCTTTAATGGACATTCAAAATGCATACAATCCATGTCACTAATCTTTCCCCTCTCCCAAGCTAAGAATTTAGAGGTCCTGCTAATTCAATTGGTTCAAGGGTTCTTCCTAGTGTTGGTACAAACAACTGCAGATGCTGGTTTGCAAAAATACACTGGAGTAAAGTGCTGGAGTAACTCAGTGGGTCAGGCTTCATTTCTAGAGAACATGGATAGGTTACTTTTCAGGTCAGGACTATTCTTCAGACAAAAAAGTCACCTATCCATGTTCTCCAGAGATGTTGCCTGACCTGCTAAGGGTTTTTTTGTTCTATTTTTTGGGAAGGAAAATGAGCACCAGCAGCCTGGTTTCAAAAGTTTGTTCATAATCAAAAGAAACAACACTACTATTCATTTAGAAAGTTTATAATATGATAAATGGAACTTTAAATGGAACTTATACTATTGGAAATGCATTTGGCGCACAATTTCTATGTAATTTAGTGAGCAGAGACGATGAAACACTTTTTCACACAAAGTTGTGAATCTTGGCGGTTTCTTTCGGCGACTGCCAGCATCATTGACTGATGTAGCAGGTCACCAAAAAATATGCAGCGGCATGATGACGTATGATGAGTGGTGTTTTTTCAAGTGTCGCAACATTTTTTTTGTCGCCGCTGGATTTTGAAATGTTTAAAAACATTTTGCCGACACTGATATGACGCCAGCAGTCGCCGAAAAAATCGGCAAGTGGGACAGGCCCTTAAGTCAAGGCAGAAGCAAGGCATCACTTGGCTTTTCACCCTATGCACAGTATTAGGGACCTAGGGACTTCTCTCTTCAGTGTTGTGTCCAACCATGAATGCCTTCTGTCAGCTTCGGTTAATACGCATCCAGTCACAATGCCTTTGTGATGGTCTCTAAACGAGGTGTAAGCTGCCTGTTAAGGGTCTGTCCCACTTGGGCCGTCACTTACGTGACAGGCCAGTAGTGACGTTCCCGCGAGAGTCGCGCGCGTCATCATGCGCCCGCAGAGCCGTCTGGAGCGCGTGATGTAATTTGAAGATGGACACAAAATGCAGGAGTAACTCAGCGGGACTGGCAGCATCTCTGGAGAGAAGGAATGGGTGACGTTTTGGGTCAAGACCCTTCTTCAGTCTGAAGAAGGAATGGGTGATGTTTCAGTCTGAAGAAGGGTCTTGACCCGAAACGTCACCCATTGCTTCTCTCCAGACCCGAAATGTCACCCATTGCTGCCGGTCCCGCTGAGTTACTCCTGCGTTTTGTGTCTATCTTCAATCGTCTTGGCCCCGCTCTGGGAGTAGGAGTAGGGGTGGATCTGGATCCGAAATGGCCGTGAGCCCCAGGCTGAGTTCGACCATCGTTTGCCTGCTTCTGCTGCTGTTGGAGGTGAGACGTTGCGTCACGCCAGGGTCTTAGGCCTGTCCCACTTTGGCCGTCAGTTACGCGACAGGCCGGTGGCGCGCGAAGATTTCATGCAGGACGAAGTCCACACTGCACCACGCCACTCTATGCGCCCTTCCCCGCGCTACCCACACGCTAGCAGGTCACGTAAATGGCACGCGAAAGACGGCCAAGTGGGGCAGGCCCTTTACTGTTGCTAATCACCTACGAACCCTCTATTGAAGAGACAGTTGTGAGTCTGTGAAATTCTCTGCCTCAGAGGTCAGTGGAGGCCTTTTCTCTGGATACTTTCAAGAGAGAGCTAGATAGGGTAGAGAATATCAGTGGATATGGGGAGAAGGCAGGAATGGGGAACATTGGGGATGATCAGCCATGGTCACATTGAATGGCGGTGCTGGCTCAAAGGGCCAAGTGGCCTACTCCTGCACCTACTGTCTATTGTAATACAGAAACTACTCTTTGTACCTCTTTCTGTAATGAGTATTACTTGCAGGAACATTAAAAGGTGTTGAATCATGTATTTGATGAGTATGCACTGTATCATAGTTTTGGGATTGGAAGTATATTATGACAAAATGTGTCCTTTATATTAGCCCATTAATACTTGTTTCAAACCCTGATCTTTATGGAGTTTGTACCTGTTGAATGGAAATGGTGATTTTTTGCAGTCTATTTTGGAATCTGATGAGCATGAAAACAAAAATTTGCTCAACCTGAATATTATGCAGGAGGCCCTGCTGAACATGACTGTCAAGTTAAGACAAGATTTGATCAGCTGCAAGTCTAAGGTCATATAGCCCATCAACATTCACAGTTGTGGTTCTTGTGCTGATTATAACCATTTGGCCGAGCTACATGAAGTGCTCTAAGAACCATACCAAGGAGTTGATTTCTTCAGGAATGAAAACTTTTAAAGAAAAACAAACGGTTAAATTATATCCTGTCACCAGCCTGTTCTGTGTAGAGTTTGAAGTTTTTGTTTGGTAGGGTGATCTTGCTTTCTTGCTGGCGTGTTTAACTTAGATTGCAGTGTTGGCATCATGAATATTAAAAAGAGAAGAAATCTGGTGATATGTTCTATCACTTTCACAAACTTGACTAGGAGTCTGAGAGGTTCCAAATTAGTCTTGTAAAAGTTTTCTGCCTGGGATTTGAATTAAGTTTTGCAGAGTGTTGAAATACTTTCGGTAGGGGCATGAAATTCATCAGGGCCATGGCCAGTAGTTCAGTATGGTCTGCCTGGTTGGACCCAGCATCCAAGAAAAAAAACACATTGTTATGGAAATTAATACATCTACATCAGCTTTTTTCTTAATTATCCATTTTGCTGACAATATTTTTAAAAAATGAATTGTACTTTTTTTAATGTACAACAGGAAGTACTATTGAAACTCAAGTTTTTTTTCTGATTAAAAAGCTTTGCTGCATAGATTATTGCTTTAAAAATATAAATTCAAAAATAGTGTTATTTTTTGCACAAAACAACTATTAGCAGGTAATCAAACATATTAATTAAAATGGCAATAAATGCTAGGAATGTCTAAGATTTCCTCAAAATAACATGTAAACTTCAGTATAATTTCTCCATGTTTTGGCAGTTTGTTCTACATTGGGAACCTTGAGTGATATGCTGGTCTTGTTCAAAAATAAATGTGAAAAACAATGTAATCGAGAGTCAGAGAAACGAGGAACTGCAGATACGGGTTTATCAAAAAAGATATACTGAGGTCCATTGCAAGTCTGGGTGAATGAGGTCCAGACCTGCAGGAAAGACAAAGCTCGGGTCTGCTTTGACTTGACTTGCTGGTGCCAGCGCATGGTGGAAAGTGTAGAATGCAGTGCATGGAAAGAGAACTGTTGTGAGAGATGGTGGATTGAGTGTAGGTACCTGAATTCCTGGCTGGGCTCGCATGGAGAGGCTGGGAAACATAACTGGAAGCCATATGGTGCAAGATGGCTACACAGGCAGTGGCTGTGGTGGCGAGTACCGTGTCAGAACACGATCGCAGAGAACAGCAGGAACCACAGAGGGGGAGCAGTGAAAGAGGATCGCGCAGAACTTGCATTGGAGAGAAGAAAGCCTCAAAGTAGGCATACTTTGGAGAGATTTGAATTGAATCAAATACGTTTTATTAGCCAAGTATGTATACATACAAGGAATTGGTGCTTTGCTCGCACGTAACAACACGATATACAGTAAACAATTAAGAATAAAACATTATAATTTAAACACGTGAAGAATGAAATAAAATACCAGAGCAAGTATGTATACATACAAGGAATTGGTGCTTTGCTCGCAAGTAACAACAGTAAACATGTGAAGAATGAAATAAAATACCAGAGCAAAAGGAGGCTGCAGACTTTTGGTTGTTGAGTAGAGCTACTGCTCGCAGGAAAAAAGCTGTTTTTATGTCTGGCTGTGGCAGCTTTGACAATCCGGAGTCACCTTCCATATTTCACAGTGGAGCAGTAAAATAGAGAAACAAGGAACTGCAGATGCCGGCTTACAAAAAAAGACAGTGCTGGAGTAATTCAGTGGGTTAGGCAGAACGTGGATATGCGAAGTTTTGGGTCGAGAATCTTCTTTAAACTACGTCGGGAAGCAAGTCAGGAGTGTTTAATTGTAACAATGACATTCTTTCTTGCTGCAGATTTACAGGCCCAATAAAACAAGTATATACTAATACAACAAATTAATTATACTAGGTAACCAGGCCAAAATAGTGCAAAACCAGAATACGTAGTGCTACCAAAATCGGCAATTGTAGATCGTTACTAAGGTAGGGTTGTGGTTAGGAGGTACAACCACGATGTAACATAACAATTATATATAACCATATAACAATTACAGCACGGTAAACAGGCCATCTCGGCCCTTCAAGTCTGTGCTGAACACTTATTTTTCCCTAGTCCATCTACCTGCACTCGGACCGTAACCCTCCATTCCTTTCCCGTCCATATACCTATCCAATTTATTTTTAAATGATAAAATCGAACCTGCCTCCACCACTTCCACTGGAAGCTCATTCCACACAGCTACCACTCTCTGAGTAAAGAAGTTCCCCCTCATGTTACCCCTAAACCTCTGTCCCTTAATTCTCAAGTCATGTCCTCTTGTTTGAATCGTCCCTACTCTCAATGGGAAAAGCTTATCCACGTCAACTCTGTCTATCCCTCTCATCATTTTAAAGACTTCTATCAAGTCCCCCCTTAACCTTCTGTGCTCCAAAGAATAAAGACCTAACTTGTTCAACCTTTCTCTCTGTAACTTAGTTGCTGAGATCCAGGCAACATTCTAGTAAATCTCCTCTGTACTCTCTCTATTTTGTTGACATCCTTCCTATAATTAGGCGACCAAAATTGTACACCATACTCCAGAATTGGCCTCACCAATGCCTTGTACAATTTTAACATTACATCCCAACTTCTATACTCAATGCTCTGATTTATAAAGGCCAGCACGCCAAAAGCTTTCTTTACCACCCCATCTACATGAGATTCCACCTTCAGGGAACTATGCACAGTTATTCCTAGATCCCTCTGTTCAACTGCATTCCTCAATTTGTTACCATTTACCATATACGTCCTATTTTGATTTGTCCTGCCAAGATGTAGCACATCGCACTTATCAGCATTAAACTCCATCTGCCATCTTTCAGCCCACTCTTCCAAATGGCCTAAATCTCTGTAGATTTTCCTCAACACCGCATTATCCACAACACCACCTATCTTAGTATCATCTGCATACTTACTAATCCAATTTACCACACCATCATCCAGTGCCTTGAGAGGTTGGTTATGATGCTCATCAACTCCTGCCTTAGTAAGGATTTCAACCCACTATAATTCACCTATCGCCAAAGCAGATCAACAGCGAATGTGACTTGTTGGCTCTCCACGCTGCAATGGGCCACTTGGACAAAAAAAACAACCCAAGTCTGATCGTTGTTCATTGACTACAGCTCGGTCATTAAGGCATATCATCTTCCTCTTGGGCACCAATGTCCTTTTGATGCAGGTTGGGACCTCAGGCTTTAGTAGTGAATTAAAAAAAAACACCACACCACTAGAGTTTAAGAACGCAGCCGTTACAGATCTTAAGAGCAGAAGAAATCTATGAGCTGTTAGTAGAGACAAAATGCTGAAAGTAACTCAGCGGGTCAGGCAGCATCTCGGGAGAAAAGGAATGGGTGACGTTTTGGGTCGAGACCCTTCTTCAGACTGATGTCAGTGGAGTGGGCGGGACAGAGATAGAATGTAATTGGAGACAGTAAGACTGGTGGGAACACTGGGAAGGGGGAATTATAAGCTGTTGCATGTTTTAGAGCTTCATGGATAAAAATTAAAGCCTAAAGCATCAACCCATTTATGGAGATTAAAAGTTTTTTTTTGTCAAAATCATGCAATTTTAGGAGTACTTCACATTTGCATGTGTTCCGCTGATCACATATGCAAGCACAGAGCCTGCAGTGTCAGCCTTGGTAAATCGAGTTAAAAATATCTGTTAAACATGAATCAAAAAAGGCTTTTGGCGTAGTATTTTGCAAAAATGCACAAAGTTCAAGAAAAATCTGGGAACACAACTGGCATGAAAACTTCCTTAATTTTATTTTATTTTTTTGCATAAAGTTGGCCTCCTGTGTTTTGGCAAAGATCTGAGAAAATTCCTGGTTTATGAATAAGCCACAAAAGCAAAATACTGCAAACACAGGAAATTTGAAAAAAAAAAAAGAAAATGTTGGAAATACTTGGTAGAAAATTAATAATTTGGAGTGATTACCTTTTATCAGAGTTGAAACAGTATGTCAAGATTCTGATAAAAGGTCAAAATGTGTAAAATGATGGTGGTAAAATGCTGAATGCTTTGCATCTTTTGGTCAATTCTCTCCAAACTAAGATCCTAGTTTCCCAACATTGTTCTTGGAGTTTATGGATTTCTCATGGTATACTGTGTTGCAGAGGCATGAGGTTTGAAAATTGCAAGCGAGTGAGCATGGGATAGAGAAGTAGGGCTGGGAGTGCCCAATGGTTCATTCTGCATCTGTGGGTAGAGAAAAGCAAAGTCAACAGTGTTTTATCGTCGTATCTCCTGAAACGGAACAATTAAATTCTTCGTTGTAGCAGCACAACAGATATGTAAACATAGTACTGTGTGTGTGTCTCTCTCACTCTCTCAAACTAAAAACAAATGCCCCCCACATTATATAGTCCAGACATTACAGATAGCGCTATGGCCAAACGCTATGGGTCACAGACTGTTCAGGAAAAGTCTCGTATAACAATGTGTCTTTGGCATTCTCTTTCTCGCAGTTTAGCTTTTGATTATTTTTCACGCAGTAGTAGAATTCTGGTTAAGCCTAGTGGTGAAAGGTTACCAGTGGGATTGCAATTACATTGGGATGGGCCTTGAGATTGCAGAACGGTGGGTGGGCTCAAGGGGGAGAGAGGGAGGGGTAGAGAAGGGGAGACGATGGTGAGAGGGAGAGTATGGGGAGGGAGAGAGGAATGGAGGAGGGAGAAAAAGGAGGAGAGAGAGGAGGTGGTGGGGCGAAGGGGGAGGGGGAGGGAGGAAGGAGGGGGGAGGGAGAGGGAGGCTTCCAAAATGGCTTCTACATCATCAACTGATGCTTAAAGCAAGAAGCAGCTGTTCAAACAGCAGTATACAAAGAGATGGCAATGAATGCACTGTCACGTAAGGTGCATAGAAGACATGTCAATTGGTAGCAAAGTTATGCATTCTTGTACTCTTACATGGGTATGACTGCACATAAAAAAACAAAAGTTCTTTCAGCAAAATGGCACCGTATAAAAATACTGATTTTCACAGCAAAATACTGATTTTCAGGTACTAGAATACTGAAATGCTCTGACAAAACTTGGCAGCTCTGCTAATAGCCTGATGGTTGTTGAGAAGAAGCTGCTGAACCTGGACGTTAGTTTTCAGGCTTCTATACTTTCTTCCCGATACCAGGTGTGAAATGAGAGTGTGGCCAGGGTGATGTGGGTCTCTGATACTGGCTGCCTTTTTGAGGCAGCAACTCTGGTAGATCCCTTCAACGGGGAGATCAATGCCCATGATTCACCACGTTTTTCAATTTTCGTTCCTGGGTGTTCAAGTTGCTGAACTAGGCCATGATGCAACCAGCCAATTTGTCCATGGTCAATTCGTCCCTTCCCACCCAAACTACCCTGGTACTTTCCCTTACAACTGCAGAAAATGCTACACTTGTCGCTTTACCTCCTGTTGAGCTTCTGCTGTTGGAATAACTTAAGTCATACACAGTGATTAAGATCCAAACACTTTATTAGCATTACAGCATAGGTAACTTCATCTTAGCACAGAACTCAAAAGTGAGGGTGAAAAGGCAGAGAAGCTTTCTGTTAAACTAGTGGGCGTTGCTACAAAGTATGACTCGTAACATGAGTGGCACTGATCTACACCTCCCCCCTCGACTCCATCCAAGAACCCAAGCAGTCCTTCCTGGTGAGGCAGAGGTTCACATGCACCTCCTTCAACCTCATCTATTGCATCCACTGTTCTAGGTGTTAACTGGTGAGACCAAGTTTGGCGATCGCTTCGCCCAACATCTCTGTTCAGTTCGCACTAACCAACCGGATCTCCTGGTGGTTAAGCACTTCAACTCTGCCTCCCATTCTGAATCCGACCTTTCTGTCCTGGGCCTCCTCCATGGCCAGAGTAAGTTCCACTGCAAATTTGAGGAGCAGCACCTCGTATTTCGCTTGTGTAATTTATACCCCAGCAGTATGAACATTGACTTCTCCAGTTTCAGGTAGTCCTTGCTTTCTTCCTCCTTCCTCTCCCCTTCCCAGCTCTCCCACAGCCTACTGTCTCCGCCTCTTCCTTTCTTCTTCCCGCCCCCCCCACCCCCCCACATCAGTCTGAAGAAGGGTCTGGACCCGAAATGTCACCTATTCCTTCCCTCCACAGATGTTGCCTCACCCGCTGAGTTTCTCCAGCATTTTTGTTTACCTTTGATTTTTCCAGTATCTGCAGTTCTTTCTTAAACCAGTCAATAAGATCTCTACTGTACACCTGTAGAAGTTTAGGATAGTATTTATTGACATACCCAATCTCCTCAATCTTCTAAGGAATTAGAGGCATTGATAGAAAGGGAAAATCAAAGACCAGCAAATGCTCAATGTAAAATGAAAACCGCAAATGCTGTAAACATTCTGCAACTCGGGCCATCTTTGTGGGAAAAGAACTAATGTTTCAGATCAAATGCCCTTCATCAGAAATTATAGATGAATAACATTGCATCGGGCTGCCTTGCTCTGACTCACCTGGAAATATGGGTCTACTGAAGTTGTTGACATGTTGGAGTCTAAGGGCTGAAATATGTCGAGTTAGAAATTGAAATGCTATTCTTCATTTATATTAGGCTCAGTTGGAACTGTGTGAGGTCAAAAACAGATGTCAGAATGGGAGTGGAATAGAGAATTAAATTGGCAGGCAACAAGAAAATTGAGGGTCACCTTTGCCTTTTGCAGTGTTCCACTATCATCAATGAATCTGCATTTGTAGTTGGTCTGGAGAAGTAGACTACGATGAACACATCATTATATTAAATCAAAAGAGCACAAGTGAATTACTACTTCAACTGGAAGAAGTTTATTATGGTTCCTAAATGCTGAAAAGGTAAAAAGGACAGGTTTTGCATCTCCTGTGGTTTCTGTGCAAGTGGCAGGGAGAGGGTATTGATGGACAAGGAAGACTGAACTAGAATCATGGGGGGGAATTGCTCCTTGTGAATGTTGGGAGAGGTGGGGAGTGTGATTAGTTGCGGCGTCATGTTGAATTATCATTAGCTGCAATGATAGAGATTCTGCAAGAATAGAATGGAGACTTTGCAGGAAGCAGATTGGAAGAAGGTGTACTCGAAATAGCTCTAGGAGTCTGGATATTAGAATTAAAAGCTGGTTTAGAGTTTAAATATCCTGCAAGTTGTTAGTGTCGGCACAGGCGATTTGTGAGTAGAATTAAAAGCTGGAGTTCTGCTAATATCTGTATTTCTGACTAAGCATCAATCTTTTGAATTGTAACTTGTGTAATTTCAAATATTTCGTACCCAGTCTGCAGAAAATGAGTATTTTGACTCGTGCAACTTAGTTTGTTTGATTAATATGGGACTAATTTTATTTTTACTTTATTTCCTTGCTTGTTTCAGTCATAATTGCTACTTTTCAACACCTATGTTGGCTGATATCTGATCAAAGTATAACAGCCAGAGAGAGACAAGCAGCACAGGAGGTACCAGTATGTATTTAAGATCATAAGATTTAGGAATACAATTAGGCCATTCAGCCCATCGAGTCTACTCCGCCATTCAAACATGGCTGATCAATTTTTCCCTCTCAACCCTTGTCTCCTGCCATCACCCCGTTACCTTTGACAAACTCATTGTGGTTCTGAGCTCTGTGTTAGCTTTCCAAACACTTTCCTTAATTTGCGAATGCGTACACTAACAAGAAAAAACAAAGAATTTAAAATGTATAGCAGAATTCTTGAAGGTTTAACCATTTCATAACTTTTGAAATGTCTTAAGCATTGGCATTATTTCCCTTTATCTAACAGATTTTGTCCTTGGAACTATGTGACACTACAAATCAATTTCTGTGGGGCGGGGAGTTGTGGGGGGGGAGGGGTGGGCGGGGGGTGGGGAGGGAGGGTGGGGGGGGGGGGGGGGAGGGGGGGGTTTGAGGGCGCGGGGGGTGGGGGGAGGAGAGGAGTGAGCTTGGAGAAAAGACAGTGGAAGAGCCATGGACGAGAGGGTGGTATCACGGGAGAGGGGCCAGCGAGGGGGACCAGAGGGGTAGTGGCTGGAATTGGCGGTGCGATGTGTACTCGCAGTGGTCGCTGGTCGTACTCCTCCACCGGGATCAGAGTCTCCGCTTGGCGACATCTACGACTATTGGTTGGGCTGGGTCTCCGACATTATTGACTGGCTACAAATCTAAGCCTAATGGGCTAGGCTTTTTCTCATTGAGTACAAGAGTTGGGACATCAATTGTATAAAATTGTGGTTGTGCTGCACTTGGAATACGGGGTACTGATTGTGGATGGTCAGCCATGATCACATTGAATGGCGGTGCTGGCTTGAAAGGCCGAATGGCCTGCTCCTGTGCCTATTGTCCAGTGTGTATAATTCTGGTGACAGGAAAAATGTGATTAACCAAGAGAGGACATGGAAAAGGTTCATAAGGGTTGCTAGATTGGAGAGGTTGAGTTTCAAGGAGAGATGGAGCAAAAAAGGCTGAGAGGTGATCTGATAGAGGTGTATAAAATTATGAAAAGCATAGGGTGGGTGGTATTACTATTTCTCATGAGGTGTCTATAAAGAGAGGGCAGATTTAAAGTAACAGAGAATTAGGTTTATAGGGCATAGGGGTAAAATTTTATTTGCGTTATTTGGTATCTGGAATGAAAACGATAGAGGGCTGGCCCAGGAATCCATTTAATATTTTCTTATATTTTTAACATAATTCAGCCTTATCACGAGAATGGTAACAACATTTAAGAGGCATCTAGGCAGTAATTGAATGAGGAAGGTTATGCAGTTCAGGAAGGCAAGTGAGGTTAGTAAAATAGGCATGATGGTCAGCATAGACTTGGTGCACCAGGAGGCCTGTTGTATTCTATACAACTCCATGACGGTAAATTGAATACATTTGATTTGCCGTAACTAATTTGAACTGGTTTAGATTTCTCTCAGGTAATCCTGTCCACTCCATAAATCTGAGCATATAATTTAATCTGGAATTTCATATTTGAGGATGGTGGCCATTCATATGAAACAGTAACACAAAAGGTAGATGTGAAATACTCGGGCACTTGGAAAAAACATAGAATGGAATGCATCCTCAACCAATACCATTTTAAAGAAAAGTATTAATACCACGTGTTTGTGGGAATTGTGCTGTTCACTTTGGGTGTTGATTTTTTTACATTTTGTACCTGTGGCTGAATTCAGAAAATAGCCACAGCATGGAATCGGGCCCCTTGGCCCACTGAGTCCACCCCAAGCATTAAGCACCTATTTTATTTTTATCCTAATCCTACCCTAACCCATTTTATTCTCTCCACACTCCAAATGTTTCCTGTCAAATTCTACGACTCATCTACCCACTATGAAGATTTTACAGTGGTAAATCAGCCCACCATCCTGTGAACATTTTAGCCATGAAATGTAATACGCTTTTTATTATTTTGGAATCCCTAATCATTCAGAATATTTGTTTTCTTAATTTCTATTGAGATTGTACACAGATAAACTACAGTGAAATATTATTAACGACTAAACTGATCAAGTTGCATTAGTTCTGGTCCAAAGAAATATTACGTATTGTAAATGGGAAGAAAAATATTTTAAAGCTTGTTAGGATTTTTTTAGTATTAGCAGGTTAAAATGTGTGCAAAGCTGGGAGCTTCTATTTTGTTATAAACCTTTTTAATTTGAAACGGTTCATGTTTGTGTGAAATTGGTAAAAATACTTTAAACATGCACATAACTGAAACATTCATTTTATCAGGAGCTGTAAATGGTTCTCTGATCTTGCACACCATGGCCTCTCCTTCAATAGCCTGCTTGAATCTTGTGATTCGTACAAACCGCTTGTGCTCACTGCTTCCTTTACGCTACTATTAATGCTTGAAACTTCATTTGCTCTGCCTGTAACTCAGAATTCAGTCTTTGAACTCGTTTTCTTCACATCTTTCTGTAAATACCCTCCTTTTATCCCTCTAATCCCATAGCGGACCAATCTTTAAATCAATTTAGGGGTCTGTTAAAGATGTATAAATGACTATAGACACAAAATGCTGGAGTAACTCAGCGGGATGGGCAGCATCTCTGGAGAGAAGAAATGGGGAACGTTTCGGGAAGGGACCCTTCTTCAGACTTGTATAAATGACGACATTGCTTTATTAGATTCAATACAAAATCATTCCATTTAAACTTTGTCATCGAGCTTTACATAGTTGAAACAGGCCCTTGGCCCTCCCAAGTCCATAAAAAACTATCAAGCATCAATTTTCATTAATCCTACTCTGATTCAATTTTTTTAGTCCCCTCCACATTTCAACTTGCCCACATGTTAACTACATTCTACTACTCATTCATTTTTAGTGGCCATTTAACTTGCCAACCTGCACACCTTTGGGATATGGGTATCTGATGAAAGTCCAAGTGGTCACAGAAAGAATGTGAAACCCCGCCCAGACAATGCCAGGATTGAACCCTATTCATTGGAGCTGTGATGTAATAGAATTGCCATCAGTGCCACTGAGCCCTGTTTCTTTCCCAATTCTCTTAACAATCTCGGAAATGTCCTTCACTTTTCACAAGGTTTTCATTTTGCATTACAACTTTTGGTCCTGTCCATATAAATCTGAGCATTAATTTAATCAGAGGGCATGAAATCATTTTTGAGGATGGTGGGCCATTTTATGAAACAGTTCCCGGAAACCGTAGATGAAACCGAAAACACCGGCCATTTTTTTCCAGGATGTCAATGCACACCAAAGCTACGCGTTTGGCGCCAAACTTGACCCGAAACGACCTTTTGTCGACCCAGGTCTGTTCTACTTTGGGTGCTGCCTCCTTTACCCGGAGACCTGGGAGAATTCTTAAAATCTGTAACATCATTGCTTAAATTTTGGCAGTGAGTTTGGAGGGCTTTATGCAAAGGGGGGGTTTTAAGGGGTAAACTTTAATTCTTAGTCCCCACACCCAAATGTTTTCGGTCAAATTCTACGACTCAGTCAATGCCTTACCGGGTTTTACAGTGCAAATCAGCCCACTATCCTGTGAACATTTTAGCCATGAAATGTAATCTGTGGCCTTTTGGAATCCCTTATCATTCTGATATTTGTTTTTGCTTAATTTCGCCGGTTGTACACAGACTAAACTATAGTGAAATGGCTGTGAACGCTCCAAATCCATCGAGTTGCCCGCAGTTCTGGTCCAAAGCCCCAGCTACGCAAATGGGAAGAGTATTTTAAAATGTTGCTTGTTAGGATGGGATTTAGTAGCGGGGAGCGGGCAATGCTGGGAGCTTCTATGTGCGGTAAACCTCCAGGGCGCGGAGGGTAAAAATCTCCCAACATTCGCGGAGCTGGGGCCGCGGGCGGCGCTGGATTTGGAGCGCCTCGCAGCCAGGGGTAGAGTTGCCTGCTTGAATCGGATTCTTCAAACCGCGCCGCCCTCACTGCTTCCTTTACGGAGCCCCCAATCCGCAATGTTGGGAGTCGCCGACCAGGTAGTCTAAGAACTAAGTTCCCCCACATCTTTCTGTAAATACCCCTCCCCACCCTCCCACCACCACCACCACCACATAAAATCCCTCCAAACTAACTGACTAACATTTATGCAATGATTTACAATGATTCCCCGGTCTCCGGGGAGGAGGCAGTCGCTCCAGACTTTTCAAGCCGCCCGCGCTACCTACCTAATCTACGCTAAAAATCTTCCATTCGGAAATCCGAAAATGTCCGAAATCCGACAAGTGTCTGGTCCCAAGGCTTTCGGATAAAAGGTTGTGCACCTGTAGTTTTTCCTTTGTGGCACTGATTTGTAGGCAGAGAGATCAGAGGCTAAGGTAACTCTTGGGTAAGTGATATGATAACTCAAAATAGACTAGAAAACGAAGACTGAAAAAGACAGCTGGCTCTGGGACAAATCAGAGTTGTGATTGTAAAATAAAATGCAAGGTCAGACTCCGTAGAGGAGACACGTGTCTACTCCATTATTTGGATGTGTTCCACAAATAGCACTTCAAATCTATTTTGTTAATCTGTTGTAATGTACTGTTGTTACCTCAGTTATTGAAGCACTTTGTCATTTTAAATACTTCCATAGAGTATGTTCAGAATTTGCATCCTTAACACAATTTACTACAATTAAAAATATAATGCATCCAAGTTTATCCTTTCATTAGGAAGATAAAATAAGTAAATAGTTTTGATTACGTTTTGTACGACTGGTACCATATGTCGTAAGTGAAAGGAGCAGAATTAGGTCTATCAAGACTATCAAGTCTATTCCTCCATTAAATCATCATCCTAACCCCATTCCCCTGCCTTCTCCCCATAACCCCTGACACCCATTCTAAACAAGAATTAGAAATCAAGGTAGTGAGATACAAATTTCATGGGTATCTGGTTGTTAGTTAGAATCAAAGGAAAATTTATTTTAGAGGACTAATTCCTGGGTCAGATTCAGAAGACTTGAGTGGAAATTGGGATGGATAAATCACATAACTGTTTGATTTTTAAACTCCTGTTCTATGAGGATAACAGAACGGTGTTTAATAAAGTGTAGAGAAGTTCAATCAAAGGTAGCCAATAAATTCCTAGTTGAGAATTAAAATCTTTCAAAACTGTATAATCTGAATTTATGTAAATGAAAATGATAAAGATCTGGAATTGTTATACTGCTTTTCTGCAGTTTGATTCTGTTACTCCCTTTAATGCATCAGTGGCATATTCTCAAATTTATATCGGAGGCATAGTTGAAATGGATTAAACAAAAGTGCGGATCATAAAATATATTCGAACATTATATATGAATTTATTTTCTCTAAAAGTTGTCTTCATTCATCACTCAAAAAATACTAGCTTTCTATTTTTTCTATTGAGGTGGGTGAGCTCTTATTTGTCCACATTGTTTTCTATCATCACTGGGAAAAAATACTAGCTTTTTATTGAAGTGGATGAGCTCTTATTTGTCCACATTGTATTCTATCTGAACATTTTACACATTTGCTGCGTCTCCCAATCAGCTAAAGCTTCTGTGCATCCTTCTTGCGTTTAGTCGTTTACTTCTGCATTACCAGCAAACATTGATTACATCATTCTTGGCCTCTTCCACCAAACCCTGAAGACTTGCAAGATATTTAATTTAATTAACATTTCATTATTTCAAAGTATCAATTCTGTTGTCTGTTAAGGTCCCACATTAACTTGTGTAAATCCCTTACTTATTACTTGCTTGCAATCTGTTTACATTTCTTGCTGGTCTACTCTTGTTTTCTCCTTTCTCATCTCTTATACATTTTAAACTAAATTGTTGATCTTTTCTGTAACAAGTTGCATGTTGGTTATTTTAAAGAAATGCAGTGTGCTCTGTGGTAACATTATTTCTTTTAATTACAGTAAACAGGGAGAACCTTTGGCTGAAAACCGCACAGCGAGCCGAATGTGAGTATCGTTGCATTTTAACATACTGTTTCTAAGCTGCTGCTTCAGGATATTTTCATGTAGTCAGAGGCACCTGTCATTGTTTCAATCCAGGCCTGAAATCAGGAACTTATTTAATCACCTTTTGCACATTTAAAAATAAATTATAGATGTTTAAAAGAATATAATGAGCTAATTGAGACCTTTAATGCCCCTTAGGTTTGCTCTGCTATTCAATGTTATAACTGGTACAATGGTACAGCACTATTATTGTCACGTGCCGAGGTACAGTGAAAATCTTTTTTTGCGTACAGTTCAGTAATTTTATACTATACATAAGCACATTTTAGATTCCTTGCAGGTATCGGAATAGTACACAGACAGAGTCGCCAGGTTCGGTGCCATTTTCAAGTCCAAGTTGTGATAAGTGCAGAACTTCTAACCTGGCCATAAAAGCCAATTGTCCTGGCGATGTTGCAGGGTTGGCCTGGCCAATCGTCCTCCATTGCTGCTCCGTGCTACTGCTGGTCATGTCTAGTCCGCGCTCCACCTCTGAGAGTGCCGCTGACTTCCGCAGCCGGTCCGCTTACAATTCCAAGTCCAAAAATATTTCTAACGTATGTTCAACAGTCACAAAGGTCTGTTCAGGTAGAGAGGTGCAAAAATTCCCAACCCCCTTGTGTAACATCTTCTCATCTAGTGGGCTCATTATTCTGAGTCAAAATCCTCTGGTTTAAGATTCTATTGCCAAGGGAACACTCCTTTTCTACAAAGCATGCCCTCTGGTTACGTAATCACATTGTAAGACAATTGCCTTCACCCAAAAACCAATATAGTGAACCGTGATTGCACTTTATTTTATCTATTTTTAGTCATGTGTTAAACAGACATCACTTAATTAAACCATATATAATTGCAGTTTATCCCCCCCTCCCACCCTATTATGCTTCTGCTATCTTGTCCACCCACTCAGGATCTCCATGTTGTCTTGTAAGCATTTTACAATACCGTCACAGCTATTTTTCATTTGGCTTTGTATTGAGAGGAAGCTTGTATATGCTCTAGCCATTTTTAGAATTCATTATTATGTGTGCTAACCTGGTATCAATTGAGTACCTAAACCAATTTTCCAAAATACATCTTTCCTGCTAGTTGTATCTGCAAAAAAAAACAACTTAATTTACCAGACATGGTGTTCGTTTTATAGAATACTGATCACATTTTCTATATTCCCTGTTTCTTGTTTGTCGTACGATCATGCTGAAGTCATTGCCCTTGATTAAGGAACATTGCTCACAACAGCAATATGATGAGGTTAATTTTAATATTGATTTTGCATGCAAAAATCCTACTGTTCACCGTCATCAGGGGGAGCATTACATCCTTTTGTTTTTGCAGAAAATGATTAAGAAGTTTTTTTTAACAATTATTGTATGCGAGAGAGAATATCTTAATAGTTATAAATGTGCCAAAATAGCCAACTTAAGCAAGTAAATAAATGTGATAAAGGCACATGACCTCACTGAGTCAGGAATTTGTTTGATTATATATTTAACAGGAATCATAGTACAATAATAAATGGCAAAACCACATTTAGCTATTTCATCGTGGTTCTGTGTTGTGTGAAGCGTTTTAAAAAGGTTTGAAACGAGGATAAAATATTTTGCACATCCTGCCACGTCATTCAAATAGATCATATTTCCTTTGATATTTTCTTTAAAATTCACACAATTTTGATAGTAAATTTTTCTTTTTCCAAGCTTAAGTACATTTTCGGAGAACTTTGTACTAAGCCTTTGTATGGATTAGTTCATGATATCGCTTCTGGGTGGCCTAGCTCAAAGTTGAAGGTCATTTCATAAGTGATAGGAACAGATTTAGGCCATTCGGCCCATCGTGTCTACTCCGCCTTTCAATCATGGCTGATCTATGTCTCCCTCTCAACCCCATTCTCCTGCCTTCTCCCCGTACTAATCAAGAATCTATTTCTGCTTTCAAGATATCTATTGACTTGGCCTCCACAACCTTCTGTGGCAAAGAATTTCACAGATTCACCATCCTGTAACTAAAGAGATTTCTCCTCATCTCCTTCCTAAAGGAACGTCTTTTAATTCTGATGCTATGTCCTCTAGTCCTAGACTCCCACTTCACGTGATTGCAACCTTCACGTGGTCCGCCCTGTTTCGACTAATGCAATCAACTAGACGTGCACAAACAGAAGATCAAATAGAACAAGTTGTCCTACAACTTTAAGCTGTGCATGCCACACGAAAGAAGAAGACTAATGGAAACATCCTCTGCACATCCACTCTATCCGAGCCTTTCACTGTTATGCTCCTTATTTTGAAGTCCCATGACAGACCAAATAGATTCATAACATAGAAACTGCCTTGCCCCACTGAAGTCTAAAGTAGTATTGTAAACTTGCTTAAATTAAGTTGATATCCTCAAACCCACAACCTGACGCAATGTAACCAAGTTTGCCAAGCAGGATACATAGTTGCAAAAATAGCCCATGAAAGCCTTCACTTGCTGCCCCCTCTTCACTTTCAAGTTTCTGTCCTATAGGACCAGCCTGTTGATAACATCTTAAACCAGATGTGATCTGTCACTTTTAGTGTTTTTGCTTCATACTGGGATGGCTGAAATTCATTACCATAGGGGTTTCCAGTGCAGCTGTTGCATTTAATTGGAAACATTTTTGGTGGACGCATGGCAAAGTTGAATTTTTTAAAGTGCCACAAATATTTTCAAAGAACTTTATAAATAGTAGTACAGCAGGACTTAAGAACACAAATTGTGATAAAAGTTAATATCACTCGTTTTCTTTTCATTACTCCCATGGGTACTTATCTACGGAACATAAAATAGCAAACTATTTTTGGACTGGATCAGTATATTTCATTGCAGTTTTCTTCATGATTCATAGACCACTTGGACTTCACTACAATAGCCCACCAGTCCCCTAGTAGTTGGGCTGTATATTGAAATTGATAAACCTCTGATAATTAAAACCGTTTAAGTGAAATGACTACTTAAGCTCAAGTGAAATTACTTGTTGATATAAATTCTGCTTGGCAAAAAATTCTATTTTAATAATGTTTCTCCAAATAACCAGAATGTTTGTATTTGGCAGTGCTGTTATACCCCTATTAGTCTTCCAGCTATAAAGGGCTGAGTTGAAACGGGGACCTGTGTCACTTGTATGGTTATGATGACATATTGAGAATAAATACTTCCCTTCTTTAACCAAGACAAAGGAGAAAATGACAGAAAGGTTTAATCTGAGTGTGCATGAGGTGTTGCACTTTGGGAGATCAAATGTAAGGGTAAACTATACAGTAAACTATACAGTAAACGAGATATTGAAAGACATAGGTATACACAAGAGGAATGAGGGCATAATAGCAAGAGTCGCACTTGAGCAAACGTGCTGAAGAGGATTGTGTAGGTTTGAGAACACACATGAGTCCGAGGGAGAAGAAAACTAAGCAAAACTTGTATAGTCAACAAGGTGGAAGCACTAATTGGTTGAAAGAAGTCACTGAGGAAGGAGTGTTTGCAAAAGCAAGTGGCAAGCAGAGAACAGGCTAAAGTGTGAAAGGACAAATTATTGTCACCATTAACAATTTGTCCCTCATCTTTAGAGATGTTATCGTATCCCAGGCAGATGAATTAATTGATTTGGATATTATTATGTGCAATCAATCTTAATGATGCACTGCCTTATTAACATATAGTCGCAGAAACTTGTATTCAGTTTTGCAGAATTTTCACTCAACAATATCTGGTGTGCAACTGCCTGCATGAACAAGAGTACAGGACAATAGGAGCAGACTACCAGATCTTCAAGCCACTGCTGCCATTGAATTTGATGGGTCTAGTCTATCCCAACCCTCAATACCATCATCTTATGTGAGCTGTGTTACCTACACATAATTGCTCAGGGTATTGGGAACTTCAGTGTAGTCACACAAACTGATCTTTATATTTACATGTGCAATGCTTAATAAAATGTTCATATTCTGTAACAGTTATCACCTCTTGCTATCCCCACCCCCATTCATGTGTTTTTCATAAGTAGCAAAAATAAATCCCTATCCTTCGGTATTTTTCGCAGTAAAATAAATTTTACGATCTGCAGTCACGGTGAATAATGGCAAACCTTTTACTAAAAAACAGGTTAATTTTTTAAAATAAATGTATGAATATAGACCATAGCAAAAAATGTATACAAATAGCTTGCGAATTATTATTGGAATATGTTGCTGGAAATATGAAGACCAAGCTTCAGTGAAGAACGTGTAAAATTTCAAAATTATTAATATCGTCTCATATGGTGACATCAGTTTGAATTGTTTTGAAGAAAGCATGTTTGTAAGGATTATTACAGACTTGCTAAACACCACTGGACAAATAGCAATTTTCAAAGGAATCGCTCTTATTAAGGGAAAGGTACCTTAATCACTTTTGAAACGTTCAGTAGCTTTCATCAGTCCAATGGGGCAGTTATCAAAGCAGTATTTCCCCTGCCCCCCCCCCCCCCCCCCCCCCCTCTCCCAATAGTGTAATAAGTCCGTTGGCTAGAATTGGTATTTCACTCTGGACAAATTATATATTTTAAAATCGCCTGAGACAGTATAGCAGAGGCACATTAACCAGGCCCTTAATTTTCTTCATGTACTAATTCTTTGTGAACAATGAAGAGGGCAATCCAGGCACTCTCTGTATATTTGGAGAGCAGATCAGCTATAAATGAGAACATAATTTTAATAAGCCAGTTCGGTATTCTGAAAAACGCAAAGATTTGGCAAAGGTCATTTGAGAATTAAAAAAAGCGAACGGGGTGCCTGGTAGTGGGAGAGAGCGGAGTGTAACAGCGAGAGAGAGAGGGGGGTAGATGCGAGTGGGAGACGAACAAACGGAGTTGAAAACTCTAGCGGGGGGGGGGGAAAATGAAATCAAACTGAAAAAAAATAGTGACCAGGAAACAAACTGGATACAAAGTACTAGGAGGGTCATACGGAATTGGAGGCAGGGGAACAGAGGAGAAAGCTATCCAGTATACTCAACCCTGTGCAGGCGGCGAGGGGGATCAAAAAAGATGAGGTGAGCATCGACAATAGCCGCGGGAATCATACGTTGCCGCTCTACTGCCTGCCTGAGTTGTGTCGCACACGTTGACAATCTCGACGGCACTTGCACCTTCCCCCCCGCGGGGAGGAAGGTCTTAAGGGAATATGCTGCCTCATAAGAGGGAGGGAGTCCAGGGAGGCTATACTAAAGAAAGACTGAGGACCAACATACTGGACGAAGCGGGGCAACAAGATGTTGGATACGACCGAGACCGCGATCTAGTCAGATTGGCGCAGCTCAAAAACAATCTTCGAACAATAATCTACTGCCCTGGTGTATGCCGCCGAGGGTCCTAGCGGCTAGAAGATAATACGATGACTACAGGACTGAAATTGGACATATGTGTCGAAACTTTAAAGGGGGGTACAATTGGATCCACCCAGTCTCTTCAAAACGCTGGTGTCCCGAGGCCCAGCGAGGTGGTGATACAGGACGGAGCTCAGGTTAAACAACAATCAAGGGGATCTCAACGCGTGTGTATGTGTCTGATTGGGGGGGTTGGCTCTGACACGAGAGACACCTTAGGTAAGGGGGGAAGTACGATGCACGGCTAGCCCTCAGAATAGATCAGACCCCCAAAGGCCGGAACCGGACTGTGGCCAACAAAAAATGATACCTCGTGTTGGGGGTGTCAGCTGAAAGGGAAAAGGACCGGAGTCGATTAGTATCCATGAAGACGATCGCGCGTAAACGGACATGATGTCGGCCCAGCCTGCAAGAACCACCGCATGAGAGGGTGACGGCAAGCTACGAGTCCCGAAAGCTACACACTCACCTGTCCGAAGACAACACAGAGCAAAACGAAACAGAAGGATGTGCAGAGTCATAGAGCTGTGAGAGTTGGAGGTGTGCCCACTCGCCAGCTCGCTCTTCTCGCTTCCGAGCCGCCTGCGGATCCGGAGCTAGCCAAGTCGGCTAAACGCTGCACGTGTGCTGGCCTGCATTGCTGCTGAAGTCAAATGACCTTTGCAACAGTTGAGGACGGGGGCCCACAATCTGACAAACTCGCAGAAAGTGAAACATATCTGAGCCCTGGAGGTGCCGGAAAAAAGGGCGAGAATGGACGAAGGGAGAGGAGAGAAAAAAAGAGAAAGGGGGGAATGCACCGGGAAACCGGCGCAATGGGGGGTGATAACCAGGAAACTGGAAATTTAGAGAAGTAGTAACTAGGGGGAAGGCAGGCACGCCATGTACGATAGCTGGGATGCCGTAGATGTGAGAGCAGCGAAGGAGGTCATGCACCCAGTGGTGAATCAAGAACGTGGGCACTAGCCGTGCGGTGGCGGCCACCCTGATTTGGCCCATAGCGGCAAACCTAGAGTGCAAACCAGGTACCGGTGTGGAGCGACAGAAGGGGTTGTGAGAGTGACGCGGGCGACGGTAGGGCTGGGGAAATGATGAGAGTGGGGAGTATTCTTCATCCCGAGATAGCTCTCATCAAGAGAAGATCCCTGTCCTTGAATCCCCGAACTCAAAAATATCGATGATTAAAAAATGAGCGATTGTTGATATTTAGGGGTTGTCAGGGAAAGGTGTGTGAAAGTCGATAGTGGGATACTTGAAAAATGGTATGGCAGGATTTAAACAAGAGAAGGTTAATGTTGCATCATCAGCATTTACTGTCGCAGGTTGTTACAAGCACATAATCATGAACTTAATCACGCGTGGGGTGGCGGTAAATTGTATGAATCCAAGAAAAAGAAGTTACACATGCACTTTGATATGGTTAGTATGGGTGGGTTGTGTAGAAAAGTAGATGGTGTCCACTAAGGGAGTGATCTAACCTTTGATATGAGTCTATAGTGAAGAGGATAAAGTGGTAAATCCACAATAGTGGTAACAATTTCTGTTTTAAGGCTTACCCTGCGAAAACACATATGTGCGTTACAGCCCTAAGGGTGGGGATGAACAGCCGGAAGTACTGACACCTGCCGAATGAAATGTCCTAAAAGCTGCGGGAATAAATTGACAGAATAAGCCGGGATCTGGTGTGTCAGTAAATAAATAACAGATAATGTTTCGTCGTGAATATCTCAACCCGTGTGCAATGAGAAGCAGAAAGGGGGACAAACTATAGAAAGGGTGACATGCCGTTGTGGTGTCCAACTCTTCGTATCAACACAGTAGACAGGGAAAAAAAATCGCAAAATACAACAAATGCACAATATGAGGTACGTGGCAAAGCCCCAGGGCGATTCTGCGAGTGTCATAACAGAGATCAGTTTGCTAGAACAACATAAAACACTGGCGAGGGGCCAGGGAGATCGACAAAGAGAAGTGGGAAACAGGTAAGACTTTCAGGGGGGAAAAGGGTCAAGATAAAAATGTCAGGCATGCAACTGTGTGAATCCGCGAACATCAATAGAAGATATGCATCTCAGACGAAATCTGACGGGGGAGGCAGATTCATTCATACAACATGGAAAACAGACAAACTACTAAAAAAACGAGTACAATGTCAAGCCAGAGGGGGTCGATGCAAGGGTGTCTCCAACAGAAGTCATGCATATAGTTGGGAGTTGACAGGAAATGAGGAGGCACCATTTACAATAGAATGTTAGCAACATCGGACTAGTGAGTCGCATTTGTCACCTGCAGCTGTACAAGTCTCCCGGCAGAGTCGGGTTCTGAACGATCCGGAACGGGACTCGATGGGGTGTGGGCATGGCCTGTAATGGATTTGTGCCATGTCTCCCCGCGAAGGCCGGGCCGGACAAACGCGTACTGAGAGGCCTGTTCCGCGCCGAGGGAAGACAGTGCGTGCACATTAATGGCAACGAAACTCTGCCGAGCGAGCCAGAGAGTGTCCCTGACACATGCAGGGTGGGGTAGGTACAATGGTTAATAAATGTAGCGGTTGGGGGGGTATAAAATTAGTAAGACACCTAGAGTAATGTGGTAAAATGAATGATGGTGGATGATGAAGGAACTCGTGTGTTGAGTGTTCGAGGGAAAGGACCACTCACTCGAATGCAATGACACGGAAGTGTGGACGAACCGGGGAGGGTAGCCTGTTGGTGGCGAAGACCGATGGTCTGAGGGTGCTCAGAGCTACACACTATCTGGAGATATTGGATGACTGGCGCCCTGCGTTTGCGGAGGGGGCCACGGCAGAGGTTGTCTGCACTGGCTGCGCCCGCCAGGGACACTGTAAAATAGCCACGATTCAATGAGTCCCAGAGTTGTCAGGGGCCGTGAAGGCGTCTACCCAGCTCCACCAGGGGTACGTAGTGAACACGCAGTGAGGCGTCAAACACAATGACAGTGATGCGGGCCTGTGGTATGCTGTCTGGTACCAACACCACACAGGCTGCGTGTATGCCTATGCGTACGAACCCAAAAAACGAGTGGGGCGGGAGTGTGAAAAGGGTGGAGGGGCGACTGACAATGTGCGTGAAAGAGGGCTGCGGAGAGTCAGAACGCCCTCTAAACGGGAGCTGGATTACGCAGGGCGGGCAACAAAGGGCGCCCTGGTGTAGAACTAACGGAGTACCAGGTACGTGTGTGCACGTGTAAAAATGGGGGAGCCTAGACGTGTGGTTAATGTGGTGGGGGCAGAAACGAGTGTGAGAGAAAGTTTCAGGGGGAGGGAGGGGTGTGTGGCGGTGTAAGGGGGGATCAAATGTGTCCAGCGGGTGGAGGTATGACAACCGCTAGAACTCATAGTGTGGGAATTGAAACCGATAAAAGCGACATAAGGATGTCGCATGCCTACGGGAGCGAGGGCTAGACTGTAGTGAGCGGTGGATAGGCAATCATGCGCCGCGTGTACACTGGGTTGTTAGTGCCTTGGACGAGGGAATGTGTTGTCAGAGGGTATGTCATAAAGATGTGCCTTACCTAATGTGGGGAGACGGAAATTGCACATCAACCTGTGGATGAACGTGTACAAAAACAGGCTGACGTTGCAACAAGGCAAATAGATAGTGGGTGAGTAGATAACACATGGGGCTAGATGCAAAGACAGAGGACATGTGGGGCAAAGGTGGGGGCGGGAAGTCTGGAAAGACTTAATACAGGGTGCGGGGGTTCGTCACACATATGGCACATTGTTGCGTCTATCAGTAGTGTGGGTCGAGCAGGTCTGTCCGCTGTATCTATTAGTAGGGAGCGCTGGACGGGGCAAGCCGGGAGGAAGGGGGTTGGACTTGACGGGGAGGAAAGAAAGTTGGGAGGACCAGACAGTGCGAGGCAGCACGTGGATACGTAACGAAGAAGTGGCAAGAAGATGGAACAGAAAACGAAGATGATGTGGTATCTGGGCGAAGAGGATAAGGATGGTTAACGTGGAAAAAGAAGCGGGGCGGGGCGGCGCTCTGTATAACGACTTGCCAACCCATGGGCTCAACACAGAGTAGATTGTTCCGCAAAAGAGCGGACAAGAAAGACGGTTTGACAGGCGATAGGATAAATACACGGGGCTTCGGAAGAGAGGTTAAAGGGGGTGTGCATTGGGGGGGAGGGGTGCTGGAGAAGCTTCGACACAGATGGGGAGCATAGTGTTTCAGAGCATGGCCGGAACGGTGGATAAAGTGTTATTATAGAGGGTGGATTCTATTGTAGAAGTGACCCATTGAGGTGACGTTTAGCTGGCGTTGATGCATTCCTTGGTAGTTCAGATGAAAGGCCAGGTGTGGTTTTTGCCACCCATGTTAACGCCGCGACAAGTTCCATATCCGCTGAGGAAGCACATCCTCCACGTTATGACCAAAAAAGCCAGATCCGAAAATGGAGTATCTGAATTTGGTTATATCTAATGTATGCAGTACACAGAGTAGTCTCTGTGGTGCAAGGAAAATTTTCGTTATTTTACAAAAAGCAAAAGGGGGGTCAGGAGATAAAGAAAGCATGCAAGATGGCTGGTATTAAAATCGAAGATAGGGCACACAGGCACCATCCTTTGGACGAGAAGGAATGGGTGAAGCTGTTCGGGGTCAGGGGAAAATATTCAGATCTGATGTCAAGGGATTAGTGGACGCATTACCAGAAAATAAAAATGTTGCCGGGAAAAAGTAAGACTGGTCTAGATTGGAAATATAGTAACCGGCAGGTATGGGATGGAGGGAAAGACTTGCGTCCTCTTGTGGTTTAGAGGAGATCAACGTGTTCCATACCGAGTCTCTGGCGTGTAGCTACCCAAGCAGAAAAATATGAGGTGCTGGGAGTTCCCTTGATGCAACAAGCCATTGCGCGTGACAATGAAGGAGGCCAAGAGCGGAAAAGGTGCAGGAGTAAATGGGGGGAGAGAGTGGTAAAAAATTGGTGAGGCAAATTCTGGAGATCATCAAGTAGGTTAGGGACATGAGCAGAAGCAACCGGTGTGTTCAGCAACAAAGACGTCGCGATCCTGCGGTTGGTCTCGACCCTGAGTCTATGACCAGAGAGAGGCCTGGCACAACTAAGGACATTGTATACATCAGTGACCGATTCAGATTCAATCTTTATGCAGTCGGGAACCCAGTACAGGAGTCAACGAAAGTGGATGAAAGAGGTTGGCGGATTTTGCACAGAATCGAAGTCAGAGACCTCTCAAGGGGTATGATTCCTGTGGTATCTTAATATCAGATAACAAGGATCGTTCAGACAGTCATCAAGTCGGGCATCTTAGTGGGGATTAAAACAATCGTAAAATACCATACATCCGACCAGGTGTGAAGCTCATAATTCGATATTTACAGGATGTAATGGGATTGGACCAGATTGACGAGAATTGACTGCATATGGTTTGGAATATTCGCACTGAAATCTTTACTAAATCATTTGTCCAGAGCCATTGTCATAATCCCCAAGGGGCATACACTGGCACCCAGAGACACCTTGTGGATGCAGTATTTATTTTAGAACGTACTTTTTTTAAGAGAATTCTTGTGTAACCGATTGGGTAAAGCATTCAACTTTATGTCAGTGTACAGTACAGAGACAACGAAAAGTAGTTGAGGCTGGCGGAGCTGCAAGTGAACCTCTGCCTCAATTTATCCTGTGCATTCAATATCAGATACACATCGTTCAGACAGTCATCATTAAGTCGGTCATCTCCAAAATCGTAAAATACAATAATCCGACATGGTCGATAATTCGATATTTACAGGATGTAAGGGATTGTCAGATTGACGAGAATTGACTGCATATGTTTGGAAGCACTGCATGCTTTATAAATCATTTGTCATTTTGTTCATAATCCCCAAGGGCAGTACCTGGCAGAAACCCTGTGCAGTATTTTATTTTATATTTTTTTAACGTGTAACTTAACTCGTGAAGGAATTGTGATCCAGAATAAGTCCAAATTAATCATTTCACTTCTGCCTTAAAAGCTGGGCAGCCAGTTTCTGTGAGTATGTCCTGTGATTGTAATTGGATTGGATACTGGATACTGCGACATGCTGCAGTAAATAATTGCAATTATACTTCAAAAGGATGGTAACACGTTTTATGCCAATTCTTGGACAGAATGACATCCACATTGTTTGTTCCCTGCAATTATTCTAGTCAAGCCCTCTTTACCAATTGGAAAACTGCTACAAGTTGCATGTGCCGATGGAAATAATGACGTTAAATATCAATTAACAAGTTTTTTTAATTGTGCATTTGTTTAAATTAAACACTGCTGTGCTAATGCAACTGTGCTTCGTGTTTTTTTTGGAGGCTGAACTAATCCCTCTGCATACCGTTTTGAATGTTTGCCACAGGAAGCGAGCAGCTGCAAAGCATCTAATAGAACGCTACTACCACCAGTTAACTGAGGGCTGTGGAAATGAGGCCTGCACGAATGAGTTTTGTGCTTCCTGTCCAAGTTTCCATCGTATGGATAACAATGCTGCGGCCATAAAGGCCCTTGAGCTTTTTAAAATTAATGCAAAACTATGTGATCCTCATCCTTCGAAGAAAGGAACAAGCACTGCCTACATGGAAAACAGCACAAAGAGCTCTCATAACATCATCTGTTGCTCAGAAACAAAAGTGAATAAGCAAGACATGCAGACTCATAGAGAAGATTTTAAAGGTGAGTTGCAATATAGTTAATGATATTTCCAGTGATGTACGTGATCTGTTACATTCTTATTGATTGATTTCTGATATCATTGAGTAGTTGAGGTTGGAACTTTAAATTTAAATCCATAAATGGCAAATGAAGCAAGGAGAGAAACAAGACAACAGTTGCTATGACAGATGGTTGATATGCATAGTGTAATTTGTGCACTATTCATCTGGTAGAATTCTGAAAACTGACTTAATGAACTGACTGGAAATGAATTTGAGTTACATTTTAAGCAAGAGAAATCCAGTTGAAGTTGAAACTCTTGCTATATTTTGTCAATTTTGGGGATAAACCCTTGTTTGGTTGGAAGGAGGTGGTGCATTTTATCACCATTTGCCAGCTTGCCTACATAACATCTGAGACATTGATACAACTCGAACAAGCTAGACCATAGCTAGACTAAATATTATGCTCCTATTGCCAGGGTCAGACGAACTTGGTATGTACAAAAGTGAGTTTTCATTTGCTCCCCCAGTTATCAAACTGGTTGAGTTCTGGATTTCCATCTCCAACACTATCTTTTAAATTGCTCTTTAAAACCTACTTCTGCTTCTAAAGTTTTGTTAATAGTATGAAGCACATTATATATTTGCTCATGGAGTAAGGATATCCCTGGCAATCTTGCAACTTATTGTTCAAGAGTCAACTACCTTGGTGGCTCTTGTGTTGCATGTAGGCCAGAATCTAGTACGTTGCGGATTTGCCTCCTTTAAGGACAGTACTGAACTCTACGGGCTTTAGTGACAATTTAATTTGTGGTTAAATTACTGAAATTAGTTTTCATAATTGCAGATCTAAGTGCTGAAATTTAAATTCCCTAGCTGCCATAAGGAGATTTGAACTTCTGTCTCAAGATCAATAATCTAGAACTACGACTGCTAGTTCATTAACTTAACCACTGCTACCACATGTTGGTCTGTTTTCAAAGTCTTACTGGCATTAAAGTGCCTCCACAAATCCTGCTGCGTATGTGCTGAGGCTTAATTTGCCTGTCTTATGACAAGTACTGCGTGAATTTAGATAAACTTTTCACAAGGATGGTGAACTTAGTATTTGTAAATGAATGAATGGACTTTATCATCAAAAGTTTTATCATTCGGTTAGATATTATCAAGCGTTCCAAAATTGGCTAATGTTCATGTTATTTTAGACATTGGCCCTTAGCCTCAGTGGATCATGGATAACCAATTCTTAAATAGAAAATCCAACTTTGGCTGATTAATCCTGCCCTAAATTACACTAAATTTGCTTTAGATACTCAACCTACAATGCAAGCAATGGTTTTGAACTGAAGCAATGATATGAGCATGGATGTCATGTGTCGATGAGCAAGTCAAAATTTTCAAGGGGTGCTTCAACTTTTGATTGTAGTTTTATTTAAATGCATTCTTGCTTGAATAGAACTTTCACAGAGGGCATGAGGATTTAATATTTCTCAAAGGATATTGAAATATTAGTCTGATTTTGGCTTTGAGTACTTGGGTTCCCATAACATTGCAGCTTGATACTTGCCTTGTAGGCATTTGACAACTTGCTGGATTTCTTCATTATTTCAAAGGGTAGAATAAGAACTCATTTCTGGCGATAGTCCCCAGATGTAAAAACTGAAAACCCAGTTAGACTCAGTTGCTCATTCCTGTGCAAACAGTAACATGATAAATATAAATTTGGCAACTTGGATGTCTCAGACATCCAACAGCCATTAGGAACATTCTTTGAAGTATTTTGTTGGCTGTAAAGATTTTCTGATGCCCTGAAGAAATATGTAGGCTGTGGGCCGAGGAGCTTTATTCTGCAGTTTCGTGACCCAAGTCACCAAACTACATGAAATTTTCACATATTGTGTAAAAGAATTTATATAAATCACCCCTGAAACTCGATATGAAGAAGACTTGCACATTTTTATTAAATTAGAGAAAAAACGGAAAAATGTTGGGAATTTTTTAACCCAATCAAAGCACGTTTAATATTGAGTTGTCTGCCAGTTGGCCAATCACGCGCTTTGTTTCAGGCTAGCACACAACATGGCTGAGGGGGCTTCACAGATGCCTGTTTTCCTGGAGATTCCGATGTGTTGTTCTGTGGAATAAATGTGGTGGAAACTTGCAGCAGGTTAATTGTATTTAGTGGGAAAAGCATTAAAAAGGCTGAAGAAAGTGCTGCGAAGTGGATTAAAGTGCAAGAAAGCCTTCAAAGTCCCTGCTGATGTGCTGGAACACAAAGAAGGCCCCCGTGAACTCTAACTAAAAGGTAAGATTAAAGTCTGAATTTATGAAACTCTATCTGTATGGACTTTAATTAATTTAATTGCACCATTTTATAATGTGAATAAATTCATTCATTCATCCATTCATTCATTCATTCATGAAATTGAGGGCCTAATCTATAACACAGTCAATTAAACATTGTCACTAATGCCGGCCTGTTGTAGAGTAATAAATCTTTAACAAATAATCTCGGAGCTGCCTGCGAAAACTTACCGGGAAAAAGTGCTCCGATCACGGGACCTAGGTACCCGCGGTAAAAAGCGATCGATATCCCTCCTTTTTTCTCCCGTTATCAGGGTCTGAAAACGACCGCTACAGACGGCGCTATGTAGTCCCTTCCCCCCCCCCCCCCCCCGCCCGCGGAGATGATCCACGGCTCCGCGATCGCGAATCGGCCGCTTATTAATTGAGACCGCAGCTTCACTTTACCGCGAGTACCTAGGCCCCGCACTTTTTGGAGCACTTTTTCCCGGTAAGTTTTCACAGGCAGCTCCGAGATTAGCTGTTAAAGACTTATTACTCTACAACAGGCTGGCATTAGTGACAATGTTTAATTGACTGTGTTATAGTTTAGGCCCTCAATTTCATGAGTGAATGAGTGAGTGAATGAGTGAGTGAGTGAATGAGTGAGTGAATGAATGAATGATGAATGAATGAATGAATGAATGAATGAATGAATTTATTCACATTATAAAATGGTGCAATTAAATTAATTAAAGTCCATACAGATAGAGTTTCATAAATTCAGACTTTGTACCTTTTAGTTAGAGTTGGTCCCTGGGGGGCTTCTTTGTGTTCCAGCACATCAGCAGGGACTTTGAAGGCTTTCTTGCACTTTAATCCACCGCAGCACTTTCTTCAGCCTTTTTAATGCTTTTCCCACTAAATACAATTAACCTGCTGCAATTTCCATGACATTTATTCCACAGAACAACACGTCGGAATCTCCAGTAAAACAGGCATCTGTGAAGCCCCCTCAGCCATTTTGTGTGCTAGCGTGTGATTGGCCAACTGGCAGACAACTCAATGTTAAACGTGCTTTGATTGGACTAAAAAATATCCAACATTTTTCCGGTTTTTCTCTAATTTAATAAAAATGTGCAAGTCTTCTTCATATCGAGTTTCAGGGGTGATTTATATAAATTCTTTTACACAATATGTGAAATTTCATGTAGTTTGGTGACTTGGGTCACAAAATCCTATTTCACATTTTTGATGCTCGGCCCACAGCCTAACGTAGCCGCTCGCTGTATTAATAAAGAGCATGTATTTGCAGATCAGTGTGTAGATAAACTAATCTTGCATTATTGACAGTTTACCCCAACCCAGTCTCTGTCCTTTAAAATTTCACGATTGCCTGAAGGTGCAGTTGTTATAAATTTTAGATGTCCTCAGATGTGTGTATTTCCAGAAATATACTATTTTCTGAATCTTGTCATCTAATACAGCAATTTAATTTGCAAAAATAAATAATCAATAAAGACTTCCATATTGCCTTTTGGATACCATTTTATTCTTTACCACTTTATCGTACTAAATCCTGTGATGTATTTTTTAATAAAGATCTTCCCATTATGTTTCCAATGTAGATGTGAATTACCTGTCAGAGGAAAAAGTGTATGAAATCTTGGAATTATGTGGAGAGCGCAAAGATTATTCACCGTTGATACGTGTTATCGGTCGAGTTTTCTCAAGTGCAGATGCCTTGGTGCAGAGTTTCCGAAAGGCTAAACAACATACAAAGGAAGAGCTAAAATCATTACAAGGAAAGGATGAGGATAAAGATGAGGATGAGGAAGAAAAAGCTGCTTCTGCAAGGTCCATGGATGATGCCGAGGCCTCTTCATCAAGAAGCTTCATCGGAGGCACACAGTCAAGAGAAAACAATGTTCATAGATTAGGACCTGATGAAATATCTATTGATATTGATGCAGTCAGACGGGTCTATAATAAATTGCTTTCCAATGAAAAGATAGAAACAGCATTTCTGAATGCATTGGTGTACTTGTCGCCAAATGTGGAATGTGATTTGACTTACCATAATGTGTATTCAAGAGATCCCAATTATCTGAACTTGTTTGTCATAGTCATGGAGAACAGCAACCTTCATAGTCCTGAATATCTGGAAATGGCCCTTCCACTTTTTTGCAAAGCCATGAGCAAGCTCCCCCTCCCAGCTCAAGCCAAATTAATTCGCTTATGGTCAAAATACACTGCAGCCCAAATCCGTCGGATGGTGGAAACATTTCAGCAGCTCATTACGTATCGGGTCATAAGTAATGAATTCAGTAGTCGAAACCTGGTGAATGATGATGACGCTGTCGTTGCTGCTACAAAATGCTTAAAAATAATGCACTATGCAAACATTATTGCAGGAGATGTGGATACAGGGCACAATGAGGAAGAGGACGATGAGGCAGTTGCTGAATCCAGTGAAATTACTTTGCAAGAGCTACTGGGTGAAGAGCGGAGAAATAAAAAAGGACCCCGAGTGGATCCCCTCGAAACCGAGTTGGGTGTGAAAACAATCGATTGCCGAAAGCCCCTTGTTTCTTTTGAAGACTTTATTAATGAACCACTAAACGACGTACTAGAGATGGATAAAGACTATACTTTCTTCAAAGTCGAAACGGAGAATAAATTCTCATTTATGACCTGTCCCTTCATTCTAAATGCTGTAACCAAGAATTTGGGACTTTACTATGACAATAGGATACGCATGTATAGTGAGCGGCGAATCACTGTTCTTTACAGCCTTGTCCAGGGGCAACAACTGAACCCTTACCTTCGACTTAAAGTCCGACGTGACTACATTATAGATGATGCACTTGTTCGGGTAAGTTTGTTTTTAATGTTCTGTGGAAACAGTTAAATTGCAATGTGTTTGGAAGTCTTTGAACTCTTGCTAATTAATGCGTGTTATGGTTTGCTGTAAAAGGCAAGGGAACCAATAACTTAATTTTCCAATTTAGAACAAGACATTCCTTTTCTGACCTGCCTCATGTATCTAGCGTGGTAATGAAAGACTCTTAGCCTTGCTGTGTCAAATTCAAGTTGATACTAATTTGTGACCTCCGTTTGACTATACAGTGTTAAATCTTGATGTTTTTTTTTTACTTTCAGTGTTTGAGTATTGCAGGCACCACCAGCATAAATTGTCTATTCCTAATTTCCCTTGAAGGTGGTGTATAGCTGCCACATTGCAGACTGCAGTCTCTCTTGGCGGTACTCCAACGATACTGTTGGAAAAAGTGTTCCAGGATTTTGATTTGGCAGTGAAGGACTGATGATATATTTCCAAGTTAGGATAATATAAAACGTGGTGAGCAACCTGAAACCAGTGATACTCCCATGTTCCTGGTGATGATGGTGATAGAGGTCATGGCCTCGGAGATGCTGACTGAATAGTCATGCATGTAACTGCAGCTGCCTAGCCTTCCAAGATAGATTCCTAAAATTAAATTTGGATGCATGCCTGGGAGATGAAATGAGTGAATGGGATTTGTTTGCGCTTTCACTGAATTCAGAGTCCTCTCCTGCCAATCTCTGAATGATAGTCATACAATGTGGGAACAGGCCCTTTGGCCCATTTACCCCCACACCGACCAACATCTCCCATTCTTGCACTGTCCTGCATTTGGCCCATATCCCTCTGAACATGTTCTATACATGTATCTGTTTAAATGCTGCTTAAACGTTGCAACAGTCCTGCCTCCTCTGGCACCTCGTGCCTTACATCCACAATCCTTTGTGAAATGGTTACCCCTCAGATTCCTGTTAAATCTTACCCCATCACCTTAAACCCATGTCTTCTGGTTCTTGTTTCCCATACTGTGGGCAAAAAACAGTGTGCCGATCTATTCCTCTCATAATTTTATACACCGAGTATAGCAAGCTGCCTGATGACCTTCTAATATTTAGATCACCGATATTTACTAAAAACAAATATGGAGGGAACTGGGAGTCTAACTCTATTATCCCAATACAAGTAAATCTTAACAAAGAGCAACAGTTCTATTCTGAATGAAGTGCTGAATTTAGCAGGCTTCTGTTTCAGTACCACATGGAAGGCTTTCACTCTATACATTGCATTTCCTATCTACCTTTCAGTCTCTGGAAAGGATACAGATGGATGTGTTCTAGCTGGACTAATGCACATGCAGCTAACTTGCTCACAATTTTCATCTTCACAAATATGCTAATTGTAACCTCCTTTACCCAGTCCACTTTTTTTTTTAAAGAAACTTAATTTTTCAATGAGTCATGTATTTGTGTACATTCAAGTGCAAAGACACATTTAACAATAATTTGCAGCAGAACAAATTGTCTAAATACTTTGAAATTTGGCTCATCACTTGGGACCGTGGTTCAAAATTGCTGTGAATTATTTTGATGGTAATTGTTTAATAATGCACGTGGTTCCCTTTTTTGACTTTTTGTGGCGGTGATACCCCCCCCCCCTTAGGCTTAACGCCCTGCTGAGACTTGTCTTGGCTCATTAGGTCTATAAGGGGAGGTGCCAACATCAAAATAGTGTACCACACCATGGCTTTTGGAAGAAGCAGGTGATCCACTTCCCATGAAAATTAATATTAGAAATGAATTCATAATTCTGGCTCAGTATTTGAGCATCCTAGATATTAATCACCCAATGTTACAAATTACATGATGGTTGTGCTTTGTGTGCCTAAGGTAGGTGAATTTTGCTGGTTATAAGATCTTACAAATCAGTGTGTTCTGTGGGAATGTATTTGAGAATCTACTCGTGCCTCTTCCTGAAGCAAAACTGTATGTTGTCTTTTCTAATATTTAGACTAGTATTGTCTTGGGTACTGATATTAGCTGTGGGATGATTAAACGTATTTGAGGTTGAAACTAATGGCTAGTCCATTATTCGTATATGTGGAAGTTGTAAATGTTTGATACTTCTGTAGAGATTTTAGACACACCACGATTATGTTTGTGTCAGTTGATGTTTTCAAGTTCTAGAATTTACCCCATAATTCTTTCTCTACCTTAATTTTATTTTTATTTGTCTTCTTAAAACTTTTAGCCTTGTGTTTTGTCATCTCCTCTGACGTTGCTCTGTGCGTGCCTTGTTAAATTTTGTTTGATAGCTTTCTTGAAGATTACCTTGGGATATCAGAGGCATTATATAAATACGTGTTAAATGTGATTTTGTCCCTTGTCTCACTATGTATATTCTTGTGTTCTTTTCATAACTTGGATTATACACCATGTCTGAGAAGCCAAAATGAATGTATAAATGAATCAGAACTTTTTAAGTGGCGAATGATGGCAGAGTGAAGTTGGGGGCCAATAAGAAGGGTTACTTGCACATTCAAAATGAAGGAGAAAGGCAACATTGAATTAAAATTAAAACAAATGAAGGTGCTGGACTTATGTGGGTCGGGGGAATGCTGGAAGCAGGTCATGCAGCATATGTAAAAATAGATGCAGTTATGTATTAATACTAGTCAAGCGCTTTGCCAAAACCAGGAATGAGGGACAACAATTTGATTTTTGGCAAAAAATATTAAAAACTAATCTTTTGACTACCTTTGTTAAATCTTTAACAGAAAGAGATTTATTGCATTATGTAACTCTTTGAGCACCCTGAAATATGATGCAGTGGTGTATAGATTATTTAGTGCTAGAATTTGCATGTATTCTGTGCAGCAACTGCCTAATAATTCTGAGTAAAAGATTCCTGCTGATTTTAAACTATTGAATTCTGTTAAGTTTGGTCTTTGACCTGCAGTTACTGTATGGCCTGAACAAAGGAAAATAGAATTGAAGTGATTTTGGAAGGGCAGTAACTGAGGGCGGCACTGTTGCTCAGCAGTAGAGTTGATGTCTTACAGAGCTTGCAGTGCCAGAGACCTAGGTTCGATCCCAACTACAGTTGTTGTCTGTATGGAGTTTGTACGTTCTCCCAGCGACCGCAAGGGAGACCTTCAGTTTCCTCCCACACTCCAAAGACGTACAAGTTTGTACATTAATTGGCTTGGTATAAATGCAAATTGGTCCTAGTGTGTGTAGGATACTGTTAATGTGCGGGGATTGCTGGGTGGTGGCGAAGGGCCTGTTTCCGTGCTGTATCTCTAAACTAAACTAACCACAAGACATGCTTTGAAATACTTGTGGAGACCAAAAATATGTTTTGCTAAATATCCTGCATTTAACAAGAGTTTATATCTCCACTGCTGCCAGACATGACATTTCCTGCATGGTTTTTTTAATTTCAGATTTCTAGATTTTTGGTTTTCAATTAATGAATTTGCATGATTTTACATTCAAATATGTTCTAATTTAAATGCTATTGACATGAATAGACTCATGGAGTAGCTGCCTAAAGTCATGGACTCAAACTCCATTATGATTAAATAAAACTAAATAAATAGGTGAAGGTGCAGAATTTATGGATGAAAGTTATCTGCCTGAGAATGTCAGCTATATCATTAATATCTTTAAGAAAAGGGAAGCTATCATTCATCCCACACAGCACAATTGGTTCATTATGACAAACAACCATCCCATTTTGGGTTACCTGCATTCCAGGAGCACAGTATAAAATAACTCGTATGATATTTAGTTGCTGCATCTCGATATACTGAAGTGTGGATTTTGTTGTAGGAGGCAAACATTTTATCTGCTATAATATGAAATTGTTACAAAATGTAGAATTTTAAAAATTGTAAATTTTTATAATATTTAAATTATGATGAGCACTGGAAGAATGAAATTGGTGAATGGTTCTTGACATGGACCCAATTTTCTGTCCATGGGAGAATAGTTAACATTTTAAAGGTACCATCTGCTATCAGTGAGTGAAATTTACAAACTAAGCAAAGGTAACAGCACTATGTTTGAGCAAACATACTATCTGTCTATTTTGATCTCCGAGTAGATTTTAAGATTCTTATTTTCACCAACTTTAATTTATTTTCTCAATTTTCAACTAAATTCTAAATGGCAGCAGACACTGCAGCCAGGGTGAATATTAACAGCATAAAAACTAATAGGTTGACCACAGTTTATCGGAAATTCAAAAGGTGGAGAATGAATTAACTTCAAATGTACTACAATTGGCTTCATTCCACTGAAACTCTTATATTTCCATTTCATACTTGGAAGCCTTTTCTTTAATTGTGACCAGAATATTAATGCAACTATTTTGCCTTGTAATTTGCACTGAAACAACAATTGAAGCCTGGTTCAGTGTTGAAACTGAAATAAGTATTTTATTATGCAAAGCAAGGATCTCAAATGCGTTCTTCCAATACGCGGATATATTGTGTTCAAGTCTGAAGTATTTTGAAGTGAGTGTGTTTAAATTTGAGTGTGTTATTGATTAAATTAATAATCCTTCAACATTTAAACTGTTTGTAATAGCTGGAGATGATTGCCATGGAAAACCCTGCAGATCTGAAGAAACAGCTCTATGTAGAATTTGAAGGTGAACAAGGTGTGGATGAAGGAGGCGTTTCCAAAGAGTTTTTTCAGCTTGTTGTGGAAGAAATCTTCAACCCTGACATTGGTATGGATTTGGGTTTCATAGTGCTCCAATTTTTGTATACTGGCTGCAGCTGCAGGCATTTGCGGAGATATTCGTGTTAGCTTGAAGTGATGCATGCCTCCAGTAGACTAGAAAATCTTCAATTCGGACTGCATACTCTTAGCTAATGAAGTCCTAACCTGCTCAACCTCTCCCTATAGCTCAGACCTTCGGGTCCTGGCAGCATCATTGTAAATCTTTGTAGCACCCTTTGCAGCTTAACAACATCTTTCCTATAACATGGTGATCATGCCCAGACCAGCGTCCTGTACAACTCAGTGGTTCAATGGTACTTTATTGTCATATGTACCGAAGTAGTGTGAAATTCCTTTTATGCAGTAAAAGTATTATTGAAAAGTATACATCGGCACAATCTTAGTTAAGTGCAAGTGTATAGGAATAGTACATTGAGACAGTATACAAGAGTCGCCATGTTTTGGCACTTTTTCATGATTCAAGTCCCAAGTGGTTATAGATGTAGTTAGCTGGCCCATAAAACCCCGTTGTCTGGCGGCATTGCAGCGTAGGCCTGACCAAGTCAAGTTGTTGGTGTCATAGAGTGATACAGTGTGGAAACAGGCCCTTTGGCCCAACTTGCCCACATCTGCCAACAATGTCCCAGCTACACTAGTCCCACTTGCCTGTGCTTGGTCCATATCCCTCCAAACATGTCCTGTCCATGTACCTGTCTAACTGTTTCTTAAATGTTGGGATAGAGCCTCAACTCCCTCCTCTGGCAGCTTGTTCCATGCACCCACCACAACTTTGTGAAAAAGTTAGCCCTCTGGTTCCTATTATATTTTTTCCCCATTCCCCTTGAACCTATGTCCTCTGGTCCTCGATTGCCCTACTCTGGGCAAGGAACTATGCATCTACCCGATCTATTCGTCTTATGATTTTGTACACCTCTATAAGATTACCCCTCATCCTCCTGTGCTCCATGGAATAGAGACCCAGTCTACTCAAACCTCTCCCTATAGCTCACACCCTCTAGTCCTGGCAACATCCTCGTAAATATTTTCTGAACCCTTTCAAGCTTGACAATATCTGAGTATAACATGATGCTTAGAACTGAACACAATATTCTAAATGCAGTCTCACCAACATCTTATATAACTGCAACATGACCATTCAACTTCTATACTCCATACACTGACTGATGAAGGCCGAAGTGCCAAAAGGCTTTTTGACCACTTTATCCACCTGCGACTCGACCTCAAGGAACCATGCACCTGTACCCATAGATCCCTCTGATCTACAACACTACCCAGAGGTCTACCATTCACTGTGCAGATCCTGCCCATGTTTGATGTCCCAAAATGCAACACCTCACATTTATCTGTATTAGATTTCATAAACCAATCCTCTGCCCACCTGGCCAATCGATCCAGACTCTGCCCTTCGATCCATTCGGCCCTTCGAGCCAACACTGCCATTCAATGTGATCATGGCTGATCATCCACAATCAGTACCCCGTTCCTGCCTTCTCCCCATATACCCTGACTCCGCTATCTTTAAGAGCCCTATCTAGCTCCCTTGAAAGTATCCAGAGAATCGGCCTCCACCGCCCTCTGAGGCAGAGAACTCACTTTTGTATCATCAGAAAACTTCAAAATCTTGCCCATGTTCTCATCCAAATCATTGATGTAGAGGAAAAACATAACGGGCCCAGCACTGAACCCCGAGGCACACGTCTAGTTACAGGCCTCCAGTCTGAGAAGCAACCTTCCACCATCACCCTCTGCTTCCTTCCATGGAGACAATTTGCTATCCATTCAGCTATCTCTCCTTGGATCCCATGCAGTTTAACCTTCCAGAGCAGCCTACCATGCAGTGTCCTCCACCGCCACTCTGCCGCAGCAGGCCACAACCGATCCATGCACTCGGCCATTTGGAGCGGTGCCCAATTCTGTTGAGCCCCCGAGTTGCTGCAGGGCCTCCTATGCCTCGAACCGGAAACATTGAACCACGAACCATCGGCCCTTGCCTCACCCGTCCATCGTACAGCCTCCATGCCCCGGCCGGGGTGTCACCTGCAGCCGACCTTGTAGCACCCAGAGCATTTTTCAACATGCACTATTTGTAACTTTTTTTGAGATGTTAAAGATTTTTGCTTTTTTTTTTCTCTGCTCCTCTTCCCCTCTCCTACACCTCCCTCCCTTCACAGGAATGTTCACATATGATGAGTCTTCAAAATTGTTCTGGTTCAACACCTCCTCGTTTGAGACCGAGGGACAGTTTACTCTAATTGGCATAGTTCTTGGCCTGGCTATTTACAACAACTGTATACTGGATGTGCATTTTCCTATGGTCGTTTACAGAAAATTGCTGGGCAAAAAGGGAACGTTGCGTGACCTGGAAGACTCTCACCCGGTAACGTACAAGAATTATCAGCTTTCTCTACTTAAATAATTTATTATATTGCAACTTGTTAATTAAGTTCCAGAGCAGTTTTCCATCCATCTGCATGAGCAAGTTTCTACTAGTTGATATTCTAATCCATTTGCCTGTAGGCGTGGGAGTTGTTTTGGGTAATCATGAAAGTTGCAAATTAAAGTTATTGAAATTTGAAATTGAAATTAATGCCTAATGTTTCCCTTTCTGTAATTGGCCTTCTACTCATTTGAACTAACCAAATATATATCAGGCAGTTGAATAAAACAACTCCAAATTAAGAGTGGTGAGCACTTTGCATGCAATGTTACGGCGTTCAGCATTGTTTTGCGTAAAATTATAAAATCCAAGATCTATTATTAACCATACGAAATACATCAACTCATTAAAGTAATATTTTATCAGTGATAAGTTTCCTGAAACTCAAATGCATGTGCATTATTTATGCTCCCTCAGGTCTTGTTTCAAAGTTTGAAAGAACTTCTTGAATATGATGGCTGTGTCGAGGATGACATGATGATCACTTTCCAAATATCACAAACTGACTTGTTTGGAACTCCGGTGATGTGTGAATTAAAGGACAATGGAAATCAGATTCCGGTGACAAATGAAAACAGAAAGGTAAAGTCATGATAATTCCAAAGTTTGGATTTAAAATAACCTAAATTGGAGTACTGGCATTTTTTCATTGACATATGGATGGCCACATAACTTTGTCCAGATGTAACTACAAAATAGTGGGCACAGAACTCCTTTAAAAAAAAACTTGCTTCAAATCTGGAGTATGGTGTACAATTTTGGTCGCCCAATTATAGGAAGGATGTCAACAAAATAGAGAGAGTACAGAGGAAATTTACTAGAATGTTGCCTGGGTTTCAACAACTAAGTTACAGAGATAGGTTGAATAAGTTAGGTCTTTATTCTCTGGAGCGCAGAAGGTCAAGGGGGGACTTGATAGAGGTCTTTAAAATGATGAGAGGGATAGACAGAGTTGATGTGGACAAGCTTTTCCCTTTGAGAATAGGGAAGATTCAAACAAGAGGACATGACTTCAGAATTAAGGGACAGAAGTTTAGGGGTAATAGGAGGGGGAACTTCTTTACTCAGAGAGTGGTAGCGGTGTGGAATGAGCTTCCAGTGGAAGTGGTGGAGGCAGGTTCATTGGTATCATTTTAAAATAAATTGGATAGGCATATGGATGAGAAGGGAATGGAGGGTTATGGTATGAGTGCAGGCAGGTGGGACTAAGGGGAAAAAAAGTTGTTCGGCACGGACTTGTAGGGCCGAGATAGCCTGTTTCCGTGCTGTAATTGTTATATGGTTATAATAATTGGATATAGTGCTTTTTTTTAACATAGGTGCTAGTACACATATAACAGATCACATGATGGCAGTTGCTGTACAACAATCTAGTTTTTAACTTTTTAAAAAATTCCCAAGTGATACTTAAGATTTTATCATCTTACTAGACCAAGTGCAGACCCGTTGGGTCTGTTCCCCCAACGTGCGGTTGTGGGGGGGGGAGGGGAGGCGGCATGCAGTGTCACACACACTAACTACCCCCCCCCCCGCACTCACGCTAATTACCCCCCTTGATATTATATTAATATTATTAATTTGCTCCTTTTACCCCATACTGACCCCATATTATCTACTGACGCATAGCCCCCAACTTGCAGTCACATCTAGAGAGGAGGTGGGGCGGGGGTAGAGAGTGAGGGCAGAGAGAGAAGGGGCAGAGACAGAGACAGACACAGAGGGAGGGGCAAGAGGGAGAGGGGGTGGAGAGGAGGGAGAAAGGTGGGGAGAGGAGAGTGAGGGGAGACAGAGGGGGTGCTGAGAGGGGGGTGCAGGGAGGGGGAGGTGGGGTGGAGGGAAGAGGGTAGGGGTGTGTGGAGGGGAGGGGGTTTAGAGGAGGAATGGTGGGGGAGGGGGAGAAAAAGGGGAGAGAGAGAGAGAGGGGGGAGAGAGTGGGGAGGGGGGAGAGGAGGGGGGGCAGGGGGGAGAGAGTAGAGGGGGGGAAGGAGAGGAGGGGGGGGAGAGGGGGGGGGGAGAGAGGAGGGGGGGAGAGAACTTAAAAAACATTTTAGAACCAAAAAAGACACATTCTGCAAGCATTGTAGAACCAAAAGAGACACTTTTTGCAAACATTTTAGAACCAATAGACACATTCTGCAAGCGTTTTAGAACCACTAAGGACACTTACATTTGAGTAGACATGTGTACAGTGTTATTCGCAGCTCAGAGAAACGTGACCCTCTGCCTCCATCTTGAAGAGACTGATTGGGGCAAACCACTTCCTGGTTTTATAGTCCCTCCCCCCCTGCCGCCAGCAAGGGCAGCAGAGAGAATGGGGAATTTTGTAAAATCATTAATATCTCTGTCATTTTTCATCGACGGGAAAAATCCTCGGCACACATACGGCGGAGGGGGGCTCTGAGCAAGGTGGCCAAAAATGACGGCTGTAGGAGCCGGCGTTCTCTCGGAAATTGCAGCACAGATGGCCAAAACCGGTCAAGAACAGACTTTTAGTAATATAGATTGCTGCAGGACTGCATAGTCTTTCCTTTTTCTTGCCTCTAAGCTAATGTAAAATGGCTTTCTTTTTGTTTGTCTCTTTAAAAATAAATGAAAAACGACCAGAATAAATTGAGGGAGCTCTAGTCAAACTGGTCCTTGCGCTCCAGTTCTCCCACGAGTATAGGCCATTTACCTACAAGGATGACATGGTGGGGGAGGGGGGTAATGAGGCACAGAAAATAAAAGACCAATGCAAGACAAGTGGCAATGGAGAGGGGCCAAGAGCTAGAGAAGAAGAAATTGAGGTTTGAAGGATGTGATTTTTTTTTTCCCTCCATAATTGAGCTGTCACAAAATATCAGTGTAAAATGTTTTTTTTTTTTTTTTTTTTTTTTTTTTTTTTGGCCGTGGACTTGGAATGGTACAAATTGAGAACTTGCCATTGAGTATCGCCTATTGAGACGATCCATATCTCGAGATCCAAATAAATTTCATCTGTTCAAGGTCCAGCGGCCCAGTCCAGTTTTGTGGTTCTACCGCAGAACACCATTCACCCTAAATGTAAGAGCGTTGTGGCAAAAGTGTATTACACAGGAGAAGTATCGGTAGTTGGAAATACATTTGGTAAGTGAATATTATGAAAGTTATGGGGAGGAACTCGTGAATAGGAGAAAAATTGTGGGAGAACGCGAAGAAACTCTTGAACTGGTAGAGCTAGTCAGTGGCAGACATTTATATTATGGAAGACTGAAACGTGAATTAATAATTGTCCATTTTGTTTGTGTGATATTAAATTATAGATACATTGATCGTGTTTCCCACTGCTGATATGGTACTAAGCTCTAATGTGATGTTATTTTGTTCCAAACAGGAATTTGTTGAACTTTATACAGAGTATATTCTCAACAAATCAGTAGAAAAGCAGTTTAAAGCCTTTCGAAGAGGTTTCCATATGGTAACCAATGAGTCGCCGCTCAAGTATTTATTCCGACCAGAAGAGATTGAGCTACTAGTCTGTGGAAGTCCGGTAAATTAGTATTAAAAACCTATGTACTAAACTTTATAATTAGAGACCATGAACTTTAAAATTATTAAAGTTGATAAAGAAAGATCTCTCAAATTTAGAACCTAGATTTTCAAGCACTAGAAGATACTACAGAGTACGATGGTGGATATTCCAAGAATTCTCGTATTGTAAGGTATGGCATTAAGTTTACTTCAATTTCTAAGTTGGCAATAATGTCTAAAATCAACATTGTAGGTGATGTATTTTAGCATAGAGCTATATGTTTTATTTTTGATTCTCCCAATTTTTTTCACCGACTTATCCTTTTGTTTAGATGCATTGGTTAAGATTGTGCATTTTGCCTCATTGTTCACCAAACAGCCATGCAACAATATCATGGTTCTGTAATCAGTAACTTTCACCAGCTTCAATCACTTTTATACTAAGTGCGATTACAGCAAGTGCAATGTTTTCCACACATTGATTTAATTAATACATGACAAAATCCTGTCCATCTCATCTTACTCTCCTTGATCTTTCCTTCATAATATTAGAAGTGGTGTATTTACTGATTATTCCACTTGCCACACCCTTAGTAATTAAGCAGTCATACCAGGGTGCAGGAAGATGTAAGGTATGTTCAGATAAGGGCTGATAAACGTTCTCAAATACCATTTCTGGCAAAGGAGAATCTGTGTAAATGATGCTAAAGGGCAAACACTGAAGCCTCAATATAAATGTCCCAAGAGTCATATTGATGAAAAAGTGTTACTTCAAGAGCACGTTAAAGCCTGGGTGCTCCGTGGTAAGTGATTTCCCCATGTTTATTCACAATCTACAAGATTCAAAGTCATGGTGTGATTTGAATGCTATCTGCTTGTCTGTACAGATATGTTCCTAACAGTCAACTCGATTATTAATCACAAAGAAGCCATAGTGTTTGACACTCCATCTACAGTGCCCTCCATAATGTTTGGGGCAAAGATTATGGGACAAAGAACATTTATTTATTTGCCTGTACTCCACAATCTGACATTTGTAAGAGAAAAAAATACATGTGGTTAAAGTGCATATTGTCAGATTTTATTAAATGCCATGTTTCATCATGTAACAATTACAGTTGTGTTTTTCTTAGTTCCCCCACATTTTAGGGCACAATAATGTTTGGGACGCATGGCTTCACTGGCATTTGTAATTGCTCAAGTGTGTTTAATTGCCACCTTAATTCAGGTATAAGATTGCTCTCAGCACGTAGTCTTTCCTCCAGTCTTTCCACACCTTTGGAAACCTTTATTGCTGTTTATCAACATGAGGACCAAAGTTGTGCCAATGAAAGTCAAAGGAGCCATTATGAGACTGAGACAAAAATAAAGACATCAACCAAAATCGACTGTTTGGAACACCATCAAGAAGAAAGACAGCACTGGTGAGCTCACTAATCGCAAAGAGACTGGCAGGCCAAGGAAGCCATCCACAGCTGATGACAGAAGAATTCTCTCTATAATTTAAAAAAATTCCCCAAACACCTGTCTGACAGATCAGAAACACACTTCAGGAGTCAGGTGTGGAATTGTCAATGTCCACTGTCCACAGAAGACTTCATGAACAGAAATACAGAGGCTACACTGCATGATGCAAACCACTGTATAGCCGCAAAAATAGGATGGCCAGGTTACAGTTTGCCAAGAAGTACTTAAAAGAGCAACCACAGTTCTGGAAAAAGGTCTTGTGGACAGATGAGACAAAAATTAACTTATATCAGAGTTGATGGCATGAGCAAAGTATGGAGGAGAGAAGGAACTGCCCAAGATCCAAAGCATACCACCTCATCAGTGAAACACGGTGGTGGTAGTGTGAAGGTACTGGCTCACTTATCTTCATTGATGATACAACTGCTGATGGCAGTAGCATAATGAATTCTGAAGTGTATAGACACATCCTATCTGCTCAAGTTCAAACAAATGCCTCAAAACTCATTGGCCGACGGTTTATTCTACAGCAAGACAATGATCCCAAACATACTGCTAAAGCAACAAAGGAGTTTTTCAAAACTAAAAAAAGGTCAATTCTTGTGTGGCCAAGTCAATCACCTGATCTGAACCCAATTGAACATGCCATTTATATGCTGAAGAGAAAACTGAAGGGGACTAGCCCCCAAAACGAGCATAAGCTAAAGATGGCTGAAATTCAGGCCTGGCAAGAGCATCACCAGAGAAACAAATGTCCATGAATTGCAGACTTCAAGCAGTCATTGCATGCAAAGGATATGCAACAAAATACTAAACATGACTACTTTCATTTACATGACATTGCTGTGTCCCAAACATTATGGTGTCCTGAAATGGGGGGCGGGGGTGGGTGGGGGCACTATGTAGAAACAAATGGGGGGGACTTTGTATAAACACAGCTGTAATTTCTACATGGTGAAACCAAAATGTATAAAAATAGCCATTATTAAAATGTGACATAGAAACATAGAAAATACGTGCAGGAGTAGGCCATTTGAGCCTGCACCGCCATTCAATATGATCATGGCTGATCATCCAACTCGGTATCCTGTACCTGCCTTCTCTCCATACCCCCTGATCCCTTTAGCCCCAAGGGCCACATCTTAAATATAGCCAATGAACTGGCCTCAACTACCTTCTGTGGCAGAGAATTCCACAGATTCACCACTCTGTGTAAATAAATGATTTTCTCATCTCGGTCCTAAAAGACTTCCCCCTTATCCTTAAACTGTGACCCCTTGTTCTGGACTTCCCCAACATCGGGAATAATCTTCCTGCATCTAGCCTGTCCAACCCCTTAAGAATTTTGTAAGTTTCTATAAGATCCTCCCTCAGTGACAATGTGCACTTTAGCCACGCTGGATTTTTCCATTACAAATCTCAAATTGTGGGGTACAGAGGCAAATATATAAATGATGGGTCTTTGTCCCAAACATTATGGAGGGCACTGTACCAACTTAAATCTTAACATTTTTCATCGGCACGCAGTGGCATCATTATCTGCTATCTGCTAAGAGGTGTAGCAGCAACGTAAAGGTTTCTTTGGCAGCAACTCACAAATGTACAACTTCAACTGTCCAGGCGCTCGAGGACACCAATGTCATGGAAGCTCCGCCATCTCCAAGATTACTTGCAAAGCCATCTTCATTGCAAGTATTGCAATCCTGATTACAATCATTTACCTTCCTCTCCAGTGGCAATTCAAAGAATTCAAAGGTTTTTATTAGTCACATTCACATACACCGACCGAGGTGTAATGAAGTGAAATGCTTTTTGCCATTTTGCAGTACACAAAAGAATACAGATATAACACCAATGAGAGTCTTAAACACAAAGAACATCCCCCCACAATGGCTCCCACCATGAGGGAAGGCACAAAGTCCAGTCCCCAACCCCAGTTCACCCATAGTCGGGCCTATTGAGGCCTCCACAGTTGCCTCTACGGAGGCCCGATGTTCCTGGCCATTCTCGCCGGGTGGTGGTGCTCCAGCGTCGGGAGAGTCCTCTCAGCGGCATGGGAACCCTGGAACGGCCGCCTCCGTACTGGAGGCCATGGCTTCCAAAGCCGGCAAGGCCGCGCCGGAAGGAGTTCCACAACTGGCGATCTCGTCGCGAGATCCCAGGCTCCCGGTGTAAAGTTCGGCGCCGCCGCCCGCAGCTGGCCGCTCCACAGTCCCGCAGCTCCGCGATGTTGTTCCCGGCGGTCTCAGCTCACCGGAACTCCAGCGTGGAGACCCGGGCAAGGCATCGCCCGCTTCACAATAGCGCTCCAGCGCTGTGCCGCCGCTGAAGCCGAGGTTCTGGCGGTCCGCGACAGGAAACGCCGCTCCAGGCCCGCTGGTAGGCCGCGAGGACAGGTCGAAGCTGCAGCCCGGAGAAAAGCTGCCTCTCTGACCAGGTAGGGACCCTGAAAGGCAGTTTCCCCCTTTCCTTCACCCACCACACAAAAAAGTCTAGACCTCCAAACAAAACACTTTAACTAACTAAAAATAAAAATGTGAAAAGACAGCCAACTGCTGGCAGGGCAGCCGCGCACAGGACAGTGCCCCTTTTGAGTAAGCCTCCATAGTGTGGGTATCATCAAGGGTAATTGGGAATGGAGAATAGGTATTGTCCTTTACAATGAAGCCCATATCCCCAAATGATTGAAGAGTATTAATTTAAAACTAGTACAATTTTTAGAATCATGTCCTCAAAGAAAAGCTTGTTATAGCAGTATTTTAATATTTGTATGACAAGTATGGTAATAAGTTAATCAATGCAGAACATTAACAAAATAGAGTAAATGTGATTTTCATATGCTTTAGGGTTTTGGAATTCACACTTGGAATACTGTTCTACATTACTTTTAGCAAAAAACTTATTTTGTTTCTTGTTTTTCTGTATGAAAAGAATAACTGATCACTGATTCTATTATGATGTGGCAGTTGGTTTGAAATTTTATTGTGCCTTTTTATCCGACATCTCGTGTTGCTGAGGTAATTGATTAGGATTTTGTGTATTTAGAAATTAAGCATTAAAGATCTCATCTGAACTGTTGTGCAATTAAAATATTTTTTCCCCCTATGGTTTACTATAATGTTAAGGAAGCACTTGTGGACAAATGTTAATTTGGATTCTTCACTAAATTATACACTTGATATGATTTAACAAAGAACCAGAAACAATGGAAGGGAGAACTTTACACTATAAGTAGGTGGAATTTGGAATTAGCTCGGAGTAGTGGGCAAAGATGCTATTCTTGTGCTTTCAAATGAGAATTGGTTAATACTGGAAGGGGTAAAAAAAAATCCAAGCATCCGAGGCAAGTGATGCTAATTGGGTAACTCGTCAAAAATATAAATTTGTTCAGATCAATAGCAGCACCTATAGCGGCAGATTTTCATATCTTTCAGGTAATTAGCACCCTAGCCGCTATTTGGATGAGAATGGTTGATGGGGGTGTCTTCTAAACGTATGCAAGCTCACTCACAGAGACCTTCAGAGCTTCTTCTCAGATATGGCTTCAAATTTTGATGACTAAATGCTTTATTGTTGATAGAAAACAGTGAGATACATCCAAATTTCTTCCGACTCGTTACTACAATCTTCTTCGAACTCCAGCTTATTACTTTAGACATTAGAAAACTCCTTGTGTCTCCGTAACACTGGCATGATCCCACATAGAAAACAGGTGCAGAAGTAGGTCAATCGGCCCTTCGAGCCGGCACCACCATTCAATATGATCATGGCTGATCATCCAACTCGATATCCTGTACCTGCCTTTTCCATACTCCCTGATACCTTTAGCCACAAGGGCCACATCTAACTCCCTCTTAAATATAGCCAATGATCTGGCCTCAACTACCTTCTGTGGCAGAGAATCCCAGTGATTCACCACTGTCTGTGTGAAAAATGTTTTTCTCATCTCGGTCCTAAAAGATTTCCCCCTTATCCTTAAACTGTGACCCCATGTTCTGGACTTCCCCAACATCGGGAACAATCTTCCTGCATCTAGCCTGTCCAGGAAGATTGTTCCCTTCCCCTTCGTCTCTCCAAATTAATCTAAAAACTAAACTTCTGCGCAAGCATCTAAGCTCCAAACACGCCCAAAAACACGTCATAAATCCCACCCACAATATAACGGAGTAAAGAAGTTCCCGGGCAGTCTAAAATTTAAAGGCACAAGCCATCATCAATGACATGCAAAACAGGCCAAATGGCCACTACATAACCTATGCTTTGTGCTCAAGATATGTAAATGGGAACTGGTTTCCATGTTGCAATGGTTTAGAGTAGAAGACCATCCTAAGGAGTGTCTATTTTAATAGCAAGAAAGGCAGCATGGGTTTTATAACCATCTAGTCCCTCTTTTTGTGTATTTCTATATCAAATGGTTGTTCACCAAATGAGAGCAATGTAATTTTAGTTCTGAAGAACCACAATTGACATCTCCAACTTACAGATGTTTTATGATTTCCAGAAGAAAACATTATAATTTCCAAGTGGAGTTGGTCTAGTCAAGTGTTGGAATTCATAATATCTTTATTTACTGTGAAAAAGTCTAGACATCAACTTGTCACTTTAATATGGCTAACTTGCATGTAATAAATGGGGTGGGGGTTGTTGTCAAGTAGTTACACTAATGTGATGTATGAAGGTCTGTTGTACATGGGGTGAAACTGTTTAGAAGGCATTAAATAAATAACTTTCTGAAAGAAATGAAGCATTGTGTGTCACCAATCAGTGAATTCAGAAGTACTAATCAATGAATTTTAATTTCTTTTCAGGGAATTCTGGGAAATAGTCCAGGCATTTTCGGATGAGCAAAAACGACTCTTTCTGCAGTTTACAACAGGCACAGATCGAGCACCGGTTGGTGGCCTTGGGAAACTTAAGATGATCATCGCTAAGAACGGACCAGATTCTGAGAGGTAATGGTCTACGATAAAGCCCTCTTTAGTGTTATCTGCAAACTTACTAATCGTACCTTATATGATCTCATCCAAATCCATTGATATAGATGACAAACACCAATGGGCCCAGCCCCGAACCCTGAGGCACATCACTAGTCACAGGTCTCCAGTCTGAAAAACAACTTTCCATCATCACCCTTTGCTTCCTACTCATGAGGCCAATAGTCTCTCCAGTCGACTCATCTCTCGTTGGATCCCATGCGATCTAACCTTCCAGACCTTGTCAAATGCCTTGCTGATTCCTGTCACTGCAATGGAAATGGTTTTTCTACATGTAAATTTTGAGTTCCATAGCAAGTTTGCATTAATTATTAATGCAGGTTGATCATTCTCTGTCTGTAGCTAACATGAAATTTTAAAGTAATATCTACCTGACCCAGTTGTATAACGCCCATATGGTTTCCATAGAGAGTTTTTGCCCCTTGTTAATATTTTGAAAGTTCTTTATATCGGTGCTCTCTGTTTTGGCATTTATATCAGTGCTGAATAAATGCCAAAACCAGGTAGTAGATTGAGATTGCAGGTAGCTACCTCAAATATTTATTCCTCTTCATCCTCAAATTAACGACAAAAAAATTAAAAGGGTATGACTGTAAGATTCTTTATTATGAAAATTGTTTTTCTTTAATACTAAACTTGATGTCTCGCTTTTCCCTTCCAGGTTACCGACATCTCACACATGTTTTAATGTCCTCCTACTCCCTGAGTATTGCAACAAGGAAAAGCTCAGTGAGAGACTACTAAAGGCCATTACCTATGCCAAAGGGTTTGGCATGCTGTAAAAGATATGAATGTAAAGCGTGTGATAAAAAGTAAAATGATGGGTGTCGGTGTCCCTGTGTTTTTTTTAAGGTCACACAATAGCAACAATAGTCACCCATGACTCTACTTCCTCTCCTGGGGGTGCTAGGCTGGAACAGCAGATGACACAAGAGGCAATGGGATGGAACAGCAGGTTTCGGCTACTTCTACAACTTTTATTTTGTTGGCGTGACTTCCATATCATTTGCTTGTATGTATAGTAAACATTTTCTGTATTTATTTTGATGTTCATTGGGGTGGGTGTTACTCAACCAAATGCTTGTTCCATCACTAAATTGAACTTTATAAATTTATGACAGGAAAAAAAATCTCCCAAATTCTCTTTTTTTTTTTTTTTTTTTTTTTTTTTTTTTTTTAATGTGCTTTTGTTTCTTTTGTGGCACTCTGTTTTGGGTGCACTTCTACTCTTCCCATAACCTCATTGTTGCTTTTGAGCTTAAGATTTGGAGTGGTTTTGTGCAAGCACTGCTGTTCTAGTCCCAGAAAGAGTTTTTACTTTACATCTAATAAAGATGAAAAAAAAACCTGGAATGTTAATTGCATCCTTAAGATCCTGCTTTAGTTACTGCACAAAAATTCTTGGAAGATTTTAGAATAAACTCTGAAAAATCTCCACTGCTCATTCTTGCAAGTCTGGAAATACATTTTCTTTTTAGCTTTTCAACTCTCTTGCAGAATATGGAATTTTAAATCCATTGTTTGAGATTTTCGGTGATACCCTCACACAATATGCAGAAGTTGCTGGCTGTATTGGGGAAGACTTAGAAGTGGGAATGTGTGCAAAAGTGCCCTTGCAAGAATTTGAGTCAAAGCTTTTGACTCTCCAACAAATCTAAAATTTACTGTGCTTTTTTAAAAGCTTTACACTTTTTCCCCTCATTTGCTGTACCTAATCAATTTATTCAGCAAGAACAGCATTGTGTTTAACGCTATCGGCCTTTCATTTCTAATGGAGCAAAATGTAATTACTTCATTCCGTTTCCTGTGAAAAACACTGTGCATTCATCTTATCCATGCACTTCATTATTTTGTACGCCTCTAAGGTCATCACTTGGTCTCTGTCCCAAACAATAAAGTCCAAACCTGCCCAACATCATCCGACCTGATGTGTACCTAACTACATTCTCAAAATCTGTAGGATTCTGGTGGGATTTTTGCAGATATCTTCAACCTCTCACTACTATAGTCTTGGGACCCTGCCTGCTTTCAAAGGATATCTGTAATATTGAAGCCCAGGAAGAGCAAGTTTAGCTTAGTTTTTTAGTTGAGTTTAGAGATACAGCATGGAAACAGGCCTTTCGGCCCACCGGGTCCGCGGTCTGTAAATCCCTGCGCATTAACACTATCCTACAGACTAGGGACAATTTACAAATTTACCAAGCCAATTTATCTCCATACCTGCACGTCTTTGGAGTGTGGGAGGAAACCGAAGATCTTGGAGAAAATCCACGGGGAGAACATACAAACTCCATACACAAGAGCACCTTGTTCTCCAGCGCTGTAAGGCATTACGACTGACTGGTGGTGTCCATATGTCTTGTGATGAAGTGCTTCAAGAGTTTGGTTATGAATCAAATTAACTGCATCAGTAATGACCTGGAACCACTTCAATTTGCCTACGGCCACAACACATTAGGAACGGATGTGATCTCACTGGCTCTTCACCCTGCACTGAATTACATGACAACAATAACACACACCAGGCAGTTGTTCGTTGACCACAGCACCATCGTTCTTTCCAAATCCATCGTCAAACTCCAGGAACTGGGTCGCTGATCCTCCCTATGCAAATAGATCATCCACTTCCACATCAACCGACCTCAATATAGATTTGCAACAACAACTTGTTGACTCATTCCCCTGCCCCACTCTATATTCATGACTGTGAAGTCAGACACTGTTCCGAAACCCTATTTAAATTTGCCCACAACACCTCTGTTGGGCAAATAATTGGTTATAATGGGTCAAAGAACATGAGGGCGATGAATGACTCCCTCTTTCTTCCTCTCAACAATAACAAGGAGATTGTTGACCCGGAGGGGAATGCTGAAAGATCATGTACCGCCTTCATTGGCGGGACGACAGTACAGTCAACAGCTTCAGGTTCCTGGGCATACATATCTCTGATCTGATCTGGGCCTAATACATTGATTCAATCACAGTGAAACTTCTCCAATGCCCATACTTCCTCAGTAGTTTGAGGGAATTTGGTAAGCTGCCAAATACTCTATTGAACTTTTGCAGGTGCGTGACGGAGAACATAATAACTACTTGCATTGTGGCCTAGTTCACTAATTTGAATGCTCAGTAATGAAGGAGGCATCACTCAATCCATCATAGATACGGACCTCCACACCATCGAATAGATCTATAAGGAATAGTGCCTCACATAGGCAGCTGATACCAGAGAAGCACACTACTCTGGACATCCTCTCTTCTTGCTGAGAACAGTTACCTTCAGGTTCAAGAACGGCTTCTTCCCATGAACCAGGTTCTGGAGCCCAACACTATCTTGGTATTCAGCCTCTGCAGACTTTGAACGAATGTGGCTCCTTAGTGCACCACATACTGTGAAAGGTTTGCTTTTCTTTGACTTCCCAAAATGCAACACCTCACACATGTCTGAATTGAATGCCATTTGCCATCTTTAGCCCAAGAGAGAGATAGATTTAGCTCCTAGGGCTAAGGGAATCAAGGGATATGGGGGAAAAGTCAGATCGGGTACTGATATTGGATGTTCAGCCATGATCATATTGAATGGCAGTGCAGGCTCGAAGGACCGAATGGTCTACTCCTCCACCTATTTTCTATGTTTTTATGCTTACACACCCAGTGTAATTCCTGATAACCTTTGCCATCTACGATAATATATTTTGGTGTCACAACAAACTTACTAACTGTGCCTTGTACATTCTCATCAAACTATGACATTTATATAAATGACAACCAACTATAAGCCAGCGCTCATCTCTGTGGCACACTATGAGTTACAGACCTCCAGACTTGAAAGCAATATCCCTCATCACCCTCTGCTTCCTACCATTAAGCCAATTATGAATCCAATTAGCTAATTCTTCCTGGATCCAACACAATCTAACCTTCCAGACTAGTCAACCTTCTAGCCATTGTAGGGATGTCAAGGGCCTTGATAATATATCTATATAAAACAGAACAGGAACAGGCCTTTTGGCCCATAATGTCCAAGTTAATCTCTACCTGCATTGATCTAAGTCTCTCCACATGCCTATCTAAAAACGTGTTAAATGCCACTATTGCATCTGCCTTCATCACCATCCAGAGGTGAAGGACTGCTATACCAATCAGGGAGATTGTCATGGTGACACTCAGAGAGGACATACCAGAGGGTTCTTCCACTGTGAAAATCTAGGTAGATTTCAAAATAATAAAGATACATACACTCTAATGGGATTATATTACAGGCCTCGCAAAAGCATGTGGGAGAGAGAGGAACAGATATGTGGACAAATTACAGTTTAAAGCAACACAGTTGTAATGAGTGGTTTTAACTTGCCCAATATTGAATATTTTTTACTCAGTAAAAAAGGGTTAGACTGGTCAGAATTTGTTTGGTGTATCCAGTTGATCTTGACTCGATCTTGACTCCTTTCTTAAAGATGATCATGATTACACCATGAGCTCCTAGGGAATATCCCCAATCGCAAACATGGACAATAAGTAGGGATATGTGACTGAAACTACTCGTGACTACGTTTTGGGATTTCACTGTCGATATAGTCTCCCGAAGCCTGCTTTCTGAGTTGGATATAATTCTTGAAGGTGCTAATATTGATCAGCATTTTGCTTTTGTTTTAACTGCTGAAAGTCAATCATCGTAGTTACAGAGATTTAATCGTGCTATTGTGTTAGTTTTGCTGTTAATATGTGAAATTTGCCATTACAAAATCATTTATTGCCCAAAGGTCTAATTCATTTTATAATCCATTAAAGCATGCAAAATCATTTGCTTGTGAATTCCAGAGGCACGCAACTTAGCATTAGGTCTGACAAACCTAATCACGTGAAGAATTCAATTTTTAAATTTACCGTCACTCTCCTCTGTCTATTATTAGCTTGACAGAATCTAAGTTCCATCTGTAAGGAGTACATGAGTGTTTACAGCTGTGTCGTGAACATCAATCAGTACACAGCCTGTCAAGTCCAAACTAATACTCAAATGATTTCAAATGCTCCAGATCTTGGACTGAACATATACAGGCCACTGGTTCTTGTACGGACTAACTTCTGAGATTTGGGAGGGGCAGAAAAAGTAAAAAGTATAAGAATTATAAGATTGAAGTTTCGGCAGGCCATGATTGCTAGTTTTCCCCTCAGAGATCATAGCATATTCACAACTGGTTCCTTCCATGTTATGGCAGAAATAAATCTCTTTACTCATCCTTCTTCCATAATGTGTGTTTCCATTACTCTACTGATCTCCCTCTCCCATGACTCAGTCTGAACAAGGGTCTCGACCCGAAACGTCACCCATTCCTTCTATCCAGAGATTCTGCCTGAACCATTGAGTTGCTTTCAGCATTTTGCGTCTACTAACAGCTCATAGATTTCTTCTGCTCTTAAAAGATCTGTAACGGCTGCGTTCTAGCATTTGTGTATCTGATATATTAGGAACGCTATTTGCATTGAGCAGGCGGAATTAGTTGTAACGGGACTTTGATTGGACACGGGACGTCTACTTAAATGTTACTTTGGAAATTGACATGCAAACGCAAAACTGTCTTGGGGATTAAAAAACGTTCTTGGTGGGGGGAAAAAAACCTTTCTATGTATCTTCCCTGCAGTACCAGACACCATTGTCCTTTAACAACACAGGACATTTACATTGACAAGCCATCGCTGCTAATGACACTTGTGCCATCATACTCTTAAACAATGTAACATGCAGCCTTTAATATTTTTAGCTTGTAGTAAGAAAATTAAACTTGCCGATTTAAAACGCCTATATTTTTGAAAATCCTGCGGGAAAAATAACTATAACCCCTAACCCCATTGACACAATTGTTTTCAGAACGCAATGTTCCATGACATGATGTTTCTTAGGCAGCTATCATGTTATGGCAGAGAAATGTTTACTCTTATTTGCATTTTCATATGCAAGTCATAGCAGTATTAGGCCATTCGGCCCATCAAGTCCACTCCACAATTCAATCATGGCTGATCAACCTTTCCCTCAACCTTACTCTCCTACCTTCTCTCCATAACCCTTGACCCCCTTACTAATCAGGAATTTCTTTAGTCAGAGGGTGATGAATCTGTGAATTCTTTGCCACAGACGGCTGTGGAGTCCAATGGATATTTTTAATGCAGAGCTAGATACATTCTTCATTAGTACGGGTGTCAGGGGTTATGTGGAGAAAGCAGGGTTGATGGGCCAAAAGGCCTAATTCGTATCCAGTCCCTTATGAACTAATAAGAATCTGTCAATCTCCACCTTAAAAATATCCATTGACTTGGCCTCCACAGCCGTCTGTGACAATGTAACCCATAGATTCACCACCCACTGATTAAAGAAATTCCTCTTTCTCTCCTTTCTAAAAGTGGTCCTTTTATTCTGAGGCTGTGCTCTCTGGTCGAACACTCTCCCAATAGTGGAATCATCAAACATTTTTATTTTCTCTTTGCTCAAAATAATGCAAGGAAAATGTTCATATTGCCACAGTATAAGCTTTTATTTCATAAACACCAACTTTACAACACATATCAATGGTATTACTTGACCAAATGCTACAATTATTATATTTTAGGGATTTAAGAGTTCAGATCTGTGTTCACCCTTTTATCAGTTATATTTGTAGACAGCACGCCCTTCTGCAGCTGAATGGCACAATAATTCAACTGAAGAAGAACCTTTGTTTTCAAATAGTTGCAATTCAATGATTGAATAGCATCATAGAACCCTAGCCTTTAAATTAATTTAAAAACTTGTTAAACTTTTGCTTGGGGTACAGAGATGGTAGGTTCAAGTTCTACTGGTACACAAGTTAACATAGAAACATAGAATTAGGTGCATAACATAGGTCCCTCCTGCAGCAGATTAGCTGTGACCATTAGGCCCAAAGTTCGAGTGCAACCTGCCTGCTCTTGCATTCATGTCAATATGATCATGGCTACCTTTTGATCATCAGGTTACAACTCAGTATCCCGAAACATAGAAACCAGGAGTGGCCATTCTCTCCATCAAGCCCGCACCAATATGATCATGGCTGATCCCCTTCCCATACCTGCCACAAGGGCCACATCTAACTCCCTCTTAAATCTAGCCAATGAACTGGCCTCAACTACCCTCTGTGGCAGAGAGTTCCAGAGATTCACCACTCTCTGTGTGAAAAAAGTTTTTCTCATCTCGGTTTTAAAGGATTCCCCCCTTATCTTTAAGCTGTGACCCCTTGTCCTGGAGATAACAAACCTGATAATGCAGAGTTTCACTGTATAACATACAATCTGTTGTGTCAGACAGTAATTAAAGGTCCCTCCTGCCCAATGCAGATTACTCAAGCTGTGACCTAATTAGTGTTCAAAGTTGTAGTGCAACCTCCCTGCTCTTGCATTCTATGTTACAATAAAGAATGACATTCTGCATACCTTTTTGACCATCTATCAGGTTACACGGCACCACCTCTGTGATTACATAGAAACATAGAAAACAGGTGCAGGAGTAGGCCATTCGGCCCTTCAAGCCCGCACTGCCATTCAATATGATCATGGCTGATCATCCAAATCAATATCCCATACCTGCCTTCTCTCCACAAGGGCCACATTTAACTCCCTCTTAAATCTAACCAATGAACTAGCCTCAACTACCTTCTGTGGCAGAGAATTCCACAGATTCACCACTCTCTGTGTAAAAAATGATTTTCTCATCTCGGTCCTAAAAGACTTCCCCCTTATCCTTAAACTGTGACCCCATGTTCTGGACTTCCCCAACATTGGGAAATATCTTCCTGCATCTAGCCTGTCCAACCCCTTAAGAATTTTGTAAGTTTCTATAAGATCCCCCCTCAATCTTCTAAATTCTAGCGTGTACAAGCCGAGTCTATCCAGTCTTTCTTCATATGAAAGTCCTGCCATCCCAGGAATCAGTCTGGTGAACCTGCTCTGTACTCCCTCTATGGCAAGAATGTCTTCCCTCAGATTCATCCGGCTCTAGGATTATCGTTGCTTGGTGCATATTTTGCATGTGTTTGTCCTATGTACCGTCTTTGTCTCTCGTTCCCCTTTTCCCTGGCTCTCGGTCTGAAGAAGGGTCTCGACCCGAAGCGTCACCTATTCCATTTCTCCAGAGAGGCTGCCTGACCCGCTGAGTCACTCCAGCTTTTTGTACCTGCAAGGCTCCTCTGATTCTCTGAACTCAATATCCTCCTGTTTATTGAGGTTCCAATATTCTATTGTGCCTTATTGCACCTCCTCAAATGCATTACCTTATTTGTTTTATTTCGTTGCCCAACTAAGTAGAACTTTTATATCTTCCTGCAGCTCGAAGCTTTCTTCGTTGTTGGCAACCACATAATTTGTACCAACTGTAAAAGTATTTTATAATTTGATCAAATAATTTATATATATATTGCCAAAACCATGGGGCCAATTAGTAATTCCTGTGACACAGAAATGGCATCTAACGTACACTCACAAAAACACCCTGTGCTTCCTCCCACTGAGCCAAAGGTGAATCCACACGCCACACACAATCCTGTGGGTTTTTACTTTATCTAAAGTGCTGCTGAAATTCATGTAGATTATGTCAAAGTAAGTCCTCATTGATCCTCAATGTGATTTCTCAAAGAGTTTAATTTAAATCACTTGTCAAATACTCACTCCACTGATTAACCTGTGCCTTTCCAAATGGAGGTTTATATAGGTTTTTACCACAAATTTGCCAGCTACTAATTGTTAATTAATTGGCCTGTAATTATCACGTTGATTTAAAACTTAGGACAATATTAGCAGTACTTTAAACTCTTGTATGTGGTAAACTGGTGTCGGAGCCTCTGCAATTTCCTCTCCTGCTTCTTGGAACAGCTTGGGTATATTCCATCCAGACCTGCTGATTGATCCACTTTCAAAGGCTTAACACTTCATCTATGAGAAAATAGTGTAAATACTCAACAGATGCAGCCAGCCTGGTCCTAGCGAGTGTTTCCAGCTATTCCTGGTTTTATTTTAGATCTTAAGCATTTGCATTTTTGAAATGTTCTTATCTAGATATTTGTGTTCAGTAAAGAGAATAATTTCACTTTCCATTTGACTTAACTCTTGGCTAAGCATTCCCCACTTGACATTTTAATCCTAGCAATGTTTCCTTATTCCTTATGCAATTATAATTTAGGTTGGGGTGCCTCTGAACTTAAAAACCATGAAGTTTGATATTATCCTTCCAAAGGTACTCGTAACTTCTTCCAGTGCAATAGAGCTTGCAATCAATTAATGAATGATTGAATTTGTACCAATTTCATTACCCTTTAGAATAACTAATCCCTTGCAAAGCACCATTTCCCATTCTGCAACACAAGTTTAAACCATTTTTACAGTTAAGTGTCAACACATCATCCTGCAGAAGCAGGAAAAAGAAGCATAGCTAAGACAGATTTTAAAGTTTAAACATTTTAGATCAGCATAAATTTAAAACAAAAACATTCATTTTCTGATTTAAAAAAACACAAAGTGCTGGAATAACTCAGCCGGTCAGGCAGCATCTCTGGAAAACATGGATAGGTGATGTTTCAGTTTGGCACGCTTCTTCAGATTGATGAGTTCAGTATGGTATCTCTGAAGAAAAAGGATGGTTGACGTTTCGCATCAGGACCCTTCTTCAGACTGAGTACCATCCGGCTGAGCAATCAATGCACTATAACTTCAGGCTACAGACAGCTGAAATGTGTGTTTAGTTGAAATTGCTCATTTAGGGGCAGTATAGATAGAATGGACAGAATAGCCTCTTTCAAAGCCAGACATTTCTATGGTTTCAGATAGTGAATTAAATTGTGGTCCCTGCACTAAGCAACATTTTCAATGACATTCTGGTTAGGATCTTTCCAAACAGCCTCTTGTTGTAACTATCATCAACAGTTTCCTGTTTTTAACCAAATCCTCGCTATCTAAGACTCAGCATTCAAACACCAATTCAGCAACAATGGCAGGGATGGTAAGACAAAAAGCTGACCTATCAGGAGTTTCCACATCAATGTTAAATACATTGTCAGCTATTTGTAAATCACCTGAGTTTCAAGGCAAGAAAGTAAGGTTATTATTTTGAGTGTGCTTCCATGTTCAATGGTGATCATGCAGCATTGCATTGTCAACAGATAGTTTTCGGATGAAACTAACATTTCTGTTAACAGGGTTGCTTGCATGAAACTACCTAATCCCAAAGCTAGCAAGACTGGATGCAGGGAGAATATTCTCCGTGGTCGAGGTCTGCAGACTGGATGCGGGAAGATTTTTTTCCCTGGGCTAGAATAGTGGATCATATAAAGGGCAAGAGAGTTGAGACAGATGAAAATAAATACCTTCATTTAATGAGTAGTGAACCCATGGAATTCACTACTGTAGAAGTCTGTGGCGACTATGTCTATGAATATACTTAAATTACTCATCATTGTTAATGGATCGATTGTAATCATGTATTGTCTTTCTGCTGACCGGTTAGCAAGCAACAAAAGGTTTTCACTGTACCTCGGTACACGTGACAATAAACTAAACTGAACTGAATACATTTCTGAAAACAAAAGCCAATTGGGAGAGAATAGCAAAATGATAATGGGACAAAGGATTGGGTACGATCGTGCAGCATGGTGGAGCAACTTCAATAACCTACTCTTGAGATACGCACAAAGTGCTGGAGAAACTCAACGGGTCAGGCAGTATTCCCGGAGAAAAAAGGAGCGCAGAAGGTTAAGGGGGACTTGATAGAGGTTTTTAAAAATGATGAGAGGGATAGACAGGTTGACGTGGAAAAGCTTTTCCCACTGAGAGTAGGGAAGATTCAAACAAGGGGACATGACTTGAGAATTAAGGGACTGAAGTTTAGGGGTAACATGAGGGGGAACTTCTTTACTCAGAGAGTGGTAGCTGTGTGGAATGAGCTTCCAGTGAAGGTGGTGGAGGCAGGTTAGTTTTTATCATTTAAAAATAAATTGGATAGTTATATGGATGGGAAGGGAATGGAGGGTTATGGTCTGAGCGCAGGTATATGGGACTAGGGGAGATTATGTGTTCGGCACGGACTAGAAGGGTCGAGATGGCCTGTTTCCGTGCTGTAATTGTTATATGGTATATGTTATATGGTTATATGACTTTTGGGGACGGGACCCTTCTTAAGAAAAGTCGTGGTGGTGGGGGGGGGGGGGGGGTGAGCAGGCGGGGGGGGGGGGGGGGGGGGGTGGGAGCTCAGGTGAAGAAAACCAGGTGAGAAAATTATGGATCAGGCAACTGAATCATCCTAACAACCAGAGAGCAGTGCTGCACTACTATCTACCTCATTGGTCACCCTCGGACTATCTTTGATTGGACTTTACTGGCTCTACCTTGCACTAAACGTTATTCCCTTATCAAGTATCTGTGCACTGTAAATTACTCGATTGTAATCATGTGTTGGCTTTCCACTGGCTGGTTAGCACACATCAAAAGCTTTGGGTACACGTGACAATAAACTAAACTAAACCACAGCCAGCCACAGATGACCTCAGGCAGGGTGCTCTATACACTTCAACCTACTCTTGCTCTTGTTCCATATGTTTCATCTGACACTTTCAAGAAGAGAAGGGGGTTACTTTTTATCGAGAAGCTTGAGCTTGATTTAAATCTGATTTCCCAAATGAAGAAATAATCCCTCACCCCTATTACACAGTTTTTAATGGTGTAATGTATACATTTCTGAAAAATTCTAGTTTTTAAGTGGCAATAAAGCTCCACCCCCAAGTCCCTGACAGATTCGAAAAACAACCAAATAGAAACATAGAAAACAGGTGCAGGAGTTGGCCTTTCAGCCCTTCCAGCCAGCACTGCCATTCACTATGATCGTGGCTGATCATCCAAAATCAGTACCGCGTTCCTGCTTTTTTCCCCCATATCCCTTCCGTTAGTCCTTGGAGCTAAATTTCACTCTCTTGAAAACATCCAGTGAATTGGCCTCCACTACCTCTATGGCAGAGAATTCTACAGGTTCACAACTCTGGGAGAAAAAGTTTTTCTTCATCTGAGTCCTAAATGGCCCACCCCTTATTCTTAAACTGTGACCCCTGGTTCTGGGCTCCCCCAACAAGGGGAACATTTTTCCTGCTGTCTGTTGGAAATAGCAGGGGGGAAATGTAATGAGCTCAGCCCAGACCTATGAAGCAAACGTATGCGTCTATAATGAGAACAGCATGAAGGAATGAGCAATGAACGATCGATCCCACGACCCAGACTCCTCTTCCAGGTCAAAAACACATTTGCATTTACAAAAGTGTCTTTCACAACCCTGGTAGAACATCACAAAGAACGTTTACTGTCAATTAAATAGTTTGAGGTTTAGTCACAGCTGCAGTGCAGAAAGACAAGCAATCCAGGCAAAGGCTGGAATTTACATGAGGGCCGCATTATGTGTAAGATAATTGCTGACATAAACTGTCTTGTAAAAAATAACAGTTGGCTATTCAAGGCATTGATAACAAACCATGAACGTCGCTGACTCCAGTCACACTCTGCAATGGTTCTAGGATTCCTTTCTGTACCTGTGAACGCATTCCACCAACCACACTGTACACAGTGTATGAAGGAAACGTACATTCCTTTTTTTAATATAACGTGCCTCCAAGAATGGAATTGTTAACTCACTGAGTTAATGACCGGTTTAAAAACACTAGAGCAGTTTACAAAGGGTGCCGCTGGGGGGCTGTTATTCAGTTTAGTTTATTGTCACGTGTACCGAGGTACAGTGTATAGCTTTTGTTGTGTGCTATACAATCAGCGGAAAGACAATACGTTATTGCAATCGAGCCATTTGCCGTGTATAGATACGTGATATGGGAATAACGTTTAGTGCAAAGATAAGCCAGTGAAGTCCGATCAAAGTTAGTCCAGGGTCACCAACGAGGTAGATAGTAGTTCAGAAGGCACACAAAAATGCTGGAGAAACTTTGAAGAAGGGTTTCGGCCCGAAACGTTGCCTATTTCCTTCGCTCTACAGATGCTGCTGCACCCGCTGAGTTTCTCCAGCATTTTTGTGATGGTCTGGGCTGCATCAACACTTCGCTGCAATTTCTTACGGTCTTGGATACAGCTGTTGTTGGATGGTGCTATGTCTCAACTCCAGTGCCCTGAGTTCAGTGCTGACCTCTGGTGCTGTCGATGCGGTGTTTGCATGTTTGCACTGTAAACTGCGCTTTGGGTGTTGGGGTGTGGCGACGGTGGTCGAATCTGTTGGCGACATTTTCAGGTGGGACCTGAATCTGTCTGAAGAAGGTTCCGTCCCGAAACATCACCTGTCCATGTTCTCCGCAGACACTGCCTGATATTACTCCAGCACTTTGTGTTCTTTCTTGTGTCAACCAGCATATGCAGTTCCTTGTTTCTACATCCTGGAACAAATGCGTCGTTATGGGAAGTGAATACAAGCGGAAAGGATTCAAAGATGTACTGAAAGCTTCATTGAAGAGATACAATATCCCCACTGACTCATGTGAACCTTTGACCCATGACGGATTAAATTAGAGGTGGATTTGGTGTTGTATTGGGAACGCCGACAGGCAGCGTGTCCAAGCGATGGAAACATTAGACATTCTCCCAAACTCCCCGCCGCCCCATCAACTACTTCTTCTCCGTCTATTACATAGAAACTCCCTTTTCACTCTGGCTTAATCAACCACCTCCGAGCCCAAGAAACCACACATATCAGCCCATCCGCCAAGAAGGGGCGCAGCACTGTCTCAGAGGACCAGAGATGAGCCAAAGTGTTCGATTCTGACTACGGGCGCAGTCTGCGTGGAGTTCGCACGTTCTCCCTGTGACCGTGTGGGGTTTTCCCCGGGTGTTCCGGTTTCCTCCCACATTCCAAAGACGTGCAGATTTACAAAGACTCTGTAAATTGTCCCAAGTGTGCAGGATGGTCTAGCATAGAACTAATGTACTTGTCCAATTGCCCGATGGTCGGCATGGACTCAGTGGGCCGAAGGGCCTGGTTTGACGCTGTACCTCTAAACTCTAAGCATAGCCCTATATACCATGGGTCATCATACGATGATGTGTAGACATTTGAATCGAATCAAACACACTGCGAACTAGACTTTATCTCACTGAAAACTCTTTGTTCTCGGACAAGTTGCAGGTGAAATCGATACCCCGGATAAACCACTGATGACTAAGTTGGCCTTTCTTTTGTGTTGGTCACTATGTTATAGTAAATATGTTGTCAAGCTGGAAGGGGTGCAGAGAAGATTTACAAAGATGTTGCCAGGACTCCAGGGCCTGAACTCTAGAGAGGGTGAACAGGTTAGGACTTTATTCCTTGGAGCACAGGAGGATGAGAGGGTGATCTTAAAGAAATGTACATAATTATGAGAGGAATAGTTCGTTCAAATGAACAGAGTCTTTTGCCCAGAGTATGGGAATCGAGAACCAGAGGACTTAGGTTTAAAATAGGAACCCGAGGGGTAACTTTTTTACACAAATGGTGGTGTGTATTTCAGCTGCCGGAGGAGGTGGTTGAGGCAGGTCCTATCATAGGGACTATTCAAGAGCAAATTGGACAGCTTTCGTTACATACACCCACCGCCCCTTGGGAAAAAATATGGAACGTGTTGCCAGGGGAGGTACGGACTATTGCAACCGTTAAGAAACAATTAAGACAGGTTTGGAGGGATATGGGCCAAAGGTAGGCATGTGGGACTGGTGTAGACGGGGCATGTTGGTCGGCGTGGGCAAGCTGGGCTGAAGTTGGCCTGTTTCCACGCTGTACGACTCTGTCTCACTGCAACTTTTCCAGAACCAATTCAGCAGCGGCACACGGACCCGAGAAATAATGCACGTCAAGTTGTTTATAAGTAATGCTCCGGTAATTAATCTCCTTGCCCACGAAATCCCACCCCGACATGTCCGTGTCTAGCGCCGGCCTCGTCCCAGTCCCCGTCCCCGAAGCTGTGAGCCCGGCAAGCAGTCTCTCCCAGTAGTAGTCGGCCGCTCTGGCAGCACCCTCTTCTAGCCCAGTCTGCGCTTGGTCAATGAATCCCCGCACCCTGGCCCCCAGCCTCGCCTGTCCGACGAGGCGGGCGTGAATGTCCAGAAGCGCAGGCGTTTCTTCGCGTTGTCCGAGGTTGAGGAAGAGGGTGAGTGCGGACTGGCGGCTGCTGCTGCCGCTGCTGCCGGTTCGGAGCAAGGTGCTCCCCGGCCGCCGCGGCCACTCCCCTCCGCCGCCCGACTCGCCCTGCTCTCCCTCCGCTCTGAAGCCGACAAACTTCACGCCGGCGGTTCTCCGCCCGCCCCGCCGCGTCTGCTGCCGACCGGCTCCCATGCAGCCCCCGGTCACCGTGTACGGCCGCTGGGTCAATAGCCCCTCCTGGGACACTGGCACCGGGCTGGAGACTGGGGTCAACCCCGGCAACTCATTCTCCCCGCTCTTCCCGATTCCCCGGTCAGCCCTCCTCGCCCCAGCGGTCCCGGCCCTCAATCCCCTCTGTGGTGCCGTTTCACCGGGGTTTGAACGCCCCGGGGCACTCTGCCTCCTTATGCTGTGGCGCCCCGCACCGCCGCGAGTCGAAGCCCTTTGTAAGATCTCCCTGACAGCGGCCTTGCTGCCGTCCGTCACCGTGGTGTTGAAGTTGCAAGACGTTTTGGACTTCAGCTGCTCCACCACGTCTCGCCTCTCCATCAACCGGGCGTGGGTGAGCTCGGAGTGCCGGAGCTTGGTCCGGAATCTGTTGTACAAGGTTCTCTGGTCTAGAGTGCAGGAATCCGCAACCTGCCTCTTCAGGGTGTCCAAGGCGGCAAGGCGCTGGTGCAGCAACAGTGCCTCCTTCCAATTGACCGACAGAACCGACTTGGATGTCTCTACCTCTCTCGGCGGCAGTCTTTTCCCGGCCATCTCAACTGGGGAGACTCTGTTGCAACCCTCCACTTAGATATTCTCAGCCCGAACCAGAAGTGTGAGTAGGAAGGAACTGCAGATGCTGGTTTAAACCGAAGATAGACTCAAAACGGTGGAGTAACTCAGCGGGTCAGGCAACATCTCTGGAGAGAAGGAATGGGCGACGTTTGGGGTCGAGACCCTCCTTCAGACTCTTCGGCCCTTAGGTGTGATGTTCTCTCCCGGCAAGTGAAAGCATGCCTTCATTAAGATGATTACGGGTTGATAACCGTGCAGAGGTTCCGGCTACCTGCGCTTCGTCCCGTTGTTAGGGAGGTAGAATCTGAGCATATAAACACTTGGATTCGTGAAACCTGCACAAAAGGCGTACGATTGGATGCAGTCTCCCGCTGGAGCCCGGAGATTGAATCAAACCGGGCCAAAATCTTTCGAGCTGGTCAGTTCCAACTTGCTCATAACCCTTCCACGGATTTAGAAGTGTAGCTAAAAAATGCTGTCACCAAGCAGCCCAGTGAAACACGATCCCATTCATTAAATCTGTATTTAAATATCAATGGACAACCCCAGGCTCGGATGCACTCGAGTGAAAAGCCTGTGTACGTACTTAGAGGGAGGATAGAATGGAGGAAGGAGGTGATGGGGTCAGCTGGAGGGAGTGGGGGCATGACGCCATCGATGGGCCGAATGGTTTGATTCTGGGCCGTGAGCTCCACATGTGGTTCCAAGTTTAAAAACAGACATGTGAAAGGGAGTGAGTCGTTCCCCGCCGCCACCTCTTACACAAACACCTTGACAATATTCTCTTACTCACCGGCCTAACTTACCCAGAAAACTAAACGAGTGAAATTATCCTTAAAGCAAACAAAAAACAAAACACGTTGGTTTGTTTCTTATTTCTTCACGGTGGCTCAGCTGTCGAGTTGTTGCCTTAACAGCGCCAGAGACCCGGGTTCGATCCTGGCTGCGGGTGATGTCTGTACGGAGTTTGCACAATCGTTTAGTACACTCCAAAGACGTACTGGTTTGTAGGTTAATTGACTTGGTATAAATGTAAACTGTCCCGAGTGTGTGTGGAATAGTATTAGTTGGGGATCGCTGGGATCGCTGGTCAGTGGCCTAATCTAAACTTAGTATAGGGTGATTTCACGAAAGGTCACTGGAGCGTAGATCCGCACCCACGTGACCGAAAATCTCAACTGGAGTACATGTTATACATCCGGTACATGTTAGTGAATGGGAAAACACGCACTTTCCCACCCGTTAAAATCATCGAAAACCGAAAACGGCCAGCTGCCCGTGAGGCACAGCTACCTAGATTTACAGTCCAAAAAAAAGATAGAAACTAAGGTAAATTAAAGAGGGAGCTGCAGGTGCCAATCCAGCGGAAGTGAACAGCGGACATTTGCCGTGGAGATTTAAAGGTCCAAAATATCGGGAATTATCGCGTTTGCTCGCTGAATTTCATCAAAAGTAAGTCAATAATGCCTTACGTTTGATGAAATGCAGCGAGCAAACGCGATAATTCCCGATATTTTGGATCTTTAAATCTCCACGGCAAACGTCTGCTAAGCACTTCCGCTGTTTTTCCACCTTCAGTTCCCTCTTGTAATTACCTTACTTTCTATCTTTTTTTTGCCTGAAAATTTAGGTCGCTGTGCGTCACGGTCACCCCGACTAGCACAGAGAATTTCAGCTCAAATATCGGCCATTTTCCATGTTTTTAACGGGTGTGAAAGTGCGTGTTTCCCCATTCACTAACATGTACGGGAAGTGACATATGTCCTCCAGTTAAATTTTTCGGTCACGTGAGGGGGGATCTACGCTCATTTGACCTTTGGTGAAATCACCCTATAGAAACAAAGAATTGCAGATGCTGGTTAATGCACCAATGGACACATAGTGTTGGAGCATCTCCGGAGATACTGCCTGGCTTGTTGATTTATACTGTGTTGAGTTTATAAATCAGAAAGTAAATCAGTAAATCCGCCCCACCCTCTGTGTAACAAACCTGCCCCGCACATAGGAAATAGCTGCAGGAGCAGGCCATTCGGCCCTTCGATCCATCACCGCTATTCAATATGATCATGGCTGATCATCCAAAATCAGAAGGTAGACAAAAATGCTGGTGAAACTCAGCAGGTGAGGCATCATCTATGGAGAGATGGTATGGGTGACGTTTCACGTCTAGACCCTTCTTCAGACCTTCAAGGGGGTTCGGTTTAGGTTTATTAGTATCACATGTACCGAGTGAAAAATATTGCTTTGCATGCAGTTGAAACAGATCAGATACAAGTCAGGCTTGGGTACAATAGATAGACCAAAGGGGAAGATACAGAGTGCAAAATATAGTTCTCAGCATTATGGTGCGTCGATTCCAGTGACCAGTGTCCCATTTGCCCGCATTAGGCTTGTATCCCTCTACTCCTTTCCAAGCCAAGTACGTGCAGAAAAGCCTTTTAAACATTGCCATGCTATCTGCCTCTACCACTTCCTCTGGTAGCCTGTTCCTAATAAGCAGCACTGTCTGTCTGTCTGACGTACATGTTAGATCTCCTTTAAACCTCTCTTGTCTCACCTTAAACCTGTGTCCTTTAGTTACAGTCTACCCTGCCCTGAGAAAAAATTGAGAGTGGGAGGAAACCAGAGCACATAGAAACATAGAAAATAGGTGCAGGAGTAGGCCATTCGGCCCTTCGAGCCTGCACCGCCATTTGATATGATCATGGCTGATCATCCAACTCAGTATCCCATCCCTGCCTTCTCTCCATACCCCCGGATCCCTTTAGCCACAAGGGCCATATCTAACTCCCTCTTAAATATAGCCAATTAACTGGCCTCAATTACCTTCTGTGGCAGAGAATTCCACAGATTCACCACTCTCTGTGTAAAAAATGATTTTCTCATCTCGGTCCTAAAAGACTTCCCTCTTATCCTTAAACTGTGACCCCTAGTTCTGGACTTCCCAAACATCGGGAATAATCTTCCTGCATCTAGCCTGTCCAACCCCTTAAGAATTTTGTAAGTTTCTATAAGATCCCCCCTCAATCTTCTAAATTCTAGCGAGTACAAGCCGAGTCTATCCAGCCTTTCTTCATATGAAAGTCCTGACATCCCAGGACACACAGAGAAAACCCATATGGTCACAGGGTGAAGATACAAACTCTGCACAGACAAGCACCTGTAGTCAGGTTCGAACCCGGGTCTCTGGCGCTGTATTGCAGCAACTCTAATGCTATGCCACCCCAGCTCTGTGACTCAGCTCAATCAAGTATATTATTCCTTTGTTGATGGCCAGCCTTTATCAAAACATATAGCACGCTATTTAATTTATCACGCAAGTACTCGGTACCTGTTATACATACACAAATTAACAATCAACTCAAAGGGAAATGTGTACTGAGCCTAAAGGAAGCATTCACATTAATCTGCAAATTAATCAAATATGTCATTTGGTATTGATCCAAGTTAATATTATTCAATTGGTTAAACATATTTGCAGCAATGGGCCTCACTGCAAACTTTAACCTATCTTTGTTTTGATATCAGGTAGCATCTGAAGGAGCAAACTGAAAAGATACAGGATATCCAAGTTGCTCGTATCTCATGTTTTTTTTTCAATAAAACTCAGGTATCTACAGCAATAGTGCTAGAAACTGAACTTCCTTCCCATCTGAAGCAAAGAAGCAGTCAAGATGCTGAAATGACATTAATATGGCACATTTTGACATGAGCTACGTTTTCAATATTAAATCAGTGCAAACAAAAAATGCCTGACGACATATTTCAATCGATACAAAAATTGACAGCAGGTTGTAAGACTTATTTTAATGTTATGTTTACCATAGGCATAAACAAGATGTATAATTTAAAAAAGAAAACCTAAAATCACATCTTAAACCACAAAAAAATATCAACAGTCTTTGGATGATAAATAAATTACAATTATTTAATTTTACAAATATATATATATATAAAGGGTGAGAGAAAGCATTTTAGTTTACCAATGCTAAAGTTGTGGTTAAATAATTGTTTGGTGAACCATTTCTCAAGATAGTTGTTCCTTCAGCTACCTCCTTGAATATCTTCAATGCTCTGGACACCTTTCCTGGAAGATCTGGCCCATTGCTGAGGTAGTAATTAAGATGCCTTTTCAGCCATATTTTATTGACATATTTACTTTGTTATTGCTAAAGGGTATATTTCAGCAAAAACTATATTACAATTGTACAAGATGTTGGTGAGGCTGCATTTGGAGCATTGAATGCAGGTTTGGTTCCCCTGCTATAGGAAAGATGCCATTAAGCTGTAAAGAGTGTAGAGGAGATTTACGAGGGTGTTGCCAGGACTTGAGGACCCGAGTTATAGGGAAATCTTGTGCGGTCTAGAGCTTTATTCCTTGGAGTGCAGGAGGCTAAAGGGTGATTTTATAGAGGTGTATCAATTTCCATATGAGAGGAATAAATAGGATTAACCCACAGTCTTTTTGCCAGGGTAAAGGAATCCAGAACCAGAAGATATGGATGAAAGGTGAGAGGGGCAAGGTTTAATAGGAACCTGAGAGGCAACCTTTTCACTCAGGGGGGTGGTGGCTATATTTAACGAGCTGCCAGAGGTGATATTATAATAGCATTTAAAACACTGTTGGACAGATACATGGACATGAAAAATATAGAGGCATATGGGCCAAACTCAGGCAAATGGACAAGCTAAGATGGGGCATGTTGGTCGCCATGGACAATATGGACCAAAGGGCATGTTTCCTTGCTGTACGACTTTACAACTTTATGACCAACAAGTCCACATCGCCGTGACGTTGTTGTATCATTTTTAGTATTTTAGTTTTAGAGATACAGCGCAGAAACAGGCCCTTCGGCCCATCGAATCCACATAGACCAGCGATCCCCGCACATTAACACTATCCTACACACAGTAGGGACAATTTACACGTATACCAAGCCAATTTACCTACATACCTGTACGTCTTTGGACTCCAACGTTTGGAGTGTGGGAGGAAACTGAAGATCTCAGAGAAATCCCTCGCGGTCACGGGGAGAACGTACAAACGCCGTACGGACAAGCACCCGTAGTCAGGATTGAACCTGGGTCTCTGCCGCTGCGAGCACTGTAAGGCAACAACTCTACCACTGCACCACCGTGAACGATAGCCACGAGTGGTGGTGACTGTATTCAGAGAAATTATATCATAACAATGAATAAACAATTGTGTTTGTTAAATGCTGGCTTGCAGTGCTTAACACTCAAGTACTGAAGCTACCCATATGGTCGTTTAGTCTCACCAATTTAAAATTGAAAGGGAGGCATTCTCATACTCTCAAAGGTAGAGAAATTTGTAATTTGTTTGGACAGGCCTATTTTGTGCTGAGATTGAGTGACGCAATATTAAATTAATACATAATAATTAGGCAACTCCAACACACAAAACCCAACAGCACAGATGTAAAAAATTGTGTATACCTTGGTTCTGTTTCTGTCTGAGACTATTGATAGTTTGTAATGTGACAATATCATAACTCCATTCCTACTCTCCCCACTCACCCTCTCAATCTTTCTGATATAACCACCTAACAAACAGTTAAACCTAATTCAGATTGGTGCTAACATGAAAATCGTGCCATATTTTGATCCGTAATAGTTTAATTATGGATCGGTATTAAATCCTAACTGAGATTTGTAGTACACACTATCTCTAAGCAGTCCCATACAAAAATAATTTATTTTCTCAACAATGAACCCTGGTATCAAAATGGTAAGAAAAGAAGCAAAATTTGCCGTCGTGACCTGACCGTCACCATCATGGTTTCCCCATTTCCGTGTCAGTGGTACTGTCAAAGCTATCGGATAGATATCCGCTGCCATAGTTCTTCACTCTGTTTTCCACCTTTGTGAGCCTTTGCTTCAGCTTGAGTTGCGTGGCTTTGTACTCGGCCATCAGCCTGGCGAACTTGGTCTGCATGCTGTCCAGCGAGGACTCCATCCTCTCCACTTTCTCTTCCAGGTCCTTTGGGTCCGCTCCATCATTTGCTGCCTCCACATCGATCAGGTTGTCCTTCATCAGAATCTGACGCCCCTTCTCCTCCAGAATCTTTTTGGCGTCTGGGTATTCAGTCAGGGCTTCCATCAGGTCGACTTTGGAGAGGCAGAAGAGATCGGAGTAGCCGATGCTCCGAATGTTGGCCGTCCTCCTGTTTCCGGCTTTGCTGCCCTTGATGTTCAGGATGCTGATCTCCCCAAAGTAGCTGCCATCGCTCAGGACCACAAACTGTGTCACTCCGTCATTGGCCACGACTGCCAGCTTGCCCTCTTTGATGATGTACATTTCCCTGCCGATGTCTCCCTTGCGGCAGATGTAGTCCCCAGGGCTGTAGACCTGAGGCTGCAGCTTTAGCACCAACTCAATTAAGAGGCCGGCCTCGCAGTCGGAGAAGATCCGGACTTTCTTTAGTGTGTCCAGGTGGACGTTGATAGCGATCTCGGCCTTGAGTTTGTCGGGTAGGTTCTTGAGGACTTCCTTCTCGTTTATGCTCTTCTTGTTGATCCACAGGTAGTCAAACCATTTGATGATTCTGGCCTCCAGGTCTTTGCTCACTTTGCGGAACTGCATGTACTGTTTGATGGCGTCAATTTTGGACTGGAACTCAGCCCTGGAGGCATTCATGTTTGAGATCATGGAGCCCACGTTACCAACAATGGTCGCGAAGATAAGGACTCCCACCAGGAAGTCAATGACCACAAACAGAAATTCCTCGTCCCTTACCGGAGGAGGGGTTTCTCCAATGGTGGTCAAAGTCAAGGTGGACCAGTAAAGGCAATAGATATATTTTCTGCTGAGCCGTCCGTATTCAGGGTGGGATATGTTTGGATAGACCCAAGTGTCAGTGCCAAAACCAATTGATTTCGAGATTGCGTAATAAATGCAGCCATTCCAGTGGATAATGATGAGGATGTACAGGACGAGATTCCCAATTCGAAATATGTTGGGGTAGTTTGTTCTGGTTTCCGTACGATCAAAGAACTCAAACATCCGACTAAAGCGGAGGAGACGATTAAATCGCACCTCCGGGTATTTAAATCCAAAGCTAAGGTATGCCAAGTCTGTCGGTAGAATGGACAGTACATCCAATTTAAACTGAGGCATCCTTGTGTAATTATCCCGTAATTTCTTCCCATCTTTGACCAGCAATCCTTGTTCAAGAAAACCTAAGTGAAGAAATATAATGTTACTGAGCTGTACGTAATTCAAAGCATTAACCTAAACTAGTAGCTCAATTTAGTTTTGGTCTTGAATCTCTATAAAGTTTAGTTTAGAGATACAGAGCGGACACGGGCTCTTCGGCCCACCAAGTGTGCGGCAACCAGCAATTTTCCCCACACTAACACGATCCTACACACACTAGGGACAATTTATATTTATACAGAGCCAATTAGCCTACAAACCTGTACGTCTTTGGAGTGTGGGAGGAAACCGAATATCCGAAACCGAATATCCGAAACCGAATATCCGAAACCGAATAAGACCGCCAGCAGGATTATTGGTGCTCCACTCCCCTTCCTGCTGGACATATACAGGAAGAGATGTATCAGCAGAGCCATCTCCATCATCAAAGACCCTTACCACCCATCGCATGACATTTTCTCCATCCTGCCATCTGGGAAGAGGTACAGGAGCATTAGCTGCAAAACCAGCAGGATGCTCCTCAGCTTCTTCCCACAGGCTATAAGACTGCTAAATGGACTTTGCCCCCTGCCAAGTATCGCGCACAAACCCCCAACCTGGATACACTGCAGCAGAGCCACTGTTGTGCCGCTGCTGGTCGGAACGCCTGTTGAATGTTTAGTAGAGTGTTAAATTTGATCATGATACATGTATTTTTTATTTCTATTTCTTTTTTCATGCACACTGAATGGACACTGGTTGAGCAACGTTTTTTGTTTCCTCTGGGTATGCGAATACTCAGGAAATGACAATAAAGATACACAACAACAACAATACAACAACAAGCTCAGAGAAAACCCACGCGAGAACTTCCAAACTCCGAACAGACTGCACCCGTTGTCAGGATCAAAATGCTGGAGTAACTCAGCGGGAGAGGCAGCATCTCTGGTGAGAAGGAATGAGTGACGTTTCAGATCGAGACCCTTCAAGATATTTAGCACTGGAAGAAATAGTCAATTAACCAGACGCCTCGGTAAAGGCTAAGAGTAGAATGGACAGAGGACAGGTCATGGATTCATAGAGCAGAGAAAGAGGCCCTTCAGCCCATCGAGTCATGCACACCATCAAACATTCACACTATTCCTGCACAAATACCACTTTATTTTCCCCATTTTCTTATCATCTCCCCAAAGATTCTACTACCCCCATAGACGGGAGGGAAATTATGATCAGCATCAACAGGATAGATCATCAAGAGGGTGGAAATGTTAGATGCGAGAGACATAGATTTAATGTGAGGGAGAAAAGGTTACAGGAGATTTGAAAGCAACTTTGTTATACAGAGTGGTCAATGCCTAGAACATGCTACGAAGGAAAATGGTGAAAGCAGATATATTTGAGAGTCATTTAAATAGGCACATGATCAGGCAGAGGTTGGAGGGACATTGGGATTAGTTTAAATTGGCATTATGTTTGGCACAGTTGCCGTGGGCTTAGACAATTGACAATAGACAATAGGCGCAGGAGTGGGTCATTCGGCCCTTCGAGCCATTCAATATGATCATGGCTGATCATCCACAATCAGTACCCCGTTCCTGCCTTCACCCCATATCCCCTGACTCCGCTATCTTCAAGAGCCATACCTAGCTCTCTCTTGAAAGTATCCAGAGAACCGGCCTCCACCACCCTCTGAGGCAGAGAATTCCCCAGATTCACAACTCTCTGTGTGAAAAAGTGTTTCCGCATCTCCGTTCTAAATGGCTTATCCCTTATTCTTAAACTTTGGCCCCTGGTCCTGGACTCTCCCAACATCGGGAACATGTTTCCTGCCTCTAGCGTGTCTAAACCCTTAATGACCTTATATGTTTCAAAAGATTCCCTCTCATCCTAAATTCCAGAGTGTACAAGCCCAGCTGCTCCAGTCTCTCAGCATATGACAGTCCCGGGAATTAACCTTGTGAACCTACGCTGCACTCTCTAAATAGCAAGAATGTCCTTCCTCAAATTTGGAGTCCAAACTTTGGAAAGCACATCTCAGACCCGCAAATGCTCAGCATAGGAGCACTGCAAGGCTGTGTACTCTCTCCTCTCCTCTACTCTCTCTACACCAATGACCACAGACTCCCACAGACTCCTCTGTTAAGCTTCTCAAGTTTGCGGACGACACAACCCTGATTGGACTGATCCAGGATGGGGAGGAATCTGCCTACAGACAGGAAGTGACACAGCTGGTCCCTGGTGCCATCGCAACAACCTGGAGCTCAATGCTCTCAAGAAAGTGGAATTGATTGTAGACTTACGGCGAGCTCCCCTTCCCCTCACCCCACTCACCATCAACAACACCACAGTCATATCTGTGGAGTCTTTTAAGTTCCTGGGAACCATCCTCTCCAAGGATCTAAAATGGGGGGCTACCATCAACTCCACAGTCAAAAAGGCACCACAGAGGATGTACTTCCTGCGGCAGCTGAGGAAGCACAATCTGCCACAGGCAATGATGGTCTAATTCTATACGGCCATCGTAGAGTCTTCTCTATTGTGGTCTGGTTTGGCTCAGCCACCAAGCACGACATCCGGAGGCTGCAGCGAATCGTCCGATCAGCAGAGAAGGTTATTGGCTGCAACCTTCCCCCCATTGATGAATTGTACACTGCAAGGGCCAGGAAGCGAGCGGGCAAGATCATCTCTGACCCCTCTCACCCTGGCCACAAACTCTTTGAATCACTTCCCTCTGGAAGGCGACTCCGGATTGTCAAAGCTGCCACAGCCAGACATAAAAACAGCTTTTTTCCCCACGAGTAGTTGCTCTACTCAACAACCAAATATCTGTAGCCTCCTTTTGCTCTGGTATTTTATTTAATTCACGTGTTTAATCAATAATGTGTTTTTGGTAATGTTTCATATTTTATGTATCTTTCCTAACTGTCACTGCCAATAAACCTATTAATTCATTCATTCATTCAGTGTAAACCAGCATCTGCAGTTCCTTCCTCCACATGTTGGCAGCAGTGCTCTATGTTCTCTATGTATTTCACCTCTAAACATACACATCTTAAGGATGTGGGAGGAAATCATTGTGCCTGCAGGAGAACACAGATATCACCAGTGATTAGGTTTGAGCCATGATTGCTTCAGCTGCAAGGCAGTGTTTCTATCAGTTGCATGGTGTGTTGACCAAAGCTACAAACTAGCCTTCTATCTTCAACAGAACCGTTGCATTGGGAGAAGATGGAGATAGAAACATAGACATAGAAACATAGGTGCAGGAGTAGGCCATTCGGCCCTTCGAGCCTGCACCGCCATTCAATATGATCATGGCTAATCATCCAACTCAGTATCCTGTACCTGCCTTCTCTCCATACCACCTGATCCCTTTAGCCACAAGGGCCACATCTAACTCCCTCTTAAATATAGCCACTGAACTGGCCTCAACTACTTTCTGTGGCAGAGAATTCTACAGATTCACCACCCTCTGTGTGAAAAATGTTTTTTTCATCTCGGTCCTAAAAGACTTCCCCCTTATCCTTAAACTGTGACCCCTTGTTCTGGACTTCCCCAACATCGGGAACAATCTTCCTGCATCTAGCCTGTCCAACCCCTTAAGAATTTTGTAAGTTTCTATAAGATCCTGTCTTTCTTCATATGAAAGTTCTGCCATCCCAGGAATCAGTCTGGTGAACCTTCTCTGCACTCCCTCTAGGGCAAGAATGTCCTTCCTCAGATTAGGAGACCAAAACTGTACGCAATACTCCAGGTGTGGTCTCACCAAGACCCTGTACAACTGCAGTAGAACCTCCCTGCTCCTATACTCAAATCCTTTTGCTATGATCATTTTCTCCAAGACAGAAGCGGTTTAATAAAACAAAAATAGGCGTCTTTACCTGTTCGAAACCTCACCAATGAATCCATAATGTAGATTGTATCTGATACATAATCCAGTGTCAACCAAAGCGTAAGATGTTTAATCTGAAGTTCTTCAAAACATGATCTAGAATACAGGATGTAAAGTTCAAAATGGCAATGACGACTCGTTATGTACGCTCTAATAGTGACTGCGATACATGGTAGTAAGGTATCAGCCAGAACCAGGATGTTTTATGTATGTTATGGATACAAAGTGAATATGGAGAACAAGAAAGCATCTGCTAAAGTAATACCCTGAGACAAGACATGAAGGACTCAAGGGCTTCAGCTATAGGGCAAGGTTAAGTAGGCTAGGACTCTATTGCTTGGAGGGCAGGAGGATCTTATAGAGGTGTACAACATCATGAGAGGAATAGATCGGGTAGAGAAACTCTTGCGCAGAGTAGGGGAATCAAGAACCAGAGCAGATAGGTTCAAGGTGAGGGGGGCGGGGAGACTTTAAAAGAAACACGAGAAGTAAAATTTTCAAACAGGGTGGTGGGTGTTTGGAATGAGCTTCCGGCGGAGGTAGTTGAGTAGGGTAGTATCCCAATAGTTAAGAAAACATTTGGACAGGTACATGGAGAGGACAGGTTTAGTGGGATATGGGACAAACACAGGCAGCTGGGACTAATGTACATGAGACATGTTGGTCGGTGTGGGCAAGTTGGGCCGAAGGGCCTGTTTGCACACTCTATGACTGTGAACATATCCATTACATGTGCTTTTAATCTATGTATCCAAAAGCTATTAGGGTAAGTGCACATCTCATTAAGTCCCAAGTCTTTGACCCACTTTCACTATAGAGTGGCGGTCAGGAAGGTGATTTCGGCTGCTGCTAAGGTGATAAAGAGTTTGTCTATGTTCAGAGGAAAATATCACAGATGTTGGAAATCTGAAATGTAAATAGAAAATACTGGAAATACATGGCAGGTTGGCAGTGAATGGGATGCAATGGATAGATTTAGCAACGCAGGCCGCTGAGAAGGAAGGGGGACTCGGCAGAGAGGGGGGGGGGGGGGGGGGGGGGGGGGGGGGGGGGGGGGCTGTGGCCATGGATGGCGGCAGGCAGCAGATAGGACTGTTCGGTGAACATTTGTAACTTTGTAGGTGCCTAAATGTGGTGACTCTTGTGTACTGTCTAGACGAGGTTTCCTACATGATTTTACGGAGTCGAATGTAAAATAAAACCTGCCTCCACCATTTCACTAGGTACATGTGACTATAAAGTATCATTGAATTCATCAGGACCATTCCTGAACCAGTAATCGCTATCTTTCTCTCTCTGCTAATGATGGATGGTCTTTTGGCTATTCTTGGCAGTTCTCAGTTGACGTGAATACAGAGAACAACGGAAAATCCATGAAAATAATTTTGTAAGAGGAGAAGAAAATGTATATAATCTGAATTAGAAGTCAAGAGACAAGTTGCTCAGGTCCCCAAGAGCTGCTCTTAACAAAGGTTAGTATGGTGCTGTACATTTGTTCCTGATTAATATTCTCATATTAACAATTATGTAACTGGGTAGTTAAACCCGAGTAGATGTCATTTGTACACACAAGGAACTGCAGGTGCTGGATTACAACAACAAAAAAGTCATAAAGTGCTGGAGTAACTCAGTGGGTCAAGAGCAGTATCTTTGGAGAACATGGATAATCTGAAGATAGGTGGCACAGCAGTAGAGTTGCTGTGCTGCCTTACAGCGCTGACAGCGGCAGAGTATCATGTTCGATCCCGACTACGGGTGCTGTCTGTACGGAGTTTGTACATTCTCCCAGTGGCCACATGAGTTTTCTCCAAGATCTTCAGTTTTCTCTCAACACTCCAAAGCCGTACAGGTTTGTAGGTTGATTGGCTTGGCATAAATGTAAATTGTTCCTTGTGTGTGTGTGTGTAGGATAGTGTGCGTGTGCAGGGATTGTTGGTTGGCATGGACTTGGCGGGACAAAGGGCCTGTTTCCGCGCTGTATCTATAAACTAAACTAAACCAAAAATAGGGTCCCTGCCAGAAACATCATCTATCCATGCTTTCCTAAGATACTGCCTGGCCCACTGAGTTACTCCAGCACTTTGTGTCTTTTTTTTTAATGTCCTATGATGCATTTCAGGCAGCAGTGTCCCTGCGCTTTCTAGGGAATTCCCATCTATGGAACCGATGCACTAGAATGCTGAGAGTTCTATCCCCTTGCTCGATCTATTGTACTTGAGTTTGACTGGAGTGTACTTATGCACGGTATATCTGATCTCTTTGGGTAGCAGGCAAAACAAAGCTTTTCACCATAGCTCAATACATGGACAATAATAAATTTAAACCTAAACCTTCACTTCAACATAATAATCCAGATGTTATAGCCCGTGACAGGTCGACCATGTTTGCCATTAGCCCGAAAGAAAGCTGGGTCCTGCGATCACTAAGGCACATTTTCTCTTATCCCAAGGATATGCTCCGTTTCATAGCAAAAGGATTTGAGTATAGGAGCAGGGAGGTTCTACTGCAGTTGTACAGGGTCTTGGTGAGATCACACCTGGAGTATCGCGTACAATTTTGGTCTCCAAATCTGAGGAAGGACATTCTTGCCATAGAGGGAGTACAGAGAGGGTTCACCGGACTGATTCCTGGGAAGGCAGGACTTTCATATGAAGAAAGACTGGATAGACTCGGCTTGTACTCGCTAGAATTTAGAAGATTGAGGGGGGATCTTATAGAAACTTACAAAATTCTTAAGGGGTTGGACAGGCTAGATGCAGGAATATTATTCCCGATGTTGGGGAAGTCCAGGACAAGGGGTCACAGTTTAAGGGTATAGGGGAAATCCTTTAGGACCGAGATGAGAAAAACTTTTTTCACACAGAGAGTGGTGAATCTCTGGAACTGTCTGCCACAGAAGGTAGTTGAGGCCAATTCATTGGCTATATTTAAGGGGGAGTTAGATGTGGCCCTTACGGCTAAAGGGATCAGGGGGTATGGAGAGAAGGCAGGTACAGGATACGGAGTTGGATGATCAGCCATGATCATATTGAATGGCGGTGCAGGCTTGAAGGGCCGAATGGCCTACTCCTGCACCTATTTTCTATGTTTTTGATAAAGGAAATCTCCAGCATATGTAGATAGCAGCAATTTAGCTGAATATCTGTTTGCACCAAATAACCCACACTGAAAACAAATCAGGAAGTAAAATACTTCAATTTCAACTAGTGTTTTCACCATTTTATGATAGCAAGCTACAGATGGCAATGTACACCGAAAGATAAAATTTCACAAACAAACTTGAAATGCATTTTGAAATAATTATGCTGAGAAAATTAAACTCCACACAAGTTAAATTACATTTTCAGGGACAACAGCAATTACATCTTGTAACAATTACACCATTAAAAACTTGTGGAGTTTTCATCAACAACGTTTCTTATGGATTTTGAGAAGAATGGTGTGCAAGTAATTGAATTTATTATCAATCAGTATTTGCAAATAATTCGGGAAAGAACCTTGTGGAAAATCAAAGGATCACCGACAGCTCTATAACAACATATAAGACAGGTATGTGGACAGGAGAGGCTTTGAGGGATATAGGCCAAATGCAGCAAATAGCACTAGCTTAGATGGGGCATCTTGGTCAACATGGATGAGATGGACCACACATGCTTCTGTGCTGTATGACTATGACTGGATTTTGTGTTTACTCCATATCTGCAAATTGCAGAAGTTGGTGCCAAGTCTCCTCTTAGAAGCACCTCCTCTTAGACTCCTTGTTATTCTCATTATAGATACCACTCTATCATGTATTGGCTTGGTGAGAGGGAATAGAATAAGAATTACTTCAGAGCAACTTTTTCACTTCCAGAGGACGCTATAGAATAGGACATGATTACAACTTTCATGGAGCATTTGAACATTACATATGGATAAGGAAGGGTTTACCTGGATCGGGGGATGCTACTTCCAACATGTATTTGGTCTTCGGACTGTTTTGTTTTGTAAATGGTGCCAAAATACGGTGACTGTGCATTTGTGGTTGTGCAAACGTACTTCACTATGCTGTACGTAGGTGACAATAAAGAACCATTGAGAGAGAGAGCTATGAGCCAAATTGGACTAGCCCAGAATGACACCTTGGTTGGCATGGACAAGTTGGGCCGAAGGGCCCGTTTCCAGGCAATGTAGCTCTATGACTCTCTAGGACTCAATTACTTATAAGATGAATAAATACACAACCAACAATTATTACTTACTGGTTAATCTGACACTTACCTACACACGAGCATACACCAGTTGTACAATACAGGCATTGTGATAATGGATAGCCAGCGGTAGTAAAGATGTTCTGCAGGATCAATAATGAGCAAATCTTTCTTCCTAGGATTGCAAACAGAGATTGTCACAAAAGATACTTCCAGTGAAAAGGCTGCAGTGAAGAGATTCTACACAATAAAACATGTTTTTCATTTCTGTGGCCTTACACAAATTCCTCTGTCCATTTCAAAAGTGAGAAACTTTAATGGGTTGTATGTACCACAACTAATATTCTTCATTTTTATATTCAATGCCAAAATTGGGAGAAAAATATTTTCTGGCATAAACATAAAATTAAACTGACAACAAACTATTTGCTCGGTTAATTACAATACTCTGTTTATTTCAGATACACTCAATTGGCTATGGTCTATGAGCACAGAAGTTATTAGTCACCACCATTTCAAGCAGCTGTCTCCTGATAATTCATCAACTCTAAACTCTATGCATCATATCCCATTCAAAACTGAAACGGGAGGAACCAGCTTTAAACCAAGGAATGTCAAACAATTCAACAATAGATGAACTGACTGTATACAAATATGTGCATACCATCTGCAAATGTAAAAACATCTATTAAAAAATGACATTCTACTAAACAAATAATGAATCACCAACAGTAAACAGTAAATTAGAAATGTTGAGATATGTTACCATGTCTGCGATAGATATACCAAACCAATTCAGACCCAATTGGAAACCAGGTAACACATTGCATTCACAATTCTGATCAATATGAAGCGCATTTAATATTATTTTTTTTTAAGTAATTAAGCACTAACAGAGATCTCCACTGAGCCTGGATCAGAATAGAATAGTTTCTTTATTGTCATTGTAACATGAACCATGTACAACAAAATTAAAAAATGTCAGCCAGTCAGTGCACCATTCAAATATTTCTAAAAGCTAACGATACATACAAGGTAAAATATTAAAAGATAAACAACTAAAATAAATATCACGAAAATAGCACACATAAACACCCAACCCTCCATCCTTCTGTCGGTTTCACAGTGTACCACAGTCCCTTAGTATGTATCGCCCCTGCGTTCCTTGGCGGCTACATTTAGTGCTTTTATAGCAGTGGGGTAAAAACTGTTTTTAAGTCTGTTCGTCCTTGTCCTTGTAGATCTGTACCGTCTGCCTGACGGCAACAGTTCAAACGGGGAGTGTCCGGGGTGGGAAATGTCCTTTATAATACTCTGGGATTTTTTGGTGCAGCGGGAACTGTGTAAGTCCTCCAAGGTAAGGAGAGGGCAGCCGACAATCCTCTGGGCGTTGTCAATGGCCCTCTGGAGCGCTTTCCTCTGAGCCGCTGTGCAGCTGGTGTACCACACGCAATCAGCAACTCCCAGCCAAGTCCCTTCCATTCATGCATTGCCAACAGTCCCGTATAACTCTCAGACTGTTATCTGTACAGTGAGCGGTAAGCCCGTGAAGAGTATATTTAAGAAATATTTGGTGTGCTACATTACAACCATCGATAGAGAACACCTCACCAAAACCAACAGCGACTGTTTCAGCTTAGGATTACGCCAGGAAACCCCAACAACACTGTTGGGTGACCCTCACATTTGTTCTTTAAATGCCGTTCATTTTCAGGGTGACCAAAAATGCCAAAGAAAATAAATGGTGCGGAGCCCGAGGTCTCTTGTCTCGAGAAGCAGCAGGAGGCCGGAGTAAGATGGCGGAGTGAGGTTGGAGGTGGGAGGCACTGGGGGTAGAGAGAGAGAGAGAGGGACGGGGGGCCTGAGGGGAGAGAATGGGGTACAGGGGGGTCACTGGGAATAGGGCGTGCCGGGGCACCAGGTTTGGTGCTGGCTCGAAGGGCCGAATGGCCTCCTCCTGCACCTATTTGCTATGAAGGAAAACAGACCAAGATAGGTGAGGAAATCTCAGTGCAGGGACTTAGACATACAGAGGGGGGGGGAGGGGGACCAGGTGAGGAAAGAATTGGTTGAAGCAAAATCAATGGTAAATAAGGCAGCCATTGCCCGCTTCTCTGCCCAGTAGCAGAAGGGTAATATTTGTCTCAGACAGACATTCTGTAGACAAGAGGTGCAGGAGTAGGCTGTTCGGCCAATGTGATCATCCACAATCAGTACCTAGTTCTCCCCATATCCCCTGATTCCACTAGCCCTAAGAGCTCTATCTCTTTTGAATGCATCCAGTGAATCGGCCTCCTGAAGCAGAGAATTCCACAAATTCATAACTCTCGAGGTGAAAAGGTTTTTCCTCATCTCAGTTCTAAATGACCTACCCCTTATTCTTAAACTGTGGCCCCCTGGTTCTGGACTCCCCCAACATCGGGAACATGTTTCCTGCATCTAGCATGTCCATCCCTTAATCCCTTAATAATTTTATATAGTTTCCATAAGATCCCCTCTCATCTTTCTAAACTCCAGCGAACACAAGCCCAGTCGCTCCATTCATTACGTTACAGTCCCGCCACCCCGGAATAAAACCATGTGAACCTACGCTGCACTCCCTCAATAGCAAGAATGTCCTTCCTCAAAGTAGGAGACCAAAACTGCACACAATACACCAGGTGTGGTCCCACTAGGACCCGGTCTTGTTTAATAATGTTGACTATTATTTATATATGAATCTCTGTCTGCAATCTATAGAATAACTATTTGGTGTCCACACACATTGATCATTAGATCTATTGAACTACTGGAGGGCCAGCTTCCAATAGTTCTGAACACAAAGACATTTGGTGGATTTTATGTCCTGCACTTTCATTTTGATTGCTTACTCTTCCCTTTATTCCCTTGTCTATCTTTACCTACTTTTTTGAGTCTTTCTTATCTTCCACCTTGCTGCAGGATGAACAGCAGTATTTAACAGCCTACCATGTTAAAGAAGCTACTATGGAGGATGAAGGGTAGAAAGAGCAACACTGCCTGGGGAAATAGTCCAACCACAGATAAGGTCCACTTTGGGAGACTGGCTCCTGGCTGATAGTTTATTACTTTTCACTTGCATGGGGGTTAATTGAATAATCAATCACATATCTGTGTCCATATAAATTCAAAATGGTCATATGCATGGTTTGCTGCGATTACTCTCTGCAAATTCCCCAGTACGGTTTTAAGATAAGGCATAGGCGTGTTTAGTTGCTTGCACTAAATATACAGAGGACATGTATCCCAGTCCTCTGGTAGGCTACTTTTTCTGGCTAATTTGTATGCTTCATCTTTTGTTTTGATACTATCCATGATTTCCCTTGTTATGTCAGATGCACTACCTTTCCTGATTGCTTATTCTTTTGCCAAACTGGATGAACAATTGTTGTAGTTTTAAATGCTTTCCATGAGCACATCTTATCTTCCAACCTTGCTGAATCAATTGCCAGTCAGTATCTTGGCCAATTACACGTCTCATGCCCTCAAAGGACACCTTTTTTTAAGTTCAGCAACACTGTTTCTAAATTAATTATGTCACTCTCCATCCTAATGAAGAACTCAACCATATTATGGTCACTCTTGCCCAAGGGGCCACGCACAACAAACCTGCTCTCTCGTTGGTTAATCAATCACATATCTGTGTCCATATAAATTCAAAATTGGTCATATGCATGGTTTGCTGTGATTACTCTCTGCAAATTCCCCGCCACAAAAGATATGAAACACACATGGTAATTGTGTCAAAGTTTCATTTCCTTATGTTTTCACCTCCTTTCTGAAAATTAGTGTTGCCACCATGACCAGTCCTTTTTATCCTGAGAAGGTTAACAATACAACTGAATGGGTTTATTTGGCCACAACTGAGGGCAGTGAAGAGTTAACCACAGGAACGTGGGAAAATAAGAGTAGTAATGGACGGTCAGGCCTTCCACGCCTGCTCCATCGTTCAACATGATCATGACTGATCTCTGATGGCATTAGCTCCACTACTGATCAATTTCTCCATACCCTCTATTCTTCACTATCAAATAGTTATCCACATCCACTTTAAATATTTTCAATAATTCAGCTTCCGCCACCTGCTGGCTCAGAGGATGCCAGCCTTCCTTAGTGGGGAGATTTAGACTTTAGACTCCAGAGATACAACGTGGAAATAGGCCTATTGGCCGACCAGTGATCACCCCATACACTGGCACTATCATGCAAACACGAGGGACAATTTACAATTTTGCCAAGCCAATTAGCCTGCAAACTTGTACGTCTTCAGAGTGTGGGAGGAAACTGGCGCACCCAGTAAAAATCCATGCAGGTCACGGGGAGAATGCACAAATTCCACATAGAGAGCACCAGATAGCGTGGTCAGGATCGAACCCAGTTCTCTTCACTTGTAAGGTACAACTCTACCGCTGCACCACACAGTGATACTCAAAGTCTTGAAAGTACAATGTGGATAAATGTGAGGTTATCCACTTTGGTGGCAAAAACAGGAAAGTAGATTATTATCTGAATGGTGGCCAATTAGGAAAGGGGGAGATGCAACGAGACCTGGGTGTCATGGTACACCAGTCATTAAAAGTAGGCATGCAGGTGCAGCAGGCAGTGAAGAAGGCGAATGGTATGTTAGCATTCATAGCAAAAGGATTTGAGTATAGGAGCAGGGAGGTTCTACTGCAGTTGTACAGGGTCTTGGTGAGACCACACCTGGAGTATTGCATACGGTTTTGGTCTCCTAATCCGAGGAAAGCCATTCTTGCCATAGAGGGAGAGAGAAGGTTCACCAGACTGATTCCTGGGATGTCAGGACTTTCATATGAAGAAAGACTGGATAGACTCGGTTTGTACTCGCTAGAATTTAGAAGATTGAGGGGGGATCTTTTAGAAACTTACAAAATTCTTAAGGGGTTGGACAGGCTAGATGCAGGAAGATTGTTCCCGATGTTGGGGAAGTCCAGAACAAGGGGTCATAGTTTAAGCTTAAGGGGGAAATCTTTTAGGACCGAGATGTGGAAAACCTTTTTCCCCACAGAGAGTGGTGAATCTCCGGAATTCTCTGCCGCAGAAGGTAGTTGAGGCCAGTTCATTGGCTATATTTAAGAGGGAGTTAGATGTGGTCCTTGTGGCTAAAGGGATCAGGGGGTATGGAGAGAAGGCAGGTACAGGATACCGAGTTGATGATTAGCCATGATCATATTGAATGCTGGTGCAGGCTCGAAGGGCCGAATGGCCTACTCCTGCACCTATTTTCTATGTTTCTATGAAAGACAAAGAATGCACAAGAATGGAGAATAATACCTGAAATTATATATTCTCTTGAAAAGGAGATTCAGGACATATCCTAACAACAAAATGGCGGCTGCCTCAGCAGTGGTTTCTGGAACTGAATTCCAGAGCCACCCATTGCCTAAAGTCACTTGACAGTTGTGAAGATAGACCTTTCTTCAATGCATTGGGCCGTGCACAAGCAGCACTATGCAGAGTTGAGGCATTTCAGTCTTGCCCATAGTGTTAGATTGCATTTATGTGACCCAACTAGATCTCAGTGGCCATTGAAAAATTGCCCAATGCTAACCAAAGTCAAAGGATCAAGAGGAATCTTCTGATATTTTAATTGTCCAAAATAACCAATTTACAATTACAATTACACTGTCTGCAGGCATTTGGACAAATAGTATAAAGTTGGCTATGGAGTAATATTTCCCATCAGATAGCCTGTGCGGAGATCATTTTAATTGGTGAAGTATTTCATAGTGCTGTTTGGTTGATGATGGTGCTGATAAGAAAACCTGAAATTGCACCTAATTGTATGGCCACTTGTAAAATCACCAACTCACATTTGTATCACAGACCTTATCAATGATAGGACTGAGAGATTGCATATGGAAACATAGGGCAGAGATTGCAAGAAAATCTTATTTTCTCCTCGCAGAGTACAGATGTAACTCACCAGGTTGATTCTTTCTGGATTTCTACAGTGCATTTGCCACAAACAGCATTCTACAAAAGCCAAGCTTATTGCTGCACAGAACTAGTCTACAACAAAATAATATGGAACTTAAAAGCAGCTGCAGGTATGGGCGGAAATCCTGGGGAGGGGACAGGGGGGGGGGGGGGGGGGGGGGGGGGGGGGGGGGGGGGATGTTTTGAGAGGTGGGGAACAATCCCCCCCATGTTTTGTGAAACATGTTGCTGTAAAACCGCCACCAAAGCCTCGAAAGTCAGCCAGCTCCATGATGGATGATGGTAGTTCCACAGGCTCTGCAACCGGAGGCCACAAGATCGATTCCAGTTGGAGGCCGCCAGCTCCTAGAATCTAGCAGCCCTGGACCAGCTGCAGTTCCCATGTCAGCTCGCCTGCCCCGGGTCTGGCTGTAGCACCCAGGTCGCGAAAGCAAATTGAAAAAAAAACGCCTGCGGGCCTGATGATTTTGTGTTATGGGCCTTAGGTTGCCGACACCTGTCCTAGATGTTAGGCCTCATTGTGCCCCCCTCCCCATGTTTTAAAAGCCATTTTAAATGCGGTTAGCAGGACAGCCTTTTTAGTCATTCTATCTTATTATGAATGACACACTTAAATTATTTTGATATATTCCATTGATTTCTAACAAGAAATCAGAAAGATACAAAAGTTCATTTTAATTTTGGATGGTTTTGCTTTCTGGTCATCCTTAGGGGTTTTTTTTTGTGGTGTCTTCTATCTTGCAAACCACCCTCCCCAATGGAGACATTTTCTAGCTGATTAAACCCCCTCAATCTTGTCAAGAGGATATTCTTTCAGTCCATGGTGGTATGGTACATGGCAAATTATGTTCACGACACCATTAATCTTCAATACCGTCTGTTAATTAATACAATCGAGGGGTCCTTGCACTAGAAAATAAGTATTGTATAGTTTGACAGGGATTTGAGTACCTCATCCTTGTTCATTGCTTACTGCATTGTCAATTACACCAAGCTTTTTGTCTCTTTGGCTTCTGGATGAATGGAGATTCAACCAATACCAGTTCATTTACGTTTAAGATAAACACAAAGTGCTGGGGTAACTGAGCGGGTCAGGCAGCATCTCTGGAGATAAAGGATGGGTGCACTTCGGGCCTGGACCCTCCACCAGACATCTTCAGCAGTCTGAAGAAGGGTCCCGACCCAATGCGTCACCCATTCTCTTTCCCCAGAGATGTTGCCGACCCGTTGAATTACCCCAGCACTTTGTGTCTATCTCCAGTATAAACCAGCTTTAGCAGTTCCTTTCTACTCATTTACGTTTAAACTCAGTTAGCTTCCACTCACAATGGTGTAACAAATTATATATTTACATTGTAGTGAAAGCCATTCTGTTTGATTTTCAAAATATCCACATCAACACCATCAAAAATATAATAACTTATTTGCTTCACACATTCATACGAATCAGCTTATCAAACAATCTATTCATCTTATTTCCTGCAATTTCAATACTAGAGGGCACTATCTAGCTTTGCTAATGTACATTTGGAATCCAAATGTATCATTTGACAGGAGCATTCATTGCTTCACTCCGTATATATTACTCAGGACCTTGGCATATTCATTGTGCATTTGCCAAGGTCGGCTCTACTGCTACAAGCTATTACATATCACTAGGAGAGCTCGGAGCCCCCTAATGGGAGGAGAATGAAATGGAGGTTGGCTGCGTAAGGGCCCGTCCCACCAGCATGCGATTGCATGCGTCTAGCGCCACCAAACGTGGTCGCTTGAGGCGTACGGCCTCGCGGGGCCGGTCCCACTTCCAACCGTGGAGGCGTATAGAGTTGTGCGGGGCTGGACATCATACTCACCAATCAGCTGGGCAGGAGGCGGGCCGACTGAATTTGGACGTTGCACGGTGTCGGGCGGTGACGTCATCACGCAACGGCACGCCGGGCGGTGACGTCATCACGCAACACCACGCCCGTCGAGGCGCTGCGTACGGCCTCAATGCGGCTGCGGGCTGACAAGCCGTTGTCACGCGGGATTTTTGGACAGTGCAAGATTTTTGGAGCTCCCGGGACCAGCCCCGCACAACTCCATACGCCTCAGCCGATCGAAGTGGGACCGGCCCCGCGAGGCCATACGCCTCAAGCGACCACATTTGGTGCAGTCGCATGCTGGTGGGACAGGCCCTTACCCTTCATCCTTCTTGTTACTGTTGTTTACATTGCCAAGTAGCAAACGTTGTCACATTGCAAAACACAATTGTGTCACAAAGCATGAAAATTGCCTTGACACCCATAAAATGCCACTGATGCTGTAACAGATATTTGATTTAAATAGCCAAAGTTTACATTCCACTCTTTAGCTCGGAACAGGGGAGGTATGAACAGATTTGCAGTCAATGTAATGCAAAGGGATAGAAAGTCATTTACACCAATAGTGACATTTAATCTAAAAAAAACCTTTGCAAAAGCAACAGAGGGAATACTAAAAATGATAGTAGCTATCTTTGAAATAATCACTGCACAATAACAGTACACATTTCCTGAAATCTAATCTCAATTTGGTAACACATTGAAAAAGTAAAATCAAAGCGTGTCAACATTAGATTATTGTACAAAGGATATGATGGTAAACAAGACAACTAGGACAACTGAAACCATCCTATCAAAAACTAGAGAGTGATCTTGAGCTACCATCTACCTCATTGGAGAACCTCAGACTATCTTTACTTGACTTTATCTTGCACTAAACGTTATTCCCTTCATCCTGTATCTGTACACTGTGGACAGCTCGATTGTAATCATGTATTGTCTTTCCACTGAATGAATAGCACACAACAAAAAGCTTTTCATTGTACCTCGGCACACGTGACAATAAACTAAACTTAACTAGACAGATAGGCACAGGAATAGTCCAATCAGTTCTTTTTTCAGTAATTCAGTTATGATACCTGTATCGTGACTCCAGCTTCCTAACTTTTTATTTTTTATTATTTTATTTATTAGAAGTAAGTACAATACAGTGGTACCTTTTTACAAGGTCCCCAAAATTATGTTAACATATTACATTCTCTGTACAACTTCCTTTTTTTTTTAAAAGAGAAAAGTAAGAAAGAAAGAGATAGTAAAGAATAGAGGAAAGTCTAGTGTGTGTGGAAAAAAAAGAGGGAAAAAGAGATTGTAAAGAAAATAAATAAGTAAGAAAGAGAAGCAGGAGGGAGGTTATCCAATCGCCACAAGGAGATGATTTTTTATATTCTTGATCATCTTTCACCCATACCTGAAACTTTTAATTTTCACGATACTGTTGCACCACATGAATCCAAGAAATCAATAAATGGAGACCAACTCATTAAGAAATTGGTCTTCTTTGTCTATTAGGAGGAGTCTCATTTCTTCCAAGTGGGCTGTGCCCAACATATTACAGATCCACATTTTAAATGTTGGTATAGTAGCATTTTTCCAAAATTTAAGTTTTTTTGCTGTTATTAACCCATAATTAAAAAATGAATTTTGGGGTATGTTTAATTTGTTCCCGTCTCCCATTACTCCAAATATAATCATTTCAGTATTAGGTTCCATTTTTATCTTAAATAGGTTTGTGGATATATCAAATATGTCACACCAAAATTTATGAAGTTTTGAGCAAGAAACAAAAGAGTGTGTGATATTGGCATTTTGAGAAAGACATTTATCACAGATGGGAGAGATATTTGGATAAAATTTATTCAACCTAGTTTTTGAATAATATAATCTATGTAATATATTAAATTGAATTAAATTGTGTCTAGCATTAATCGAACATTTATGTATATATATCAAATACTTTTCCCACGTTTCTTTTGAAATTTTTATCATTAATTCTTTTTCCCAGTCTTCCTAACCTGTCAAAATCCTAACAAAGTTTAGAATTTTTCAAAGTGCCCTTGCATTAGCTTTGAGGGACAGAGATCTATAACCCACCTACCTTTCACGTGAAGAAGCGCTACCTGGTATTACTCACAGGCAGCCCGACACAATTTATGAAGTTAAACTCTTCTTACCGACAAGTCGATCAGAGATAATTTTTTCTCCATGTACAAATTCCTTTAATCTCAAGCACCTCCACTAAGGGCCTGTCGCACGAGCATGCGACTCCATGCGGCAAGCGCGACCTATAGCCCGCAGCCGCCTCGACGCCGTACGCACAGAGGTCGAGTGAGTGACGTGAAGTTAGAGCGAAGTCCGACGGGCGTACGGCGTTGAGACGGCTGCGGGCCGGCAGGCTGTTGCCGCGGGGAATTTTTGAACCCGGTCAGTATTTCGGAACCCCGCGCGATGTATTGTATTGTATTCAAATTTATTGTCATTGTCTCAATTTGAGACAACGAAATGAATTTCCCTTTACAGACAGTATCATTAAAAAAAATCATAAAAAAATAAATAAATAATAAATAAATAATAAAACATATTAAAAATAAAATTGAAATTGAATTAAAAAAAACGATGTCGGGACCAGCTCCGCACAACTCCATACGGCTCCGGCGATCGAAGTGGGACCGGCTCCGCGAGGCCGTACGGCTCAAGCGACCACGTTAGGTCGCGCTTGCCGCATGCAGGCGCATGCTGGTGGGACCGGCCCTTTAGGTCGCACTTGCCGCATGGAGTCGCATGCTCGTGGGACAGGCCTTTTAGATCACCACAAACCTTCTGAAAACCTACCCTCGTTACTAAGCACCAGCAATGCTTTGGTCAATGTGCACTGAGTACCTCCCCATATGGTCCTTGACATTAACAATAGCACAACACAAGCCATGCCAACTAAACCTCGTACTACGAACTGTCGTGGTTGCATTAGAGACTTTGGGCTTTTGTTTGGGTTTTGGTTTTCACTATATTAGGTTTTTTTTTTGAATTTACCTATTGAGTACTGTGTTTACTAAACAGTGTTGCTACTTCTACAGGTGTACAGCAGAGAGTGTATTGAATGCCCAGGAGCGAAGAAGACTGCAAAAAGTTGTGAACACTGACCAGTCCATCACAGGTTCTAGCCTCCCCACCATTGCAAGGATTTACCAGGATCGCTAACTCAAAAAGGCAAGCAGCCAACATCATCAGAGACCCACACCACCCTGGCCACACATTTATTTCACCCCTACCATCGGGAAACAGATACAGGAACCTGAACATTGTATCATCCAGGTTCACGAACAGCTTCTTCCCTACGGCCATTAGCTTATTAAAATATACAACCTCAAATAAACTTTGAACTACATAGTTATTATTGCACTATTATTGCTTGTTTTTATGTGTGTGCGTGTGTGTGTGTGTATGTACACACGCTGAACTTTTTTTTCTCATTTGTTAAATTGTTTACAGTGTACTATGTTTACATATTCTGTTGTGCTGCTGCAAGTAAGAATTTCATTGTTCTAACTGGGACACATAACAATAAAACACTGGTTACAGAAAAGCTGGAGAAACTCAGCGGGTGCAGCAGCATCTATGGAGCGAAGGAAATAGGCAACGTTTCGGGCCGAAATAGGCAACGTTTCGGGCCGAAACCCCGCTGAGTTTCTCCAGCTTTTCTGTGTAACCTTCGATTCTCCAGCATCTGCAGTTCCCTCTTTAACAATAAAACACTTTTGACTACTGACAGCAAGAATTTTGCACCTATTACAATGAAACACTCGGACCCTTGAGATTCCTCGGGCAGTCTGTGCCTGAAGCATGTGCGTCTCAGAGTCATCAGCAGGGGGTGCTCAAGTCCTTTCAGAGGAAGGCAAGAGCAGGGGTGTTACTTCCCAAAATGAATCTCAGTCTCTTTCACTCAATCCCTTATTATTTTTCCTCTTTCTTTATTTTGGAGATGATCCCAGTTTCCATTGGAAGCATGAAGCTGCCCATTCAAGCCTGGATGCCGTCAGAGATTGCCATCCAAGACATCACGTCTGAACCTCACAAGCACGCACCTGATCCAAACGCAATTCTCATCAGAGCACCAGAGTGCGACATAAATGTTTTTCATTCACTTCTGCTGAATAGACCTCCTGATGCAAAAGCAATCTTGCTCCAAAAATCACTGTAACTTGGCAATTTAGCAATGCTTTTTTTGGGGGGGGGGTTCGGACAAGGACTGAGCCACATTAATCAAGAGCTAGCGAGGATCGGTTACCAACTCTACTGGGAACGCAAGAGTGATTGGGAATGATGAGTGCTGATGTGATGAAACTGAAGGTTACTCACTTATCTTCCTGTCGTTGCAATTGTTGACATTGAAGTTTGCCAGAATCCAGGAATTGCAGCATTTTAGAATATTAAGGACACAAGTAAAATGCACCCGGTGAAAACTGCGGCTAAAATGGTGAGTGTTCGGAGTTTAGGGTAGGTGGTCGTTGATTTTGCACCACAGTGCTGGAGACAAACAGCAAGAAAAGTTCACATCTACTTTTTAAACTATTATGAGTGCAGCGATTCTTAGTCCACTGGGCACAGAGGATGATCTGCTATCATCTAATACAATTTCCCTGCTCTTTGGGGGTGGGGGGGGGGGGGGGGGAGGAGAAGGGGGGGGGGGGAGATGAGGGGAGAAGGAGAGAGAGAAGGGGGGAGATGAGAGAGGGCGGGGAGGGAAGGGGGGAGAGAGAGAAGGGGGGGGAGAGAGAAGGGGGGGGAGAGATAAGGGGGGGGGAGAAAGGGGGGGGGCGAGAGGAGAGAAAAGGGGGGGGGAGAGAAAGGGGGGGGAGAGAAAGGGGGGGGGAGAGCAGGGGGCAAGAAGGGGGGGGAGAGAATGGGGGGGAGGGGGGGGGGGGGGGAAAGGGGGGGGGGGGGGGGGGGGGAGGGGGGGAGGGGGGGGGGGGGGGGGGGGGGGGGGGGGGGGGGGGGGGGGGGGGGGGGGGGGGGGGGGGGGGGGGGGGGGGGGGGGGGGGGGGGGGGGGGGGGGGGGGGGGGGGGGGGGGGGGGGAGAGAAGAGGGGGGGAGAGAGAAAGGGGGAGAGAGAAAGGGGAGAAAGGGGGAGCGAAGAGAGAGGGGGGGAGAGGAAAGGAGGTGGAGAGAAGGGGGGGAGAGAGAAAGGGGGGAGAGAGAGAGAAGGGGGGAGAGGGAAGGGGAGAGGGAGAAAGGGGGGGGGAGAAGAGAAGAGGGGAGGAGAGGGGAGGGGGAAGGGGAGGGAGAAAGGGGGGGGAGAGAAGAGGGGGGGAGAGGAGAGGGGGGGGAGGAGGAGGGGGGGGGAGAGGAGAGAAGGGGGGGGAGAGGAGAGAAGGAAGAGGGGAGGAGAGGGGGGAGGAGAGGAGGGGTGAGGAGAGAGGAAGGGGGGGAGAGGAGAGAGGGGGAGGAGAGGGGGGGGGGGAGAGAGAAAGAGGGGAGGAGGGGGGGAGGAGGGATAGGCAGAGGGGGAGGAGAGGAGAGGAGGCAAGGGGGGGGGAGAGGAGAGGGGGCGAAAGGGCGGATGAGGAGGAGAGGAGAGGGGAGGAGGAAGAGGGGGGGGAGAAGAGGGGGGGAGAGAGGAGGAGAGAAGGGGAGAAAGAGGGGAGGAGGAGGGAAAGAGGGAGAGAGAGAGGGGGAGGAGAGAGAAGGGGGGGGAGGGGAGGAGAGGAACGGGGGGGGGAGAGAAAGGGGGGAGAGGGGGGGAGAGAAAGGGGGGCAGGGGGGGCGAGAGAGAAAGGGGGGGGAGAGAAAGGGGGGAGAGGAGAGGGGAGGAGAGGAGGGGAGAGAAAGAGGGGGAGAGGAGAGGGAGAGAGAGGGGGGGGGGGAGAGAGGGGGGGGGGGGGGGAGAGAGGGGGAGAGAGAGAGAGAGAGAGGGAGAGAGAGAGGGAGAGAGAGGGGGGGGGGGAGATGGAGAGAGCGAGAGGGGGGGAGAGAGAAGGGGGGGAGGAGGAGAAAGGGGGGGAAAGAGAAAGGAGAGGGGATGAGAAAGGGGGGGGAGAGAGAGCGGGGAGAGAAAGGGGGGAGAGAGGAGGAAAGGGGAGAGAGAGAGCGGGGAGCGAGAGAGGGAGGAGAGAAGGGAGAGAGAGAGAGAGGGGGGGAGGAGAAAGGGGGGGAGGAGAGGGGGACAAGGGGGGAGAGAGAGGGGAAGGCAGAGAGGAAAGAAGCGGGAGAGGCGGGGAGGAGGTGAGGGAGAGAGAGAGGAAGAGGCGAGACAGAGAGAGAGAGGAGAGGGAGGGGAGAGAGAGAGAGAGGAGGAGAGAGAGAGACGGAGAGAGAGACAGGAGGAGGAGAAGAGAGGGGGGGAGAGAGAACAGAAAGGAGAGGGAGGGAGAGAGGGGAGAAGACGGAGCGAGAGAGGAGGAGAGAGAGGGGGGGGAGAGGGAGGAGAGAGGAAGAGAGAAGAGGGGGAGAGAGGGGGGGGGGAGAGAGGGAGAGGAGGAGGGAGGAGAGATGGGGAGGAGGGAGAGAGAGAGGAGAGGAGAAGAAGAGGGGAGGGAGAGGGAAGGGAGAGGGAGGGAGAGACAAAGGAATAGGGAGAGGGGGAGAGGGAGAGGGAGAGGGGGAGAGAGGGGAGAGGGAGAAGGAGACAGAGAGAGAGGGGAGAGAGAGATAAGAGGGGGAGGGAGGGGGAGAGAGAGAGAGAGAGAGGTGGAGAGGGAGGAGAGGGAGGGAGAAAGAGAGTTAGAGGAGGGGAGAGAGAGAGAGAGAGAGAGAGAGAGGAGAGAGAGGAGGGGAGAGAGAGAGAGAGAGGGGGAGAGAGAGAAGGGGAGAGAGAAGAGGAGAGAGGGAGGAGAGAGAGGGAGGGGAGAGAGGAGAGAGGGGGAGAGAGAGAGAGGAGGAGAGAGAGGGAGAGGGGGGAGAGAGAGAGAGAAGGAGATGGGGGAGGGGAGAGAAGAGAGAGAAAGAGAGGGTGGAGAAAAAGAGGGTTGGGAGAGGGAGAGAGAGAGAGAGAGAGAGAGAGGGAGAGAGAGAGAGAGAGAGGAGGGGGAGGGAGAGAGAGAGAGAGGGTGAGGGAGAGAGAGAGAGAGAGAGAGAGAGAGAGAGAGAGAGAGAGAGAGAGAGGAGAGAGAGAGGGAGAGGGAGAGAGGGGAGACAGAGAGAGACAGAGAAAGAGGGAGGGAGAGGGGGAGAGGGATTGAGAGGAGAGGGGAGAGATGGAGAGGGGGAGGGAGAGGGATAGAGAGATGGAGAGAGGGATGGAGAGAGGGAGAGAGGGAGAGAGGGGGGGAGAGAGGAGCGGGGGGGAGGCAGAGGAGGTGGGGGGGGAGGAGAGAGAGAGGGGGGGAAGAGAAGGGGGGAGAGGAGAGGGGGGAGGAGAGGAGAGGAGGAGGGGGGGGAGGAGAAGAGGGGGGGACGAGAGGATGGGAGGGGAGGGGAGAGGAGGGGGAGAAGAGGGGAGGGGGAGGAGAGAGAGGGGAGAGAGAGAGGGGGGGGAGAGGGGAGGGGGAGGAGAGGGGGAGAGGAGGAGAGGAGAGGAGAGGGGGGAGAGGAGAGGAGGGGAGAGGGATGGAGGAGAGGGGGGGGGGAGAGGGGGAGGAGAGGGGAAGAGGGGAGGAGGAAGGGAGAGGGGAGGGAGAGGGAGAGAAGGAGTGGGGGGGAGGGAGAGAGGTGGGAGAGAGAGAGACAGAGGGAGGGGAGAGAGACAGAGAGAGGGGAGAGACGAGGGGGGGAGAGGGAGAGAGAGAAGGGGGGGGAGGGAAGAAGGGAGAGGGAAAGGGAAGGAGAGGGGGGGAGGGGAGAGAGAGGGGGGAGGAGAGATCACGGGGGGAGTTCTGTTAGAAAGGGGGGGAGCGAGGAGCGGGGGGGATGAGACCCGTCTCGGGGAGAGAGGGGGGGAGAGAGGGAGGGTCTCCCCCTCTCTTCCGAGCTCGCTGTAGGTGGAGAGAGAACTAGGAGAGAGAGAAGGGGGGAGGAGAGCGGAAAGGGGGAGGGGAGAGAGACAGGGGAACGTGCCGAGTTCAGGGGGGTGGGGGAGAGGAAAGGGGGGGGAGAGGGAGGAAAGGGGGAGAGGAAGAAAGTGGGGGGGAGCTCCAGGGGGGAGAGGACACCACAGGGTGGGGTGAGGGACGAGAGGAGAAGGGGGGAGAGGGGGGGTTGAGAACAGGTGGGAGGAGAGGGGGGGACCCTGAGTTAGGGGTGCTTGGAAGAATCAGTTTTTGAGACCTGCTAGGGCCGGGGGAGGGAAAGGTTAGGGGGAGATTACAAGTTAGGGAATGGAGAGGAAAGGGGGTGGGAGAACTAGTTAGGGTTGGGAATTGTTGGGCGGAGAAGTGGGGCAAATTGGGGCGGAAGGGCCTGTTTACACGCTATATAACACTATGAGGCTCTTAGAGGAGATGGACCCGGGGATTGTTTCCCATGCCAGTTTTTTATATTTATTGATTTGCTTTATTTCATGGACAATCAATTCTAATCAATCCTTGAGAAGCCCCTGTGAGGTTGTCATAGATTGTACAAACGGTGGGGGTTGTTAAAACTCTATAATTTCCTAGATCGACCCATTCTCCTTAGGAGGCGGTGTCCCACCAGCATGCGCCTGCATCGGCAGACGCGCGACCATTCAAACCGGAAGACGGGGTCACACGGATGGGGCGAGTGATCCCCACGTACAGGGGCCCTCGGGGAGCCACAAAGCATGCGGCGGAGCATGCGGCAAGCGCGACCAATCCCGGACCGGGGAAGCCGCTCGGAGAGGCGAGGTGAGTGATGTGAAGTTCGAGCGAAGTCCGCAGGAAGTTTGCGCGTGACGTACAGCGTCAAGACTTTGCGAACGCCCGTCGAGGCAGTGCGTACGGCGTCGGGGCGACTGCGGGCCGGCAGGCCTTTGCCGCGCGGAATTTTTGAACACGGTCAGTTTTTCGGAGCCCCGCGCGATGTCGGGACCAGCTCCGCACAACTCCATACGGCTCCGGCGATCAAAGTGGGACCGGCCCCGCGAGGCCGTACGGTTCAAGCGACCACGTTAGATCACACTTGCCACATGGAGTCGCATGCTGGTGGGACAGTCCCTTTACAGCACACCTTTGTTTTGGCAGCTCTTAGGTTCTATATTCCTTGATTCTAATACTGTGATCTGTGCCTGTAAATAAGTGTCAGTAGGGTTACGAGATGAACACCAGGACTTGTGGATGACAAGTTGCTTTCCACAAATGCAATAAGCCTTTAGCCCTGAATGCCAAACTAGCTCTCCACTTTGATCTTACTGCTTGGAATCGTAAGTGGCAAATGAGCCCACTTTTACCACTGGCACTTCTTGGTTCCAGTCTTGGTTTCAGTCACCTAACCCGACAGTAAAAAAAAAATCTTCTGTTCCAGCATTCAACATCCAAGATTTTAATTTAACGCTTATTTCTTATAAACAAGGGCTGGCATCGAGGGATATGTTTCTGTGATATATAGCACAAAAAGAGACATGAAAAACGCAACCAGAATGAAATAAGTAGAAAATGTTGGAATGACTCCAGAAGTTGTGAAGGAACCACCAATAAACACTATGGTTGCAAGGATGGCAAATGGCTTATGTCCACATCAGGTTATACACTCCTTATTGGTGCCAACATGAACCCATGTAATTACGTTGCTAATATATTGGCATCAAAATCCATCAGCCAGCTCTCTCTAGAGACTGTCGATGCTTGAGTAAAATAAAGGCCAGCTATGGGGATCAGACTTTGAAATGCTTGATTTAGTTTGAAAGCCACACTAGGTTCTTGGGAACAACTGGAGTCATCTCAGCTCTCGTGCAGTGGACTGCAACTTACTTCTTGCTCCTCTTGCCTTGCTGCTCTGGGTTGCCCGCGACTGACTGCGTGTTACTCTCCCGGCTTGATACGTCCTTTATATCTGGTCCCCGAAAGCGCTCCAAGAAAGAATCTGGCCTCTCATCTTCGGTGTGGATTTGTTGAGTCGCCCAGTTCCTCAATACGACGATGAAATTAGTTAACCTGGAAAAAGAGGTTGTACAGAACAAGCTGCTAGAGGTAGGTATGTTACAAAACCTACCTGAATCGTCATTGGGAATCTGCCCTCAGCCATGTCCGCGATTTTGGCGCTGTTTGGAGGGAGCGGGTTTAAAACGCGATTTTTACTAGGCTGTACTAATCGCAGATGTTCAGCCTAGTAAATCATTAACGAAAAATCGCTGCAAGACCCGGTCGCAAAAGGTATTATTAGTTTTATAGGCCTCGATAATATAGTTATAATAGTTTTAAAATTACTCTCTGATTTCGCAACCTCTCGCAGCCCCAGGGTATTATAAAGCAAACAATTAAAGGTATGTACCTTATTTTTACATTAAATGGGGCATATATATAACCCTGATTATCAAGTTATCTATAGCGAGTGGTTCATTTTGGGCTTTTTATATCCCGCAGTATTTTTCTCGGCATTTGAGGGCACTAATCCAGCACTATGGTTCTAAACCAGCGCGTTTGGGAACCACTAGAAAGCGATTTAAATGGGCTTGTTTTACAGCAATGGACACTAAATTCCTTCCATTTGGCCTATAAATTAATGTAAATTAGATATAAAAAATCATGTTATATTGTGAATTATTGTGAATACTCTTTGGCACACTTAGGCTATTTAAAAAATGTTAATCTTTCCTTAAGAAATGGGCGTTTGACTATCCAAGATCACAGCTTTTTTGTAATGTCCATTGAAAATCAATAGGGAACAAGATGCTAATTTCCGAGTATGAAAATGGTCATAACTTTTTTTAATACTTGAGATATGAAAGTGAATTTGGTGTCAAATTAAACTTATTGTTATGCTTTATCTGATGGGATAAATTGCAGACTTGATGTTTAGAACCTACAAAATTTTGTAACATTGTAGAGGAGGTAGTTGAGGCAAGGGACTATCCCACATTTAAGAATCAGTTAGACAGGTACATGGCTAAGACGGGTTTGGAAGGATATGGACCAAACGCTGGCAGGTGGGACTAGTGAGGCTGGGACATGTTGGCTGGTGTGGGCAAGTTGGGCCGAAGGGCCTGTTTCCATGCTGTATCACTCTATGATTCCAAGAGGTTGCAAGTGCATTCTTGGTCGGCAGTGTACACCACCCAGCTCAGCACTGACCCTTCACTTCAATGCATTCTCTCATACCAAGTGTGATCTGGACTTTACTTTGATTAATATGATCCTACAAATTAGCAGCAGAAGCAAGGAATGTGGCTCCTTGAACATGCTCTGTCAGTTAATAAGCACATGGCTGAGCTGATTGCAACCTAAACTTGTGGCAACAGCAATCCTAATTTTACTCATATCACTTGTGATCTTATTAGATTCTTGATTAGTATGGGTATCAGAGGTTATGGGGGAAAGACAGGAGAATGGGGTTAGGAGTATGAGATAGATCTGCCATGATTGAATGGCAGAGTAGCCATGATGTGCCGAATGGCCTTATTCTACTCCTATTCCATATGACAATCCCCCCCATATCCACATCCTCATTCATAGAAACCCCCAGGATCTTATGTTTCATTCCAATCCCCTCTCAATCTTTGGTCACTTCAACAGAAAATAGGAGATTAAATGCCGAGAATAAAATAGGGAATCTAGGACTAGAGGTCATAGCCTCAGAATTAAAGGACGTTCTTTTAGGAAGGAGATGTGGAGGAATTTCTTTAGTCACAGGGTGGTGAGTCTGTGGAATTCGTTGCCACAGAAGGCTGCGGAGGCCGTCAGTGGATATGTTTAAGGCAGAGATAGACGGGGTCTCGACCCAAAACGTCCCCATTCCTTCTCGCCAGAGATGCTGCCTGTCCTGCTGAGTTACTCCAGCTTTTTGTGTCTATCTTCGGTTTAAACCAACATCTGCAGTTCCTTCCTACACAGATAGAATCTTGATTAGTACAGCTGTCAGAGGCGAGGGCAGGAGAACAGGGTTAGGAAGGAGAGATAGATCAGCCATGATTGAATGGCGGAGAAGAATTGATGGGCTGAATGGCCTAATTCTGCTCCTATCTCTTATGATCTTAAGATGGAGAACATTGGACGTTAAGTATATATTCTGATGCTTTTCCTAATCGTCCGTGGCAAGGTCTGTCGACAGTGCTCAAAATACCAAATAGTTTTAGATGACTATAGCTCAGACACTTATTTTAATGAACCCATGGAGGCATGTGTAGAGATATTAACAATACCTGGCTAAGGCTCCTCTGCCAGTGAAGGAATTCCGGCGGGATTCTTGCGGGCCTTTAGGTTCCACAGAGATCACTCTTTGAAGCTCAGAAGACGTGTCCTCGCACAATGAGTGAGTCCTGACCAAAAAACAATGAGAAATAAAGGTCATGGAAGGCCATCAAAATTGACATACCGATGCCATATTCTATTAAAGGCCACATCACCATACTTCAAGTAAATATATATATATATTTTTTTTAATTGTATAGTGTCATTGAAACTTACCGAATAGTGAAAGGCTTGGATAGAGTGGATGTGGAGAGGATGTTTCCACCAGCACGGGAGTCTAGGACTAGAGGTCAGAGCCTCAGAATTAAAGGACATTCCTTTAGGAAGGAGATGAGGAGGAATTTCTTTTGTCAGAGGGTGGTGAATCTGTGGAATTCTTTGCCACAGAAGGTTGTGGAGACCAAGTCAATGGATGTGTTTTAAGGCGGAGTTACACAGAAACATAGAAAATATGTGCAGGAGTAGGCCATTCAGCCCTACGAGCCAGCACCGCCATTCAATATGATCACGTGATTGATTGAGGCTTGGTTAGTGTGGGTGTCACGGGTTGTGGGGAGTGGGCAGGAGAATGGGGTTAGGAGGGAGAGATAGATCAGCCATGATTGAATGGCGGAGTAGACTTGATGGGGGCGAATGGCCTATTCTGCTCCTATCACTAATGAACTTAAGGCTAGACTGGATTGACTCGATTGGTACTCGCTAGAATTTAGAAGATTGAGGGGGGATCTTATAGAAACTTACAAAATTCTTAAAGGGTTGGACAGGCTAGATGCAGGAAGATTGTTCCCGATGTTGGGGAAGTCCAGAACAAGGGGTCACAGTTTAAGGATAAGGGGGAAGTTTCTTTTAGGACCGAGGTGAGAAAAACATTTTTCACACAGAGAGTGGTGAATCTGTGGAATTCTCTGCCGCAGAAGGTAGTTGAGGCCAGTCCATTGTATATATTTAAGAGGGAGTTAGATGTGGCCCTTGCGGCTAAAGGGATCAGGGGGTATGGAGAGAAGGCAGGTACAGGATACCGAGTTGGATGTTCAGCCATGATCATATTGAATGGAAGTGCAGGCTCGAAGGGCCGAATGGCCTTCTCCTGCACCTATTTTCTATGTTTCTAGATAAAAGATGGGCACAATCGGAGCAATATAAAAGACTGTGGACAGAGAGAATCAGAGTGTGAATGAGGTGGAAAATTATCTTATGACCTTATGACATTATAAGCCTCGTGACAGGTTATAACAGTCAGTGAAGTGAAAACAGATCAATGGCAGCCTCACATACTTTTGTCAGGAACTGTCACCATGAAAAAACAGGAGGGAATAACACTTCTCTCTTATTGACTTACATTTTATTGTACATATGGAGAAAGATTATGCAAAGATAGAAGTGGGGTTAGATAACTCCTTGGAATTTACATTCTATGGAAAGTGGAAAAGATTTGGAAAAGTTGTACTAGGAAAATTCACAATGGAAGAATACATTGTGATTATTTTTTTCCGTTTTATGGAAGGAAAAATTGAGTGGGCTGCAGGTACTTTCATTTCTGCCCCGGAGACATTGATCTAGTAAAATTGTTCGTTGTGACAGAGCTCAAATAACCATATAACCATATAACAATTACAGCACGGAAACAGGCCATCTCGGCCCTACAAGTCCGTGCCGACACAACTTTTTTTCCCTTAGTCCCACCTGCCTGCACTCATACCCTAACCCTCCATTCCCTTCTCATCCATATGCCTATCCAATTTATTTTTAAATGATACCAACAATCCTGCCTCCACCACTTCCACTGGAAGCTCATTCCACACCGCTACCACTCTCTGAGTAAAGAAGTTCCCCCTCATATTACCCCTAAACTTCTGTCCCTTAATTCTGAAGTCATGTCCTCTTGTTTGAATCTTCCCTATTCTCAAAGGGAAAAGCTTGTCCACATCAACTCTGTCTATCCCTCTCATCATTTTAAAGACCTCTATCAAGTCCCCCCTAACCTTCTGCGCTCCAGAGAATAAAGACCTAACTTATTCAACCTATCTCTGTAACTTAGTTGTTGAAACCCAGGCAACATTCTAGTAAATCTCCTCTGTACTCTCTCTATTTTGTTGACATCCTTCCTATAATGGGGCGACCAAAATTGTACACCATACTCCAGAGTTAGTCTCACCAATGCCTTGTACAAATTTAACATTACATCCCAGCTTCTATACTCAATGCTCTGATTTATAAAGGCTAGCATACCATAAGCTTTCTTTACCACCCTATCTATATGAGATTCCACCTTCAATGAACTATGCACGGTTATTCCCAGATCCCTCTGTTCAACTGTATTCTTCAATTCCCTACCATTTACAATGTAAATAGCAAAGAACTTAAGGTACAAACACGGCAAGTCAAACTGTTTATTTTAACGCCCACATATTTATATATTAATGAAGTAACAGTTAGAACTACTGAAAGTGCTGGCACAAATGGAGTCATGTTGGGGAGATAGTGTGGAAACAGGCCCTTCTGCCCACCTAGTCCATGCCGACCAGTGATCAATTGTATACTAGTTCTATCTTACACACTAGGGACAATTTACAGAAGCTGAATAAGTTAAAACCTGCACGTCTTTGGGATGCGGGAGGAGACCGGAGAACCGTGGGAAAACCCATGCACGCGGTCACCATGTCAGGCGACAATAATTCTGCTCCCATAGATTTTCAAGAAACACGCAGCGGTAGAATTGCTGCTTCACAGCGCCAGAGAACCGAGTTCGATCCGGAGTTTGCACGTTCTCCCCGTGACCTGTGTGGGTTTTCTCCGGGATTTCCGGTTTCCTCCCACTCTCCAAAGTCGTACGGGTTTCTAGGTTGATTGGCTTGGTGTAAATGTAAAATTGTCCCTAGTGTGTGTAGGATAGTGTTAGTGCGCGGGGATCGCTGTTCGGCATGGACTCGGTGGGCCGAAGGGCTTGTTTCCTCGCTGTATTGCTGGACTAAACTAAACTAAACTACAGCTGGGCAGAATAGGAAATCTTAGTTGACTGTGTGTTTGAGGGAATTTTCCTAGTCTGAAACCTGGTTGAAATCCAAAATGAAATGATCACAATAATGGCAGATTAAATTCAGTCAGAGTCAGTACGAACGCACAGAGCTACATTTATAGTCACATGATAGTAGAAAACATCATGTGTCTTTCCTAGAAGAGCTGAAAATAGCTACCGTATGTTTCCTAAACCAACTCTAAACATTCCTATGGCTTCTGAATTTATTTTCATTTCATATTTAGGAATGGGGCAATAATTTGTGTAGGAAAGTGGTGCAGTTGCTGGTTTACACCCAAGATAGACTCAAAATTCTGGTCAGGCAGCATCTCTGGAGAAAAGGAATAGGTGGCGTTTCGGGTCGAAACCCTTCAGACTGACCGTCAGGGGAGAGGGAACCGAGAGATATGAAAAGGTACATAGAACAATTAATGAAAGGTATGCAAAAAGACAGATCAAAGCCAGCAACAATGATCAAGGAAATGTGGAGCCCATAATGGTCTGTTGTTGGCTGTGGGGAAAGTGATAACGAGTAGTACAGACAGTGAAACTCAGCAGGACGTACAGCTTTGGTTAAAGACATTTCAAACAAACGTTACTGAATGTTGTCTCAGGTCATGATATCGACTAAATACTGGTCATTGATTGTCAAGAGAATGGAAACACCTTGACAGGATAAACTGTTAGCAAATGTTTCCCCTCTAATCGTGGCAGGAATAAAGTGAATGATAGAGATCCAAAGGGAACAGTGGTGCAGCGGTAGAGTTGCTGCCTTACAGCACCAGAGACCAGGATACGATCCTGACTACAGGTGCTGTCTGTATGGAGTTTGCACGTTCTCCCTATGACCGCGTGGGTCTTCACCAGGTGCTCCGGTTTCCTCCCAAGCTCCAAAGACGTACCGGTTGGTAGGTTAATTGGCTTTGGTAAACATTGTAAATTGTCCCCAGTGTATAGGATAGTGCTAGTGTTTGGGGTGATTGCTGGTCGGCATGGACTCCGGTGGCTCAAGGGCACTGTTTCAGCGCTGCATCGCTAAAGTTTAACGTTTAAAGGATTTCCATACCTGCTGCTGCCATTTTCTATCCTTTCCAGTTCTTCATCATTATTTCTGACTGAGAGTCGTTGAAGAGATGGATATGACTGCTGGGTGCTGACTGCAGCCATGTCTTGTCCACCCTATTGCACAGGCTCAATCTGTACCTGCTAAAGAGAAGATAAATTAATTACAAACAAAAAAACCTTAATGCAAGCAATTTCAAGTTATTAAATGGACCCTCTGTCTAGAGGGCAGTGGAATCAGAGACCAGCAGTGATTTCGGAAAGGTACCAGGGTAGGAACTGAGGGACTATAGTCTAAAGCAGAAGAAGGGGATTATTTCTGAGCAGGAATTGACATGCTCCCAATGAACCAAAAGGCCTTCTTCAGTGTTCAAATGTCTTCAAAGTTCCATAAAAATAATATCTAATAACATAAAAGCATACCATTTAAGATATCATTTCAATTTCTCTGGTGAAACCTCTTAACAGGAGCTATCCATTTTTTTTGACATTTAGTTTGAAGTCACAAAATTGGATTTGTAATCAATGTAGGTTTCATGTGATGCGTTTAGTATCAATTACATGTAATGGTCCAACAGAAACATTATGAGGATATTGAGGCATGTCTTCCAATTGTTCATCAACAGTGGCTCCTGTGAGCTTTTCTTACTTGAAGCTAAGCAAACTGATCTGGTACTATTTGCCCATTTTTCAATTGGCCATTTGTTATTTCTCTCTCCGTAAAGCTCAACATCCCAATGTAACCATGCAGTGGCATCACAGTGGGGCAGCAGTAGAGTTGCTGCCTTAAAGCCCTGCCCCACTGTACGAGTTCATTCAAGTGCTCTCCCGAGTTTAAAAAAAAAAATCAAACTCGTGATAAGCACGTAGAATTAATGTACCAGGTACGTCGGAGCTCGGGGACGTCTCTTAGCGGCTCGTAACGCTAACGGCAGGTACTCAGAGAACGCGGTAAGCTCGGGAAGACTCGTGAAGATTATTCAACATGTTGAAAAATGTCCATGAGAGCCCCGAGTACTGACGAGCGGCCATTACCGTAAATCTCCGAGTTCGAATCAGGGCAAACTCGGGAGAGCTCTTGGAATGAACTCGTACAGTGGGACAGGGCTATTACAGCACCAGAGACCCGGATTCCAATGAGCCAGGGGACCAATGAGCATCAGCGCAGCGTAGTCTATACTTACAACCATTCAATACGTCACATTGGCAATAATGGACTCTGCAAATTTCCCCTAGTGTGCAAGGAGTTGATGAGAAAGTGGTCTTTCCATGCTCTATCTCTAAACTTTAAAAACAATACATTGGTAACTTCTCTTCACTTTAGCCACTAATAACTTGTCCTCAATTGTCAAATGAGCGCTTTGTTGCTGAGGAACAATCTAAACTAAACCAAACTAAACTAAAATGCTGAATGGATGGCAAATTGACTTCATGGAAGGAAGCAGAGGGTGATGGTGGAAGGTTTCTTCTCAGACTGGAGCTCTGTGACTAATGGTGTGCCTCAGGGTTCTGTGCTGGGCCCCTTACTATTTGTCATCTACATCAACTATTTGGTTGAGAACATGCAGGGCAAGATTAGCAAGTTTGGTGGTTTTGCAGATAGTAAAGATGGTTGAGAAAGATTGCAGCAGGATCTGGATCGATTGGCCAGGTGGGCTGAGGAATTGTTGATGAAATTTAATACAGATAAGTGTGAGGTGTTGCATTTTTGGATGTCTAACAAGGGCAGGACCGACACAGTGAATGGTAGGCTTCTGGGGAGTGTTGTAGAGCAGAGGGATCTAGGAGTACAGGTGCATGGTTCCTTGAAGGTCGAGTTGCAGGTGGATAAGGTGGTCTAAAAGGCTTTTGGCAGATTGGCCTTTATCAGTCAGAGTATTGAGTATAGAAGTTGGGAGGTAATGTTGCAGTTGTATAAGACGCTGATATGACCGCATTTAGAGTAAGGTTGTGTTCAGTTCTTTCTGGGGGCACCGTGTTATAGGAAAGATATTTTCACGTTTGAAAGGGTTCAGAGAAGGTTTACGAGGATGTTGCCAGGACAAGAGGGTGTGAGCTATAGGGAGAGGTTGAGCAGGCTGGGTCTCTATTTCTAGCGCAGGAGGATGAGGGGTGGGTCTCTATCTTAGCAGAGAGGTGTATAAAATCATGAGAGGAATAGATCGGGTAGATGCACAGAGTCTCTTACCCAGAATAGGGGAATCGAGGACCAGAGGACATAGGTTCAAGGTGAAGGGGAAAAGATTTAAAAGGAATCTGAGGGGCAACTTTTTCTCACAAATGGTGGCAGGTGTATGGAACAAGCTGCCAGAGGAGATAGTTGAGGCAGGAATTATCCCAACGTTTAAGATACAGTTAGACAGGTACACGGATAGGACAAGGTTGGAGGGATATGGACCAAGCGCACGCAGGTGGGACTAGTGTAGCTGGGGCATGTTGGCCGGCATGGGCAAGTTGGGCCGAAGGGCCTGTTTCTACACTGCATCACTCTATGACTCTAAGTGGTTGCTATCAGCAAGGGCTTGTCTGTCTGGAAGCTGGTGTGCATGAGAGAAAGGGTGCACCAGCTGTCAGTGTCACAAGTTATAGGAGTAGAATTACTAGATTTGGCCCATCGAGGCCACTCCGCCATTCAATCATGGCTGATCTGTGCCTCCTAATCCCGTTTTCCTGCCTTCTCCCCGTAACCATGACATTCTAATCAAGAATATCCACTGACTTGGCCTCCACAGCCCTCTAAGGTAATGAGTTCCACAGATTAACTACCCTCTGACTAAAGAAGTTCATCCTCACCTTTCTAAAATAAAAGGCCCTTTAATTCTAAGGCTATGACCTTTGGTCCTAATTCATAATGTCTTTTAGAGGCAGAATAATTATTCCAGTTTATTCATATTTCTATTATTACCTCTACTCTGATCAAGAAGGCTCAATCTCTCGAGGAGACTCCATCTGATCCTGGTGATTCAGATTACAATGCATTATGGTAATTGTCATTGTCAGAGGGTGTGAAAATTGCCCAACGTACAGAGACCCCTCCACGAAATGCATGTTTACCCTCCTACCATCCGTTGCCCGAACCAGCAGGTCGAGGAACAGCTTCTTTCCGGCCGCTGTCACTCTACCAAGTTCTTCAAAGGAGAAGCTAAATGTGTACGATCTCTGATATTCAGATTCAATTTTTAATTGTCATTGTCAGTGTACAGTACAGAGACAACGAAATGCATATATTCTACCAAGTTAGTGTACTTGTTGCTTAATATACAGACAATTAATTTTACAATTCATTAATCTGGAAAGATTCAAAACTTAATTCACGAGTGGAATTAATGATACAAATAACATTCCTCCACTTGGTGACTTTCAATGACAACACCATCATGACCCATAAATTCTACCAGGCTATCATGGGATAGGTGTTAACCCATCAAAGTATGTAGCATGGCAATGACTATTTCGTCCACACTTTAAAATGTTTGAGTGCCCAAGAGTTTGGGTGCTTTACAACGGCCCTTGCACACTTTCCTTCCTTGTAGATTGCAATTGCAGAGCAGGTCTAACGGCAGCCACTAGTACTGGGGTCACTGAGGAGGAAGATACCCAATGGGCAGATACTGGGTTGATGGATCAGGACATAGAGTATGATCAGCACCATGACTCAGGGTCAGGCATTGGGGCCAGAGGAGTTTGGTACTTTGGAGCAATTAACTCATTTAGGCCTGAGTTAGAGATTAGGGGCCAGGGGTCAGAACATCAATGGTGTTGGAATAACTGGGTCTCGACCCAAAATGTCACCCAGTCCTTCTCTCCAGAGCTGCTGCCTCTCCCACTGAGTTACTTCAGCACTTTGTGTCTATCTTTGGAATAAGTGGACTGGGTTGGCTTGAGGAGCAGAACTTCAGAGGTTGATCACATTGGATGATGTGAGCCGTTGAATCACAATTCGATCCCTTGTATGCAAGTTAACATCAAGATGAAAAGGAACTTACCTTGGACATGTTCTCAAAGACAGATGATTAAAAGCTGGTTGCTTTGACTGTGCTCAATAGGAGACACACCTGAGAATCAGGTAACCTTAGTGAACGTTGTTCTGGGAATGACTTCATAAGGCGTGCACCTTGGGCAGGTAAAATATATCATTAGTGTAAGCATGATTTGCAAACGGAATAGGCTGGTCAAATTTCTAGTGTATTCCAATTCAACCCAGAAATTAACATAACTGGGTTCCACTCATTAAAAAAAAAGTCAATGACAAAACAAATAGAGTTATAAGGTGATAAGATCCAAAGAAACAGGGCATTCAGCCCATCGTGTCTACTCCGCCATTCAATCATGGCTAATCTATCTCTCCCTCCTAACCACATTCTCTTGCCTTCTCCCATAACCTCTGACACCTGCACTCGTAACAAAGTATAGAGTGATACAGCATGGAAACAGGTCCTTCGACCCAACTTGCCCAAGCCGACCAACATGTCCCATCTACGCCAATCCCACCTGCCTGCTTTCGGCCCATATCCCTCTCAACCTGTCCTTTCCATGTACCTGTCTAAATGTTTCTTAAACGTTGCAACAGTACCTGCCTCAACTATCTCCTCCAGCAGCTCATTCCATACACCCTCTGTGTGAAATACTTTGCATCAAAATTTGAAGGCCATTTTAAAATTCTTGGCAGTGCTTTCTTTTGCAAACAAATATTATGCATATAACTGTTCAGGTGACATTGTCGGCTGCTGAACACCAATTTACTTTGTAGAGGTGCCAGTATGCCATACCAGCATATACCATCTGAAAAATAGCAGTCACTCTAGGATAATAAATAATTGTGAAAATTGAATAGACTGTACTAATATATGTTATTCTATGTATTCATCCATTAGACTTTTCATTAATATTGACATGAAACTTTATTCTGTATTAACATTTTAGATTCTTACATAGTGCCAATGGAAACAGGCCCTTTGGCCCAACTCACTCACTCACGCCGACCACGAAACTCCATCTACGCTAGACCCATTTGCCAATGTCTGACCTATATCCCTCTAAACCTTTCCTATTCATCTACCCGTCTAAGAGTCTTTCAAATTATGTTATTGTACCTGCCTTGACTACTTCATCTGGCAGCTCGTTCCATACACCCACTACATTCTGAGAGAAAAAGTTGCTCTTCAGGTTCCTATTAAATCTTTCCCCTCTCACTTTCAGGCAAGAAAATACATTTCTTGCAAGAAGATAAAAGTGGATGCAAGAAATAATGGGAACATTCAGTCTGTCAATTACACAACAAACACTAGATTTTTACTATTGGCAGGACAACCATTATATGAACTGACCATTAAAAAAAATCCTAGGATGGACTTGGAATAGATTGCCTGGGAAATGTAGATTGTAAAGGAATGAGACATTGATTGATGATTTTTGGAAAATTCATTTGCCAGAGATATACCAGACATGATAATTCCAAATGATGGGCTAGACAGCATGCAGTGTAGATTCAAGATTCAAGAGAGTTTATTGTCATGTGTCCCAGATAGGACAATTAAATTCTTGCTTTGCTTCACCGAATGCTTTGCAGAATGAGCGATGATCTTACTGAAGCATGTAAGATCCTGAAGCGATTAAGCAAGGCAAATAGAGAGTCATAGAGTGATACAGTATGGAAACAGGCCCTTCGGCCCAACTTGCCCACACCGGCTAAAAATGTCCCAGCTACATCAGTCCCACTTGCCTGCTCTTGGTCCATATCCCTCCAAACCTGTCCCATCCATGTAAAATGAGAGGAGATGCTAGGAGAATTCATGTGGCAGGGAATTTAATACTAGTGGGGATACGGTAGTCACTCTGTGGGGGGTTGTTTGTGTAACATGGATATTTCATCTCTCACAGGATTCACATAGAGTAATTTCTTCCCTCATAAGGTCCTGAATCTCTGAAATTCAACCGGTCAGCGAAAAATGGATGATAATCTAAAAAATATATATATTTAAAATTGAAGTCGATTTTTGGACAATCGGGGAAATCAAAGGTTGAAGGAATCAAGCAGGAATGTGAAACAGAGGCTAATAAGCAGATTAGCCATGCTCTTATTGATGATAGGGCTGGTGCAGAGGGCTATTTCCTTGCGATTCTTGATCTATTTTTCCTTCATTTCCAGAATCTGCGCATTGCTGGCCAGGCCAGTATTTATTGTCCATCAGAAGGTGACGCTGAGCTGTTTTCCTGAACCGCTGCAGTCTCTCTAACGAAGATATTCCCAGAGGCATTGGGGAAAGAGTTCCAGGATTTGGACAGAGAAGTACGACAGGATAGTTAGCACCTGGTATGTAGTCTTTGTCCTCTCTGGGAAGGCACAGGTTGCATGTTTGGGAGGCATTGTTGGAATGGGCCTGGGTCAGTGGCTGCAGTGTATTTTGTAGATGGTATTGTATATGGTGCAACCATTGTGTATAGAGTCTAGCGAGCTTGAAGGGTGCTACTCCAGCAGTCCTGTTAGTTCAAAGGAAAGATTCAATAAGACCTTGTCAACTGTCATCAGAATTGCATATTTAGTTTACTTTAGGGAAACAGTGCAGAAACAGGTCCTTCGTCCCACTGAGTCCGCACCAACCAGTGATCACCCCGTACAATAGCACACATCTACACACAAGAAGCCAATTAAGCTACAACCTGTACGACTTTGGAGTGTGGGAGGAAGCCGGAGTACTCAGAGAAAACCCATGCAGGGAGAACATATAAACTCCGTACAGACAGCATCCTTGCTCAAGATCAACTTTGGTCTCTGGTGCTGTAAGGCAGCAACTCTCCTGCTGTGTCACCATACCACATGTTCCAACTTGTAAAGTTGAGGAGCACCTACTGTACATTGCGATGAATTATATTTTTAGCGGCACCCTCTTACGTATGTAGAACTGGCAGGCTTTGTTATAACAATGATTGCTGTTGTGCTTGCCTGGTACTTGGAAAACGTCAAACATTTCTTGCAGAGAACTCGCAGTAACTTGGACACGAATGCCTGTAACATAAAACCTTCGATGGGTGTGTGGTTGGAGCGACTAAAGATAGATCAACATTCGCAAGGTAGACAAAATCTATCACCTGCGATGGAGATAGTGAGGTCTCGAAATGGTAGGGAAATGTCGGAAAAGGGTCCAGGTGCATTTGAGCGCCGGATGGAAGTTAGTGTTGAAATGGATGAAGTCAGTGTGTTGTGTGTGGGTGCAGGTGGTTGCACCAATGCAGTGGTAGATGTAGCAGAGGTAGAGTTCGGGGATAGGGCCATGGTATGGCCCGAACAAAGGTTGTTCGACGTACCCTACAAAGAGGCAGGCATAGCTTGGGCCTAGAGCTACACCTTGTATTTGGAGGAAATGGGAGGAGTCAAACGAAAAGTTGTTAAGGGTAAAAACCAGCTCCGCTAGGCGGAGGAAAGTATCAGTAGACGGGGATTGGACGGTTGTAAGGACCAACTACACTATGCGGAGGAGAGTATCACTAGACGGGGATTGGATGTTTTTTCGTCTATTCATCATTCGCAATGTCGCTTTGGTAAAGAAGAAATGTAGGATGTTGATATGATAATATTCATTTGAATGTATCAGCCTGAAGAAGGATCCTAACCCAAAATATCACCTAGATTAGTTTAGTTTAGTTTATCAATGTCACTGTGCCAAGTTACAATGAAAAGCTATTGTTTGTGTGAAAGAAGACTATACATGAATACAATCAAGTCATCAACTGTGCACAGATGCAGGATAAAGTGTACAGCATTTAGTGAAATACTAGACTAAGTGGGACCCGTTGGGAGGGCTGGGAGGGCTGGTCCCCCAACGCAATATTCCACTTCTACACCAATTCCAATATTGGTAGCCAGTGGGGGGGGGGGGGGGGGGGGGGGGCAAATGGATTCTTGGGGTGGCAGCTCAGTCACTCAAGCCTGATGTGCTGGCAGCTCACTAACGGCTGGTGGGCTGGCAGTTGACTCACGGCTATTCCTTGAAATTCCATTTCAATCAGGGTGCAAGACCACCAAAATTAAGTGCAGTTTCCAACCACTTGAAGCAGGGTGCAAGGTCACCAAATTCAACTGCAGTTTCTTACCACTTCAAACAGGGTGCAAGTCCACCAAACACAAGTGCCGTTTCATACCACTTCAAGCAGGGTCCAAGTTCACCAAACTCATGTGCAGTTTCATACCACTTCAAGGGGGGCTGCAAGGCCACCAAACTCAAATGCAGTTTCCTACCACTTCAAGCGAGGTGCAGGGCCTCCAAACTCAAGTGCAGTTTCCTACCATTTCAAGCAGGGTGCAAGACTACCAAATTCAAGTGCAGTTTCATGCCACCAAGCAGAGTGCGAGACCACCACATTCAAATGCAGTTTCATACCATTTCAGGCAGGGTGAAACCACCATAAAACCACACAAAACACCACATAAACACCACACTCACAGTTCAGTAGATTGATGGGAAGTATGCTCTGCACCTAATGAGCGGAGGGGGACTGAGTAAGATGGCCAAAAATCACAGCCGTAAGTGGTAGCGTTTTATCTGAAATCAATATACTGTGCAAACAGGAAGTAAGTGCATTTGCAGTAGTGCCTTTTAACTTCAAGTTGTCAAGTACCAACCATTTGCTGTGCTTTGGTTCAAACTAACGACCAACAACCATTTGCTGTGCTTTGGTTCAAACCAACCACATTTTCATTTTCAAACCACATTAAGGGCACTCAAGGTCAGTAAAACCACACTCACAGTTTAGAAGACATGTGTTCAGTGTTATTCACAACTCAGACTGAGAGAGTGACCCTCTCGCTTCCCCCATCTTGCAGAGACTGACTGAGGCGCTCAACATTTCCGGGTTTTATAGTCACTCCGGAAGGGGCGTGGCCTTCAGGAGAGAGAATCTCAACATTTTTTAAACACTAACTCTTTTATGTTTCATCGATGGGAAAAATCCTCGTCCTGCGCAGCGGAGGGGGACTGACGAAGATGACCAAAAAACACAACCGTAAGTGGCAGGGTTTTTTCTAAAATCAATAAACAGAACAACAGGAAGTTGTCAAGATCAGACTTTTAGTAATATAGATTTAACATTGAGGTGCAATAAAGTCAGATGAAAGATAGTTCTCCATTGAGGGAGATGGGAGGACAGGACCACACTCTAGCTGATGAGAGGACCGTTCAGATGCCTGATAAATCATGTTCTCCAGAGATGCTGCCTGACCTGCGAAGGTAATCCAGCACTTTGTGTCTTTTTTTTTTTTAAACCCAGCATCTGCAGTTCCTCGTGTCTTCTTCGTAATATTCATTGGTGTTACTTTAATGAATGAACCAATTTTGTTTGAGTTTCCTATCGTCCCCTGTCTCCATCAATGGCGTGGATGTGCAGTTTACCAAGGAGTACAAATACCTTGGATTGTACCTGGACAGTAAACTGGACTGGTCCAGGAACGCTGAGGCCCCGTATAAGATGGAACAGAGTTGGCTGTACTTTTTGAGAAGTCTCTGCTCCTTCAATGTCCTAGAATAAGATCTACCAATCGGTGGTAGCCAGTGCCATCTTCTTCGCTGTTGTGTGCTGGGGCAGCAAGGAGAAGTCCACGGATGCCAACAGGATTAACAAGCTCATCAGGAAGGCTGGCTCCGTCCTGGGGTGGTCTTGCAGAGCATCTTGGACAATACAGAATACAGCTCACCCCCACCATGACACACTGGTCAACCTGAGGAGTACCTTCAGCAACAGACTGGTTCCACCAAGATGCAGTGCAGAACGCCACAGGAGATCCTTCTTCCTTGTGGCTATCAAACTGTACAACTCCTCCCCCTTCTATCATAGGGTAGACTGACAACCCCCTCTCCCAACTCTTCCCCATCCCAAATCTTTGCACATTTCCAATCCTTTCCACTCGTCACTTTAATTTCACATTTCATGTATCTTGTGTTTTATGACTGTTGGCAGATGAATTTCCCTCCTGGGATAAATAAAGTTCTATCGTATCGTATCGTTTCAAGAAATCTTGAGTCCAGCCTTGTAAAGGAACTATTTTCACAGCCCTGTTTTTTTTTGTTTTGTTTTTTTTTTTTAAAGAGGGCTGTTTGTGCTAGATCAGGAATAAATCAACTTGGTTCTTACTAATGAGTTCAAAACATGTTTAAAATATTATTTCACTCATAATCCCAGCATTTTTTGTCTTTCAACCCTCAACGTGCGTGCCTTTTAGGGTAATTTTGAATGGAGTCAATCAATTACTATGGTGCAAAAGACCAGACCAAATGAGGACTATACTCCTTAAATTGTCGAGATTTCGTGGCCATTTTAAACGATTTCAATGTTTGGAGATGTTTAAATATTACTAAAATGTTTGTAATTCAAAACAGTTACAAAGCATTAAAAAAAATTGTTTATAATACTAAATATTATATTTTTTTAAGTAATGGATTTTTTTTTTGTTAGATTCAGTAGATTCATTGTCACCATCATTTATACTGACCTTTTATTAGCATTTAGTTAAATGTATATTCCTCAGATGGTATTTGACCTTCAGATTCTTGGTAGAGGCTTTTGTGTTATTGCTGCAGTAACAGCCAGCCAAAAGGCTATCTTGCCACTAATGGTTCAATCATTCCTCAATCCGTTCAATTGGCTCCCTCTTAAATTGTTGACGCTTTGTACGCATATTGGGAAACGTTTAAACTTGATCAAAATAGCTGTGATTCGACTTTAATTACCAAAACATTAAAAAATGAAATTGACTAAAAACATCAAAATACAAATAAATAATTAAAAGTAACATTTTGTTTTAAATCCTGTAAATTCATCCATTCTTATGTGGGTCTAGAGCAGTAGTCGGAATACCTCATAATTTGTGGTACTGGTGTTTGATTTTTCATAACATTCATAACATTGTTATATGGTTATATTTGAATAGAGTATTATTTGTTTGAGTCGAGATTCAATGAACAAATGTCTGGTTGCTGATACTTGGGTGAATCAAAGAAAAGCACTGCAATTGCCAATCGGAAGCAAAGCGATTAGCTTCTGCTGTGACGTTGTTTTGCTTGCTGCACCAAGTCTTTCCACAAATACAAATCAAGAAAAGTAGGTCAATCTCACCAACAATCTCAAGGAAATGAGCGGTTCCAATGACAATCGGAATATCGAAGTAGTTTGTGCCATTTCACTGATTAACATGGATTAAGCACCATTGCACTTCATCAGGTTCCCTGTTAATTGAGCCAACACTGCAAGATCTACAGCTCTCTTGTGAGCAGTTTATTGTTGATTATGTGTACCGTAGGTATTTATGTCGCCAAGTCTGACTGTTTGATTTACATGGTATGAACAATAGCGAAATAGGCCATTTGTACCAACTGCCTATGCCAACAATAATGTTCCACTTGAGCCTCTCCCCATCTTTCCTCATCTAAGCCCTCTATTTTCTTCTCCCTCAAATCTTCCTCTAGCCTCCCTTTAAATACATTTATACTGTGCACGTCAACCACTTCCTATGCTCACAAATTCCACTTAGTCGTCACTCTGTGTACATTGGAAATAAATGTGGATAGGAATGGTTTAGAGAGATTAGTGGTCAAACGTAGCAGGTGGGACTCAAGTGGATGGGGCATCTTGGTCAGCATGAGCATGTTGGGCTGAAGGGTCTGTTTCCATGCTGTAAGACTCTATTACTCTAAGAGGTGTGCATAGGTAACTGATGTAATAATTACCTCCAGTGAAGCACCTTTCCCCCCAAGTAGAAATATTCTATCGGCATTCATTCATTCAAGACCTTTGATCATTTTAGAGATCTCTGTAAGGGCTCCCATCAGTCTTTATCTCAAAGGAGACAAAGTCTATTCATTGTTTGCATACCTTTTGTGTGTACCACTTAAATGCTTTAAAATTATTCGTGCAATTATCATAATGAAGATAGACACAAAAAGCTGGAGAACTCAGCAGGACAGGTAGCATCTCTGGAGAGATGGAATGGGTGATGTCATCTATTCCTTCTCTCCAGAGATGCTGCCTGTCCCGCTGAGTTACTCCAGCTTTTTGCGTCTATCTTCGGTTCAAACCAGCATCTGCAGTTCCTTCCTATACATTATCATAATGAAATATGGTCATCCTCTTCCACAATCAATGATCATATGAAAACTCTGCAGTCGTACCACATCCTAGCATGAGTAGTGGGAGCGATTAGCCAGTCAATGGAAGAAGCAGAAAGCACCAAGAATAACCGTATTTTCAACAATGGCAGGTCGCAGGATAGGAGTGCAAATAACAAATCCGAAACATTTGCAATTATATTTTTGCAGAGAATCAGGATCTTCTCAGCTTTCTCCGCAGTTCCCGGCCATCACAGGCCTCAGCCAACTTAGTCTGCTTGATGTCAAAAAAAAGCTGAGAGCACAACTAAGACCTTGAGACCAGATAACACTCACACTGTGATAGCCATCATATGTGTTTCAGAGATAAATGGGCCTCTAGCCAAGCAGTTTGGATACAGTTACAATGTCAAGGTGAACGTTACATATTGCCCAGGTTTGTCCTGTCTGACAAGAAAAGTACAAATTCATTCCACCTTACCTGCACCCTATCAGTCTATTTTCAATCATCAACAAACTGGTGGAACATGCCTTCGACAGTGGTGTCAAACAGCATTTACTCCGCAAGAACTGCTCGCTGATGCCCAGGTTAGTTCTCATAAGGACCACTTCACTCCAGCTCTCATCACACCTTGGCACAAACATGGACAGTGGCAGCCTTTGACATTGAGAGATTTGCATTCTCCAAGTGTGGCATCCAGACCATACCCTGGATACAGACTCCCAACTTATGGACACAACTACATACAATCCAACTCTCATCATATTATTAACTTCAGAAGTGTGATGTATGCACATATGCTCTTACAAGCAGTAGAACATTTCCTCTCTCTCTATATATTTAAGATATTTATATATTTAGGGCAACACAGTGGCGCAGCGTTAGAGTTGCTGCCTTATAACTCTTGCAGCACCAGAGACCCAGTACTCTCTGTATGGAGTTTGTACGTTTTCCCCGTGACTATGCGGGTTTTATCCGAGATAGACAATAGATGCAGGAGGAGGCCATTCGGCCCTTCGAGCCAGCACCGCCATTCAATGTGATCATGGCTGATCATCCGCAATCAGTACCCAGTTCCTGCCTTCTCCCCATATCCCTCCGAAGAGATCTTTGGTTTCCTCCCACAATCTAAGGGCGTACAGGTTTATAGGTTAATTGGCTTGGTATAAATGTAAATTGTCCCTACTGTACGTAAGATAGTGATAATGTGCGGGGATCGCTGGTCAGTGCGGACTCGATAGGCCGAAGTTTCCACGCTGTATCTCTGAAGTAATTGTTCGTTCTTATTAGTCTTGTGTCCTTTTGATGCCATTCGTTACACTACTGTGGTGACAATTTTGTGTATATTCAGACTTAAAAGGACTAAATCCACATAGCCATCAGTTTTCATTCCCCATGGACAACCTGTATAGGTGCCATTGTAAAACTGCTCAATAGGGATCAAAAAAGAATGTAATCTTCAGTGGCTTCATCAATGTTCAGTGACAATTTCCCAATGTTCAGTTCAATGTTGAACCCCTCAACAACTGAAACAGCCTAAACCTGAATGCATCAAGATCTAGACAACATTCACACATGAACTTGTGAGCAGCTAGTAACATTCATGTCACACAATTCCCAGGCAATGATCAACACCAACAAGAGACTGTCAAGCCCCCTACCATTGACATGCAATAGCAAAGGCGTAAGCATTACTGAGACCCTAGCAACAACATCCTGGGAGTCAAGGTTGATAAGGAACTCAACGGGACCACCTATATAAATACCGTGATGACAAGAACCAGCCAGAGGTGCAGAATGGTAAAATTGTTGACATCCCCTGCATTCCCCCCACCCCCCCCTTCCAAATGCTCAACCAGGAGTATGATGAAGTATTCTCCCATTACCTGCATTATAACAAATCTATCAAGAGTTATGAAGCATAACACCACCAGGACATAGCAAACCATTTAACTGGACCTAGACATTCACTCTATCAATGGTGTGCTGTGGGTATAAAATGTAACTTTTATAAAGTATACTGCCGCTACCTAGACAACCTAATCAAGTCCGCAACCTCTGCCATCAAGAAAGGCAAAGGCAGCAGGTAACACCATCACCTGCAGGTTACTCTCTTAAATCGCACATCATTTAGCCTTGGAAATTCATTGGCAGGCCTTCATCTCTTAATCTAAATAATAGCAGCTCAGTAAGTATACCTTCACCAGAAGGATTGCATTGTCACAGCGGTAGAGTTGCTGCCTTACAGCAAAATGCAGCGCCAGAGACCCGGGTTCGATCCCGACTACGGGTGCTGTCTGCACGGAGTTTGTACGTTCTCCCCGTGACCTGCATGGGTTTTCTCCGAGATCTTCGGTTTCCTCCCACACTCCAAAGACGTACAGGTTTGTAGGTTATTTGGCTTGATAAAAAAAAAAAAAGTTAAATTGTCCGAGTTGGCGATATGCAGGGTACTGCCCCGCCGACTACAAAATTCAGAAGGTTCAGAAGGTTTATTGGCTATTGGAGATAACTTACCACCTCCTTCACAGGGGCAATTGGGGGGGTGGGCATTCACTACTGGTCTTGTCAGTAATGCCCACACCTTGAAAATAAAGATCTTTGAGAAATTTCTCCAGGAACTTGGCAGGAAGCAAATAGGATTATCACAAGTGCAGTTTAGTTTATTGTCACGTGTACCGAGGTACAGTGAAAAGCTTTTTGTTGCGTGCTAACCAGTCAGCAGAAACACAATAGATGATTACAATCGATCCATTTACAGTGTACAAGTGCCACAAACTTGTTGTGTCGGAAGGAACTGCAGATGCTGGCCTAAACCAAAGATAGACACAAAAAGCTGGAGTAACTCAGCGGGACAGGCAGCATCTCTGGAGAGAAGGAATTCCTGAAACGTCATCCATTCCTTCTCTCCAGAGATGCCGCCTGTCCCGCTGAGTTACTCCAAGTCTTTGTGTCCATCGTCACCACAAACCTAACGACTGACGGGTTAAGGAAACATTTAATTGCAATTTCTTTCTGAAAAGCAGTGCTTGGTGTTTGATCATGCGTTTGCTCAACTGACAGGTTGAAATGCTGGTAGAAGTGGGGACACAGATACAGGAGTCAAGGCGATCCAGTCCATGGCGACTCGGTGGCTCAGCAGTAGTGTTGCTGCCGTTTAGTTTGATCCTCACCACGGGTGCTGTCTGTACTGAGTTTGTACGTCTCCCCAGTGACCATGTGGGTTTGCTCCGGGTGCTCCGGTTTCCTCCCACGCGCTTTGTAGGTTAGTTGGCTTTTGTTAAAATTGTAAATTGTCCCTCAGTGCGTATAGGATAGTTCTAGTGTGCGGGGATCGCTGTTCCGCACTGTATCACTGTACTAAACGGGTACAAAAAAGTACTAAAACCTATAAACCATTTCCATCCACGATAAGGCAGAGCTCTCGCCATGGTTACAACGACCAGTAACCATGGCGATACAAATAGACAAATGGAGGCTATAATTCCCAGCCTGATCTACTATGCGAATATATTATAACAAAATATGTTGACCTCGATTACAACCGCACATTGAAATCAGCTTGGGAAAAGAGATAATCGGATGGTGTGTCCCAAAGTTAAACCCCTTGCCACCAAGCCCCCGGCAGCTAGGGAACACATTCAATTTCTGAAGGTCTATAACTCCTTAACCAAAAAAATATACAACCTAGTGCCTTAATACTGGGGACAGCACCTGATGATACAGCTTCGCCACCAACCTGGCTAGGAGAATGCAAAGGGAACATCTATTCGGATTAGACACACAAAAAAACGTGTGTGTGTGTGTGTGTGTGTGTGTGTGTGGTGTGTGTGTGTGTGTGTGTGTGTGTGTGTGTGTGTGTGTGTGTGTGTGTGTATGTGTGAGAGTGTATATATATCGAAACATAGAAAATAGGTGCAGGAGTAGGCCATTCGGCCCTTCGGCCCTTCGAGCCTGCACCGCCATTCAATATGATCACGGCTGATCATCCAACTCAGTATCCCATACCTGCCTTCTCTCCATACCCCCATCCCTTTAGCCACAAGGGCCACATCTAACTCTTAAATATAGCCAATGAACTAGCCACAACTGCCTTCTGTGGCAGAGAATTCCACAGATGCAGGAACTGCAGATGCTAGTTTAAACTGAAGATAGACACAACAATTTGGAGTAACTCAGCGGGGGCAGGCAGCATCACCGGAGAGAACGAATGGGTGGCGTTTTGGGTCGAGAACCTTCTTCGCCCATTACTTTTCTCTGGAGATGCTGCCTGGCCCGCTGAGTTACTGCAGCTTTTTGTGTCTATCTTTGGTTTAAACCAGCATCTGCAGTTCCTTCCCACACATCTCTCAGGATTAGGTTTGTGCCGTTACACGTGCATTGGGGATTAGTGTATAAAACCCTCCTGAAGGAAAGTCGCCTCAAATCCACTGCTATCCAGTTAAGGGATCAATTCAATTCAATTCAATTCAAAGCAAGGATGATCAACGAATCTCCGAAGCCCCGCTAAAACTTGGAGGTTTAATGTTTCCAGCAGCCAGCGGGAGGGAGGGATGTCCGACCCTCTGGCCCATGTGATCCTGACAATTTTAAATGATATATTTCTGGCCTTTTTAATATTTTTTTTGCTCTTTGCTGTCAGCAGTGACACGGTGAATAGCAGGTTGCAAGTACAGATGCTCCTTCTGCAGCCTTGAACGTAAAATGCAGGAGGATTTAAGTATAGTTTAGTTTAGAGATTCAGCACGGAAACAGGCCCTTCGGCCCACCGATCCACGCAGAGTAATACTATCCTACACACACTGGGGATAGTGGCCCCACAGCAGAAGCGTCCACGTCGCGGGGCTGCAAACTGGACGTATCCTGAGCTAATTCTGCTACCACCATCATCTATTGCAACAAGTGATGGCTCCCACTGATTGTCGCTGGAAGCTTGCGTCCTTTTCAGGACTGACAATGACAGCGATGTCAACATTTGAAACATAGAAGATGGAACGAAAGAAGAAGACTCGGGACAATTTGCATTTATACAAGGCCAATTAACCTGCAAACCCGTATATCTTTGGGAAACCGGAGATCCCGGAGAAAACCCGCGCAGGTCCCAAACTCCATACAGACAGCACCCATAGTCAAGATCGAACCCGTGTCTCTGGCGCTGTAAAAGGCAGCAACTCTACCGCTGCGCCACCATGCCGCACAATATTGCCAGTGTAGCACTGATGGAGAGAGCTGCATTGTCGGAGGTGAATGCAAGATCACCCCTCACTCCCCTCAGCCAAGAGGGTCGTGTCCCGGGTCAACATCTAACCGCTGATGGGATCTTGCTGTGCGCAAATCGTCGCGGTCCCTCCTCCCCGCTCAACTGATTTTTTAAATTTCAAAATTAAATTAAATAAAAAATATATATATATAAAGTATAAAGTAAAAAAAAAAAGTATATTTTATTTCGAAATATACTTTATTCGAGAAATATATCCTTACAAAACTCCATCCGACATTCTCGGCGGCTATATTCAGTATATTCAATAATGTTTACACAAATAACACATTTTACCCCCCACCCCGGCCACTCATGTGACCCCCTGGAGTGGAATCCCTTCGGGGGAAGTCGTGGATGGGAATGTCGACTGTATTATACATTGCCATTCTTCCTGGACAAAGCCCTTCTCACCCAGGGTGAACGCGTACACTTGTTGCAAATAAACACATTTAATGAACATGTTCAGAGTTGGAAACTTTTTACTCCGGTCTCATACCCTTGGCATTTACTCCCCAACACTTACCTTGGCCAAGCCGAGGTCCCCTAAGCCCAGGTCCCCGTTGCCTTTAGTCCTGGTGTCCAGCGCTCCTTGCCCCTGATTCACACAGTTTGCAGAAGGGTCTCGACCCGAAGCCTTGCCTATTCCTTTTCTCCAGAGATGCTGCCCGAGCCGCTGAGTTACTCCAGCATTTTGTGTCTGGTCCCCGTTTACCGGCCGGGGTTGTTGTTGTTGTTGTTGTAGTAATTCTCGCAGTCTGCTTTGTTGTTGTTGATGCTGTTGCTGCGATTCTCACTCCGATCCCGGGAGAACCTTTTCCCTGACCGACCGCGTTCTGCCCAAGTGTAAATCCTTATCCATCCCCCCCAGTCTCTGGTGAAAGGCGCATCGTCCCGGGGCGGGATGCACTCAGTATCAATCACACACCTTCATTGGCACTTGCTTTCTGAGCGGTGTCGGGTCGTCGAGGGTTTGGAACAGCCGAAGCATGTTCAAGACTCAGGGAGGTAACGGGAGTGAAGGTAGAATCCGCCGGCCCATCTCTGGACCGCCACACACACGCTGCAACCCCGAGCATCAAGTAGATTATGTGTTTAATATGCATTAGCAAAGGGGGGGCATCGTGAGATCATAGGAGGACACACAGAACCAGTGCTGGGGTGTGTGCAGCGCCACTTGATGCTTAATTAACCCGGGACAGATTACATCCTCATCTCGTTGCAAAATCCCTTGTTCCCCGACACCGTGCTAATCTCATTCTCGTCTCTTCCACATTCCCTCCCCGGCAATGCCCGGGTGCTAAACCTCCCTCACAGGCTTAGATTTATTATTGTCACGTGTGACGAGGACAAGGGAGAAGTTTTGTTTTGCATGCTAAACAATCAATTCAAGCAAAACTATACACATAAATACAAACGGATTTAAAGTAAACTAGCTGGAGCAAAGGGAAAGATACAAAGAGCAGGTTACAGTTCTCGGTATTGTAGATCAACAGTTGCAGCAACAAAGTCGGATGTTTAGGTCTAGTTCTCATATTGTCAGGTTTAGTTTAGTATAGTTTAGTGAGACAGCACAGAAACAGGCCCTTCGGCCCACCGGGTCCGCACTGACCGAACTCTCTGCCACAGAAGGTAGTTGAGGCCAGTTCATTGGCTACATTTAAGAGGGAGTTAGATGTGGCCCTTGTGGCTAAAGGGATCAGGGGGTATGGAGAGAAGGCAGGTACAGGATACTGAGTTGGATGATCAGCCATGATCATATTGAATGGTGGTGCAGGCTCGAGGGGCCGAATGGCCTACTCCTGCACCTATTTTCTATGTTTCTATGTTTCTGTAACCATCGTCTCCCATCACACAATAGACAATAGGTGCAGGAGTGGGCCATTCGGCCCTTCGAGCCAGCACCGCCATTCAATGTGATCATACAAGATACAAGATACAAGATACAAGATACAAGATACATTTAATTGTCATTTGGACCCCTTGAGGTCCAAACGAAATGCCGTTTCTGTAGCCATACATTACAACAAATAGACCCAAGACACAACAACACAACAAAATTTACATAAACATCCATCACATCATTGTGATGGAAGGCCAAAAACACTTATCTCTCCACTGCACTCTCCCCCCCCACGATGTCAGAGTCAAAGTCAAAGCCCCCGGCTGGCAATGGCAATTGTCCCGCGGCCATTAAAGCCACGCCGGGTGGTGCGAGGTCGCACACCGGGTCTTGCTGTTAGAGCCCCCGGCATGCGCTCGCAGAGTCCCGAGGCCATTCCAAGCCTCGCGGGGTGGCGCTGTAAAGGCCCTGCTCCAGGAGCTCTTCAACCCCGCAACTCGGGCGGGGGAAGTCGCCTGAAAAGCGGTCTCCCTCCAGGGAGCCGCGGGCTCCCGGCGCCGCCGTCCACAGACCCGCCGTTGGAGCCTCCGACTCTCCGGTAGCAGCAGCAGCAGCAGCAGCAGCAGCACTCCTCCACCGCTCCACCCGCTCCGGACTCGGCCAGCCCCGCGACGGCGACATGGCTGCTTTATTTAACCCGGGACAGATTACACGCAATACACACACTGGGGACAATTTATATTTATTCCATGCTAAATAACCTACAGACCTGTACGTCTTTGGAGTGTACTTTGAGTAAACTCAAGTACAATAGAGAATAGAGGGGAGGAATAGAGCTCTCAGCATTGAGGTGTGTCAGTTCCATAGACAAAGTCCAATTACCACAATGGAGTGGAGGTGAATTGGACTGTACCCAACCTAATGGAAGGACCGTTCTGACACAGGCCTAATATCTACAAACGCACAGCGTGGAAACGGGCCCTTCGGCTCACCGAGTTCATGCCGGCCAGCGATCACCTATATACTAGTTCTATCCTACACATCAGTGACAATTTACAGAGGCCAATTAACCTACACACCTCTACGTCTCTGGGTTGAGGGAGAAAACTGGAGCACCCAGTGAAAACGGGGAGAATGTACAAGCTCCATACAGACAGCACCCACAGTTAGGATCGATCCTGGGTCTCCACAGTAGTCCCACCAGCCTGCATTTGGTCCAAATCCCTCTAAACCTATCCTATACATGTACCTGTCCAAATGATTTTTGAACGTTGAGATGGTACCTGCCTCAACTACCTCTTCCAGCAGCTCGTTCCATTTACCTACCACCGTTTGTGTAGAAAAGTTGCCCCTCAGGTTCCCATTAAATCACAATGAGCTATATCCCACTCTAGCTATAGATAAACCCCAGAAGAAGGGTATGGACCAAAAACGTCACCCATTCCCTCTATCCGGAGATGCTGCATCTTCCACTGAGATACACCAGTATTTTGTCGAACCCTAGAAGATACATAGATAGGGATGATTAAGTTCAGCAATGACACAGTCACCCACAGAAGGGCCTCCTGGCAACCAAATTCCCAAGGAAAGCCATTTGCTTGGTGAATTTGATAGTGTTTCCCATCACCAACATGCCATCATTATGTTGGAATAAAAAGAAAGAATGGCAATAGACCAGCCCGCGAATTGCATCACACATCAAGCGAATGTTCAGTAACTTGTCAATGTATCAACCAAACAATCAGCGAGGCTGGCATTGAGAATAAGGTTTCCTTCAGACTGAGATTTCAAATGATCATTTTGGTTTCAAAGATGTCACTGTATTTCAGAAGAACTTCAAAAATGGTCTTGCAAGTGTCGATTTACCTCAGTGAAGAAAGACAAAATAACATTGAAATGTCTATACATATGTTGCAAGTACATGATTAATGGAAACGTGTTGGAACAGGTTTCAGATCAATTTATATTTGATGTCTTCTGCACCTGCTTTTGTGCTCCTTTGAATTGTTAACATTGAAAATAGAATATAGCACAGAAACAGGTCCTTTGGCCCACAGAGTCTGTTCCAAACATGATGTCGTTAAAGTTTTTCCTTCTGCCTGTCCTTTTCACTGTACCTCAGTACACATGACAATAAACTAAACTGAAATTTTAAACTGAAACTGCTCATGATTCATACCCCCCCCCATGCCTTGTATATCCATGTGCCTATCTACCCTCGGTACAAGAACTGTTCCAGAGCCGCTGTCTGAAAAAAGCTCAGAGAATTGCTAAGTACAAACTGCACCCCCTCCACATACACCTGGATCTCCTGCCATCAGGCAAGAGATATCGAAGAATCAAAGCCCGGACTACAAGACTGCTAAACAGCTTCCTACCACAGGCTGTGAGGCTGCTAAACAGTCACTCTGTACTCACAGTCACTTGATTCTGCGGCTGGCACGGACACTTTAATAACTGGCACTGGCCACTCAAATCAGCTGCCCCGGACATTTTTATGATTGGTTTATTGTATTTTAACGTTGTGTTTTACCTGCTTTTAACTATTTATTTATACTGTTCCATCAGAGACTGGATTGTTTTTAGTGTTATTATGTGTGAAACGTTTTAAATTTCATGTGCGATGCTCCGCTATTCCCTGGGAAACGTCTTTTCATTTTGCACTGTACAACTGTTGCTTGCAAGATGACAATAAAGGTTGATTGATTGATTGATTGATTGATTGATTGATTGATTGATTGATTGATTGATTGATAAAGCCTCTTAAATGCCCCTATCATATCTGGCTCCGCTACCATCCCTGGCAGCACATTCCTGGCACCCACCTCTCTCTGTGTAAAGAAATGGCCCACACATCTCACTTAAACATTGCTCCTCTCACCTTAAAGCTGTACCTTCTAGAGAGAGAAGAAGATTATTCTATTGGAGGAAGGGGGAGCAGGGGGAGGGGAAGAAGAGGGGAAGCAGTTGTACAGGGCCCTAGTGAGACTATACCTGGAGTATTGTGTGTAGTCTCTTAATGTGAGGAAGGATATTCTTACTGAGAAATCCTAGTTAATCCTAATGGGAGTTATCTACAGACCCTCAAACAGTAGCCTGGAGATAGGGTGCAAGTTGCATCAGGAGTTAAAATTAGCACCTAACAAAGGTAATGCTACAGTGGTTATGGGAGATCTCAACATGCAGGTGGACTGGGAAAATCAGGTTGGTACTGGACCCCAAGAAAGAGAGTTTGTAGAGTGCCTCTGAGATGGATTCTTAGTGCAGCCTACCAGGGAGGAGGCAATTCTGGATTTAGTGTTATGTAATGGACTGGATTTGATAAGGGAACAGGATAAAGGAACCATTAGGAGGTAGTGACCATAATATGATAAGTTTTAATCTGCAATTTGAGATGGAGAAGGTAGGAGAAATGGAGAAGATAGGATGGAAAAGAGAGTTAGATATAGCTCTTAGGGCTAGCGGTATTAAGGGGTATGGGGAGAAAACAGGAACGGGGTGCTGATTGTGGATGATCAGCCATGATCACATTGGTGGTGATGGCTCGAAGGGCCGAATGGCCTACTACTGCTCCTATTTTCTATGTTTCTATGTTTCTAGTCTTTGACATTTGTGCCCTGGGACAAAGATTGTGATACGGTCTCTATGCCTCTCATAATTTTATATTTCTATCAGTCTCCCCCTCAGTCTCTGATGTTTGATAAAACAATCCAGGTTTATCCAATTTCTCCTTATAGCTAATACCCTCTAAACCTGGCAACATTCTGGTAAACCTCGTCTGCATCCTCTCCAAAGTCTCCAGTTTATCAGTTTAGTTAATTGTCACGTGTACCGAGGTACAGTGAAAAGTTTTTCTTGCATGCAAACCAGTCAGCGGAAAGACAATACATGAGTGCAATCGAGTCATTTTCAGTGTATAGATACATGACAAGGGAATAACGTTTAGTGCAAGGTAAAGCCAGTAAAGTTCGATCAAAAGATAGTCCTAGGGTCACCAATGAGGTAGATAGTCCACATCTTTCCTCTAACCTGAACTGCATAGTACACCAAATGTAGCCTAACCAAAGTCCTATTAAGCTGCAACATGAATTCTTGACTCTTATACTCAATGCCCTGACCTATGAAGGCAATCATATGATATGCCCCACGTGTTTCCACTTTCAGGAAGCAATGGACTTGGACACCAAAATCCTTCAGCACTCAACGCTATAATGGGTCTTGCCATTAATTGTACTCTTTCCCCTTGCATTCAACCTCCCAAATTGAAAAATCTAATTGTTTTACGAAAAAAGCTACAGATATTACAGAATACTGTAGTTCTTGGACATCTAAAATAAAAAGGAACTGATGGATATATTCAGCAGGTCAGGCCTCACTTGTGAAGAGAATAACTAGAAGTTACTGTTTGTAAACAACAAGCTTTCATCAGAACGTGTCATCAGTTTTGAAGAAAGGTCAGAAGTTTTTGAACGAATATATTAAAGCTAATTATTTCCCCACAGATGCTGCCTGAGTAGCTGAATATTCCAGCATGTTGTTTATTGTCATTGCTACTGGAATAAGTGCATGTCCTCAGCTTTGCCAATTCAGACATGTCTATGGCAGAAGATTCCAACCTATCATAAATTCCAATGTGCAGTCTTTCTAAGCTTTATACAGTGTATCTCTGTTATATGGTGAAAGAAGTGCATGTGACAATAGAAACATAGAAAAATATGTGCAGGAGTAGGCCATTCGGCCCTTTGAGCCAGCACCACCATTCAATATGATCATGGCTGATCATCTAAAATCAGTACCCCGTTCCTGCTTTTTCCCCATAACCCTTGATTCCTTTAGCCTTAAGAGCTATATCTAACTCTCTCTTGAAAACATCCAGTTAATTGGCTTCCACTGCCTTCTGTGGCAGCAAATTCCACAGATTCACAACTCTCTGGGTGAAAATGTTTTTCCTCATCTCAGTCCTTAATGGCCTACTTATTCTTATATGACATAGAAACATAGAAACATAGAAATTAGGTGCAGGAGTAGGCCATTCGGCCCTTCGAGCCTGCACCGCCATTCAATATGAACATGGCTGATCATCCAACTCAGTATCCCGTACCTGCCTTCTCTCCATACCCCCTGATCCCCTTAGCCACAAGGGCCACATCGAACTCCCTCTTAAATATAGCCAATGAACTGGCCTCAACTACCCTCTGTGGCAGAGAGTTCCAGAGATTCACCACTCTCTGTGTGAAAAAAGTTCTTCTCATCTCGGTTTTAAAGGATTTCCCCCTTATCCTTAAGCTGTGACCCCTTGTCCTGGACTTCCCCAACATCGGGAACAATCTTTCTGCATCTAGCCTGTCCAACCCTTAAGAATATTTACATAAAATATATAAATGATATAAAGTATAATTGAATCACATATTTATAGATCATGAATATATACTTTGGATATGAACACGCAATAGTGACAGTATCTGTTCAATGTTTCCAATAAATATATAAGATGATAACCAAATGTCTTAAAAATATTCCATGCCCCGAATTTGTTGTTTTGGAGTTTTGGTAGAAAGTGCCATAAGCCTGCTGTCTCCAGTAGTACGTAACATATTATTTTGCTGCTTTGCAATGTGAATTCTGCTGTTTAGAAATATCTTAGAACATCAATTTCTGTTCAAATAACAGAATGCATATTTTAATATGCACAGCATTTGAAAATGCATGGATTGAAATAGCAATCTCCTTTCGTGTCCATCTTCCATGTTTCAAATGTTGACATCGCTGTCATCGTCCGTCTTGAAAAGGACGCAAGTTTCCGGCGACCATCAGTGGGAGCCATCACTTGTTGCATTAGATGATGAAGGTAGCAAAATTAGCTCAGGATACTTCCAGTTCCCAGCCCCACGACGTGGACACTTCTGCCATGGGGCCGAAATAGCAATGTAGAATTGACTCCGTTATTAATTCAATTCAACCACAAGGTGCCGCTGGCTTAAATGGGACCGTTTATTTTCATCTATCTATTCATGTCATTTTTCTTTAAATGGACATTAAGCCATTCTTCATTTATATTTTGCATTAAAATTGGTGAAAATAAATGTTGCAATTTAGTTATGTTCTTCCAGCAGCAAAATGGAAAATAATCCTGTAGGTAGTTTCAAAGAGCAGTGTGTTGCAGAAATGGACTGCTTTTCTGTCCTGTGTCCTGTCTAAACGTAGGTCACTGCAACAATCTCAAAAGTTCATGCAAATAATAAGGATCTGAAATTTCTCTTTGTGAATTTGTTAAAGCACCAATTATTATTTTGCTTGCAATGCAGTGTTTTCAAAAGTGTGAATTACGCAAAAATAAATGTTGCTCACATGCACAGATACCTGATGAGCTCATCACAATGCATCTGTTGAGATCCCTGTACAATATTCAACTAGCGACTGGAACAATGATGACTGTGGCACACCACTTCTTCTTCTTCTTGCGTATGGCGTGCACAGCCTAAAGTTATAACCATATAAATATAACCATATAACAATTACAGCACGGAAACAGGCCATCTCGGCCCTTCTAGTCCGTGCCAAACATGTATTCTCCCCTAGTCCCATCTACCTGCACTCAGACCATAACCTTCCATTCCCTTCCCGTCCATATAATAATAATAATAATAATAATAATAACAATAATAATAAATACTTTATTAATCCCCTTATTCAGGGGAAATTCAGATGTCCTTGCAGCACACTAATAAAAATACAACATAGCATTCAAGAAGTTTAACATTAAAACATAAAAACATCCCCCCACAGTGGTTCCCACTGTGGGGGAAGGCACAAAGTCCAGTCCCCATCCTCTTGTCCACCCAGAGTCGGGCATATTGAGGCCTCCACAGTCGCCGTTAAGGGGCCCGATGTTCCCGGCCGTTCTCTATAACTATCCAATTTATTTTTAAATGATAAAATCGAACCTGCCGCCACCACTTCCACTGGAAGCTCATTCCACACAGCTACCACTCTCTGAGTAAAGAAGTTCCCCCTCATGTTACCCCTAAACTTCTGTCCCTTAATTCTCAAGTCATGTCCCCTTGTTTGAATCTTCCCTACTCTCAGTGGGAAAGCTTATCCACGTCAACTCTGTCTATCCCTCTCATCATTTTAAAGATCTCTATCAAGTCCCCCCTTAACCTTCTGCACTCCAAAGAATAAAGACCTAACTTGTTCAACCTTTCTCTGTAACTTAGTTGCTGAAACCCAGGCAACATTCTAGTGAATCTCCTCTGTACTATCTCCACTATGTATTTATTTATTATTATTTGGAGTCCATGGTAACATTACTAGTTAGTCAAAGGGATCAAATAGGGTGGAAGGGAATTACAGAGATGTTTTGCCTCAGTGCTAAGAGAGAGGGATAAAATCAATTGATGACAAGAAAATATGGAAAACTAAGCAACACATATTGTTGGAATTATTTCAATTACAGAATATACGTCAGACCGGTGAAAACAGTGAATGCTGAAAATAGCCAGCAGGTCAGACAGTATATGTGGAGAGAGGAACAGTTATCATTTCGGATTGATGACCTATCATCTGAATGAGAACCAGACCAGCAAATCAATCTCATCAGTTCTGAATGGATGAGGAAAATTGAACATATTGGACATGTCTAATGGACAATAACAGTTAGGAAAAGGTTGCGAATCCAACTTTATCAGAATTAAGTAAAAATAGCCCGTATCTGCGTGTCGGACTGCCTTTTAGCAATAATGTAGCGGAGAAAAGGTTGTGCCCAAATCAGTGAAAAAATAACACATATTCTGAATATCTCTTATCCTCAGCAGGCATTCCGTTCCAATTGCAAAGAAAAAGATTTGCATCTTTCAAAGTAGTATATTTAACTTCAAAACGTGAAGTGAATTTGTAATTCCAATTTCTTTATTTGTCCTTTCATAAATCTATGCATACTCTGAAATCTGTTATTAATTTTATTTAGCAATGATTTTAATTGATAATTTATTTCCTTCAATGCGACAGAGATGGAAGAAGCCATTCGACTCATCAAACTGGTTCTGCTTATTAATCAGATCACGAGCTATCTGTATTTTAAATCCAACTACCTTCAATGATTTTGTAATACTATGCCAACGAAAACCCAAAATTGTAGTTGCAAAATATTTAATTGACCTCCAGCCTAAACAGGTTTTGGGGAGGAGTGTGTGTGGGAGTGAGAGAGGATTCCAAATATGTAGGAAGGAACTGCAGACGCTAGTTTAAACCGAAGATATACACAAAATGCTGGTGTAACTCAGACAGCATCTCTGGAGAGAAGGAACGTGTGATGTGTCGGGTTGAGACCCTTCTTCAGTCTAAAGTCTTCCATTCCAAATATGTAATTGACTTTGTGAAAAATAATGCATTTTTGATATCTACTCGGCCTGCGTCTAGCCTCTAAACTTAAGATGATGCCTTTTGCGCAGGACAGCACTGAAGAGAATAGTTTGCCACTATCTACCCTGGCAACTGCTTCAGTCAATTTAAGCTGCCAAGTAGGTCACTCCTTAATCTCCTCTACTCTAGGTAACACAAGATTTGGCCTCACACATATGGAACTGAAATCCAACCTCATTAGGAGATTGAGAGGGGATCTTATAGAAACTTACACAATTCTTAAGGGGTTGGACAGGCTAGATGAAGGAAGATTGCTCCCAATGTTGGGGAAGTCCAGGACAAGGGGTCACAGCTTAAGGATAAGGGGGAAATCCTTTAAAACCGAGATGAGAAGAACTTTTTTCACACAGAGAGTGGTGAATCTCTGGAACTCTCTGCCACAGAGGGTAGTCGAGGCCAGTTCATTGGCTATATTTAAGACGGAGTTAAATGTGGCCCTTGTGGCTAAGGGGATCAGAGGGTATGGAGAGAAGGCAGGTACAGGATACCGAGTTGGATGATCAGCCATGATCATTTGAATGGTGGTGCAGGCTCGAAGGGCCGAATGGCCTACTCCTGCACCTAATTTCTATGTTTCTATTTGCTTGCACTAACAATGTACTGGCTGTGTCATGCACTCCATTTGGAAATTAGATTAATTGACTTTAAAGCACGGATATTATCACGTTACTATGAAGTTTATGGGGTCAAGGAAAGAGTGTTCACGTCGCGGTCCTGTTTCCACCAATCTTTCCAGCACCACGCACAAGAAGCGACAAGACAGACACCATTGTGCAGATGCCGAGCAGTGTGTTCAGCTCTGGCTGAAAAACTAATCTTGTGTGTGGACTCGATAAGAAGAAGATGACGCTAATGCGTTAAATTTTCCTAATAATATCATATCCACTGCCACTAACTGTCCACCACATAACTTGGCCAACCATCCACACTTCCCAATGACAGAGCTGTAATTTTATGTAACTTCCTTGAAATAAAGAAACATCCAATACACTTCTGAGTGGTAAATATCAATAAAGAAATTACACTGAAGCATATAAAGTAATTAGGCCAGTCTAGGGGCATGAACACCCAGCTTATGAACTGTACGTATGATCAAGCTACAATAATATAATTAAATTCAAATCTCCATTGTATGCATAAACATACATTCCTACAAAAGGCAGAACTAGTTTCCTCTCTCTCTCTCTCTCTCTCTCTCTCTCTCACACACACTCACTCACTCTCACATTCTCCTTCACTCAGTCACTTTCAATCACTCCACTTCTCCAGTTTTAGTAATAGGCTTGTCCCACTTATCTTTTTCTTTTTCGGCGACTTGCCGGCAGCCTTCATAGTCGCAGCAGATCTCTGAAAATGCTCAACATGTTGAAAATCCAGCAGCGACCAGAACAAGGTACGACTCTTTGGCCGACTACTCACTACCATACAGGCTTCATCCCGCGCCATGTCACCAGGGTGTCGTCTGTATGGTCGTGAGTAGCCTCCAAGTCGCCCAAAGAGTCAATTTTCAACATGTTGAAGATTTTCAGCGACCTATGACGGGTGCCGGCAGTCGCTGAAAAAGTTGAGTATGTGGGACACACCCATTATTGTTCTTTTTTATCAGTCTTGATTGAAATGCACTTGAATGCATTGAGGTTGGTTTGTGTGATATAACCATATAACCATATAACAATTACAGCACGGAAACAGGCCATCTCGGCCCTACAAGTCCATGCCGAACAAATTTTTTTTTTCCCCTTAGTCCCACCTGCCTGCACTCGTACCATAACCCTCCATTCCCCTCTCATCCATATGCCTATCCAATTTATTTTTAAATGATACCAATGAACCTGCCTCCACCACTTCCACTGGGAGCTCATTCCACACCGCCACCACTCTCTGCGTAAAGAAGTTCCCCCTCATATTACCCCTAAACTTCTGTCCCTTAATTCTGAAGTAATGTCCTCTTGTTTGAATCTTCCCTATTCTCAAAGGGAAAAGCTTGTCCCACATCAACTCTGTCTATCCCTCTCATCATCTATCAGGTCCCCCCTTAACCTTCTGCGCTCCAGAGAATAAAGACCTAACTTATTCAACCTATCTCTGTAACTTAGTTGTTGAAACCCAGGCAACATTCTAGTAAATCGCCTCTGTACTCTCTCTATTTTGTTGACATCCTTCCTATAATTTGGCGACCAAAATTGTACCCCATACTCCAGATTTGGTCTCACCAATGCCTTGTACAATTTTAACATTACATCCCAGCTTCTATACTCAATGCTCTGATTTATAAAGGCTAGCATACCAAAAGCTTTCTTTACCACCCTATCTATATGAGATTCCACCTTCAAGGAACTATGCACGGTTATACCCAGATCCCTCTGTTCAACTGTATTCTTCAATTCGCTACCATTTACCATGTACGTCCTATTTTGATTTGTCCTGCCAAGGTGTAGCACCTCACATTTATCAGCATTAAACTCCATCTGCCATCTTTCAGCCCATTTTTCCAAATGGCCTAAATCACTCTGTAGACTTTGGAAATCCTCTTCATTATCCACAACACCCCCTATCTTGGTATCATCTGCATACTTACTAATCCAATTTACCACACCATCATCCAGATCATGATGTACATGACAAACCCATGTCATGTACATGTACAACAACAAAGGACCCAACACAGATCCCTGAGGCACCCCACTAGTCACCTGCCTCCAACCCGATAAACAGCCATCCACCATTACCCTCTGGCTTCTCCCATTCAGCCACTGTTGAATCCATCTTGCTATTCCTGCATTTATACCCAACAGTTGAACCTTCTTAACCAACCTTCCATGGGGAACCTTGTCAAAGGCCTTACTAAAGTCCATATAGCCAACATCCACTGCTTTACCCTCGTCAATTTCCCTAGTAACCTCTTCAAAAAATTCAAGAAGATTAGTCAAACATGACCTTCCAGGCACAAATCCATGTTGACTGTTCCTAATCAGACCCTGTTTATCTAGATGCTTATATATATTGTCTCTAAGTATCTTTTCCATTAATTTGCCCACCACTGAAGTCAAACTAACAGGTCTATAATTGCTAGGTTTACTCTTAGAACCCTTTTTAAACAATGGAACAACATGCGCAGTACGCCAATCCTCGGGGACTATTCCCGTTTCTAATGACATTTGAAATATTTCTGTCATAGCCCCGGCTATTTCTACATTAACTTCCCTCAATGTCCTAGGGAATATCCTGTCAGGACCTGGAGACTTATCCACTTTTATATTTTTCAAAAGTGTCAGTACTTCTTTTACTTTGAACCTCATAGTATCCATAGCTACTCTACTAGTTTCCCTTACCTCACATAATTCAATATCCTTCTCCTTGGTGAATACCGAAGAAAAAAAAATTGTTCAATATCTCCCCCATCTCTTTTGGCTCTGCAGATAGCTGTCCACTCTGTCTCTCCAATGGACCAATTTTATCCCTCCTTATCCTTTTTCTATTAATATAGCTGTAGAAACCCTTTGGATTGACTTTCACCTTACTTGCCAAAGCAACCTCATATCTTCTTTTAGCTTTTCTAATTTCTTTCTTAAGATTCTTTTTACATTCCTTATACTCCTCAAGCACCTCATTTACTTCATGCTGCCTATAATTATTGTAGATCTCCCTCTTTTTCCGAACAAGATGTCCAATTTCCCTTGAAAACCAGGGCTCTTTCCAATTTTTACTGTTTCCTTTCAACCGAACAGGAACATAAAGATTCTGTACTCTTAAAAGTTCCCCTTTAAATGTCCTCCATTTCTCTTCTACATCTTTCCCATAAAACAAAATGTCCCAGTTCACTCCTTTTAAATCATCTCGCATCGCATCAAAGTTAGCCTTTCTCCAATCAAAAATCTCAACCCTAGGTCCAGTTCTGACCCTCTCCATAATTATCTTGAAACTAATGGTATTGTGATCACTGGATGACTGGACGACTGTGATGGTCTGGGCTGTGTCCACAAGTCTCTGCAATTTCTTGCGGTCTTGGATGGAGCTGTTCGAAAACCATGCCATGATGCATCCCGATAAATTGCTTTCTACGGAGCCTCTACAGAAGTTGGTGAGAGTTGTTGGGGACATGCCGACATTCCTACACCTTCTTAGGAAGCAGAGGCGTTGGTGTGCTTCCTTGGCCATTGCATCAATTACGAGTACGATCAGCAAACACATGGTCATAATGAAACACAAGTACTGTGCTATCACTGTACTGCTGCTGCTTTCACTGAACGGAGACGCAATAAGCAACGGATGTTACCAGAGCCACAGGATGCAACAAATGATGAGCTGAACGGCACGTACTGTAAAATATGGCACAAGCACAGTAAGTACTGCAGTATTATCTACCGTACTGATTTTCTTTTGAAAGGATTCTCTCACGTATATTACAATTATGATATAAAAGGCCCAGTTAACTCCATTTTTGTCACCGGATCTCCATGCAAACCGACGCAGGTCAGAAGTACTAACACGTGCCTAATTCATAACTGATACCGGTTGTCCCCAAAAATAAATGGAGTAAATTATTTACAAACATACTGTAATATGCACAATACAAAACAATACAAACAAACCCATGGTGGCACAGCGGTAGAGTTGCTGCCTAATAGCGCTCGCAGCGCCGGAGACCCGGGTTCGATCCTGACTATGGGTTGCTGTCAATTCAATTAAATTCAATTTATTTGTCATTTGGACCCCTTGAGGTCCAAACGAAATGACGTTTCTGCAGCCATACATTACAAACAAATAGACCCAAGACACAACATAATTTACATAAACATCCATCACATTGCTGTGATGGAAGGCCAAAAAAACTTATCTCTCCACTGCACTCTCCCCCCCCCCCGATGTCAGAGTCAAAGTCAAAGTCCCCCGGCTGGCGATGGCGATTGTCCCACGGCCATTAAAGCCACGCCGGGTGGTGCAAGGTCGCACACCGGGTTCTTGATGTTGGAGCCCCCGGCGTGCGCTCGCAGAGTCCCGCTGCCACTCCAAGCCGCACGGGGCGGTGCTGTAAGGCCCCGCTCCAGAAGCTCTTCGACCCCGCAACTCGGGCGGGAGAAGTCGCCGTTGCGGGAGCCCTGAAAAGCAGTCTCCCTCCAGGGACCCGCGGGCTCCCGGTGCCGCCGTCCGCCAGACCCGCAGTTGCAGCCTCCGAATCTCCGGAGGTCGGGCCGCAGCAGCGCTCCACCACCGCTCCACCCGCTCTGGACTCGGCCAGCTCCGCGACGGTGAGGTGAGTCGTCGGCACCAGAGACCCCGGTCTTCCTGTTGGAGGCCGCTCCTCGTTGCAGCCCCAACGACAACGGAGACCCGACAAAGAAAAGGTCGGGTCTCCCTTGCAGGGAGAGATTAAAAGTTACCCCCTCCCTCCCACCCCCCCACACACATACCCCAACAAAAAATAACAAAAACTACATAAAAAGATAGACAAAAAATAATAAAAACGCAGACGGGCTGCGGAGGCCGCTGCTGACGAGAGTCGCGCCGCCTACCGTACGGAGTTTGTACGTTCTCCCCGTGACCTGCGTGGGTTTTCTCCGAGATCTTCGGTTTCCTCCCACACTCTAAAGGCGTACAGGTTTGTAGGTTAATTGGCTTGGTGTATGTGTAAATTGTCCCTCGTTAGTCAAGTCAAGTCTATTCGTCACATACACATACGAGATGTGCAGTGAAATGAAAAGTGGCAATGCTCGCGGACTTTGTGCAAAAACCAAACAAACAAACAAACAAACAAACAAACCACAAACAGAATAGAACAGAATCACATATTCTTTTACATATTACATATTGTGGGAGGAAGGAAAAAAAAAAGTGTGTGTAGGATAGTGTTAACGTTCGGGGATCGCTGGTGTAAACAAAGTTAAAAAAATATTCTGAAATACTGATTAAATTACTGATTATATTACATTTCTTGTGAAGGATACATTCCACCCCCCTGGTGCCCAGCAGTCCCAGATATACCCCAGGGTGCCCGTGGACAGCACATATTCCCATCTCTAATGACACCCAGACACAGACGTAACCCCGGAAACACTTTTTACCACTGGTCCATTTCATGCTAGAGAGTAATCATATCTATTTTAATGGAAGAAGGAAACAGGAGATGGCATCAAAGACCAAATCATATGATTAGAAACAAAAGAGTTAGTCATTGAAGAGTTTGAGAGCACATTTACAAGACAAAATGTTCTATGGTAAAATCAAGATATTTTTTTGAACTGCAGATAACGGAAATCTGACGTAAAAGCAGAAGATGCTGTATCTCTAAACTCTAAATCGGATTGATAGTCAGGAACCTTAGGCATCTTCTTCTGGAATTACCACATATAAATGACTGTAGATTTAAGGTGAGAGGAAGTGGTTGTAAAGCGGATATAAATGGTAGTTTTTCCGAGCAGAAAGAGGGCAGAAACTGGAACTTGCTGCCAGAGGACATTGAGTAATCACATGCATTCACCATGTTTACAAGATATTTATTAGACAGGAACCTGAATAGGCAAAATGTAGAAGGATATGGCCCTAACGCTGGTAAATGGACTGGTGAAGATTGGCAAAAAGGGTGGGGACATGGACATGATGGGCCGAATGGCCTGCTTCTGTGTTTACCAAGCTATGATTCTCAGCACAGAGATTACTATTGCTAGGTCAAAATCTAACCAAGGTCCAGCCCTGGTTTCCAAAGCAGTTTTAAAACTCACTGCAAAAAGGGTCTGGTGTTGTGACCAGGCCATGTAATTAGGCCAAGCACTTACAAAGTGTCAGTGCGGTACATATATGTATGAGTGATATGTACCGACACATGTGTTGGTAACAAGTATTGTGCTAATTCACGAGTGGTTGAATGCTGCAGTAATTAATTTCCATGAGTCAGATCAGCTTGCTCTCTCTGTTCCTTCCTTTAAAGATGTTGCCAGGACTCAAGGGTCTGAGTTACAGGGAGAGATTGAGCAGGCGAGGACTCTATTCCTTGGAACAAAGGAGGATGAGGGGGCGATCTTATAGAGGTGTAAAAAATCATGAGAGGGTTAGATCGGGTAGAAGCACAGAGGCTCTTGCCCAGAGTAGGTGAATCGAGAACCAAAGGTCATAGGTTTAATGTGAAGAAGGGTCTGAAGAAGGGTTTCGGCCCGAAACGTTGCCTATTTCCTTCGCTCCATAGATGCTGCTGCACCCGCCGAGTTTCTCCAGCACTTTTGTCTACCGTCATAGGTTAAATGTGAGGGGGAAACGATTTAATAAGAACCTGAGGGGAAATTTATTTACTCAGAGGGTGGTTGGTGTAAGGATCAAGGTGCCAGAGGGGCTCGTTCAGGAAGGGACTCTAACAGCATTTAAGAAACATTGAGACAGATACATGGATAGGACAGGTTTAGAGTGATATGAGCCAAACACAGGCAGGTGGGACTAGTATAGATGGGACGTTGGCCGGTGGTGGCCAAGTTGGGAAGAAGGGTCTGTTTCCAACCTGTAAGACTCTACGACTCCATGTCTGAGAAGTGGTGTGTCGAGACATTCAGAAATGAATTGAACAAACATAATCCAAAAAAATGGTTCAAATTCTTAAGGGGTTGGACAGGCTAGATGCATGAAGATTGTTCCCGATGGTGGGGAAGTCCAGAACAAGGGATCACAGTTTAAGGATAAGGGGGAAGTCTTTTTGGACCGAGATGAGAAAAAAAAATTCACACAGAGAGTGGTGAATCTCTGAAATTCTCTGCCACAGAAGGTAGTTGAGGCCAGTTCATTGGCTATATTTAAGAGGGAGTTAGATGTGGCCCTTGTGGCTAAGGGGATCAGGGGGTATGGAGAGAAGGCAGGTATGGGATACTGAGTTGGATGATCAGCCATGATCATATTGAATGGTGGTGCAGGCTCGAAGGGTCGAATGGCCTACTCCTGCACCTATTTTCTATGTTTCTATGTTTCTAAATAATAACTGAATAGGAAAAATACATCAGCACAGTGACCCACGTGGAGGGTCCAAACAAAATACAATAAAGCCTGGCATTAACGAGTTTATGGAAAGCAATAATTTAAACGAATCCAGCAAGACAGAATGAAAGCCATTATAATGAAACTGCAATCCAGCAATCAGACATCCCGCTTTTAAAACCTCTGGTGAATTGTCTTTATCTCAACGTAAAAAGACAACTCGACATTTAAGTCCCTCAGAACTTTTCAGATGATCACAGTGCTCGAAATCCGTCATTGCACTTTGCATTACATTGCAAAGTGGTTGAAGTAAATTGGCAATGGAGGTAATTAAGTATTCTAGTGGAGTCTGAATCACAGATTCACTGTGTCCCATGAGTTGTGGCAGCTGGTATGAGACTACGCTACTCATTACACCAGGCACCTCATTACAGTTTGATTTGACTGATCGTATCTTGCTGTGTTATAATGGGGAAAGCAATCACAGTGCAAGTGCAATCGAGTAATCAGGCAATTGACTTTGAATCATGTTCCCAACTCTCTCTTCCAAGGCCAAAGACTTGTAGATTTTGCAAAGACAGATAGAAATATTCAGAGATCATTTTTTCCCTCCCATTTATGGAAGAAATAGGGCGTGCAGTTAAGGGTAGCGTTTAGTGCGGCACGGTGGAGCAGCGGTGGAGTTGCTGCCTTACAGCGCCAGAGGCTCGGGTTCGACCCCAACTACGGATGCTGTCTGTACGGAGTTTGTACATTCTCCCCGTGACCCCGTGGGCTTTCTCCGAGATCTTCGGATTAGTCCCTCACTCCAAACACGTACAGGTTCATATGTTAATTGGCTTGGCATAAATGCATTTGTCCCCAGTGTGTGTAGGATAGTGTTAGTGCGTGGCGTGTGGGTGTGGTGGGGGGGGGGGGAAGGTCGCTGGTCGGTGCGGACTCGGTGGGCCGAATGGCCTTTTCAACGCTGTATCTCTAAACTAAAATAAAAAAGATCTATGTTTACAACTTGCCAAATATGGAAAAGTGGAAATGTGGATGGAAAAGTGAGTCTCAGAAGAAAACAAAGGGAGCACAGGTATAGAACAGGCTGACATGAGAGGGTTCCATGGGCGTGAGGTGGTTCCAATCATCGGACGGCGAGTGTGTGCTCATTTTCCCCCTGTGGGTACCTACTCCCCCTCCTCTCCTTTCAGTGTGATTCTGTGTATGACTGAACTGAATGTTAGGTTGCATACAATCACCATGGAACATAGAACAGTATAGCACAAGAACAGGTTCTTTGGTGCACAATACCTGGTCTATTATTTATAGTTAAAACTATTAATGAATTAATTCCTAGACCTTCCCACAACTGGAAACTAACTCTCTACATCCACTCTATCTGGGCCTCTCTTTATTAGGTACGTTTCAATCAGATTCTCCCTCCTCCTTCAGTGAGTACAAGCCCAGGGACATCAGACGCTCCTCATACATTAACTCAATCATCCCCGGCACCATTCTCATAATTGAAAGCTGTGCTCCAGTAATGGTCTAATCAATGTTTTATGCAGGTTCAACAAGACCTCCTTGTTTTTGTACTCTATTCTTCAGTTGAGCATTCCATATCTATTTTAAATTCATTTGTTCACACGAGCCTCATAGTTCCAATGACCTGGTTTCATTCTTGATCTCTGGTCTGTCCGTGGGAAGGGTAATGGAATATTGACACTTGTTTCAATGGGATTGAAGTGTAAAGTAGGGAAGTCTTATAGTAACTGCACAACATGTCTGGAGAAGCACGGTGGCGCAGCGGTAGAGTTGCTGCCTTACAGTGCCAGGGACCCGGGTTCGATCCTGACCACGGGTGCTCTCTGAGTGGAGTTTGTACATTGTCCCCATGATCTGCGTGGGTTTTCTCCAAGATCTTCGGTTTCCCCCCACATTCCAAAGTCTTACAGGTTTGTAGGTTAATGGGCTTGGTATCAATGTAAAATTGTCCCTAGTGTGTAGGATAGTGTTAATGTGTGGAGATCGCTGGTTGGTGCAGGCTTGGTGGGCTGAAGGGCCTGCATATGCGCTGTATCTCTAATCTAAACTAAACTAAACAATGTCTGAAGAAGGGTCTTGACACAAAATGTCACTCAAATGCCTTCTCTCCAGAGATGCTGTCTGCCCCGTGGAGTTACTCCAGCATTTTGTGTCTATCTTCGGTTTAAACCAGCATCTGCAGTTCCTTCCAACACTAAACAGTGTGAACAATTTGGTCTGTCTGTGTGGAATTCATACATTCTCTCTGTTATAATGTGGTTTCTTCGGGATGTTGTACATGCAAAAATGCGCATGTTAGTAAGTTAAGCAGTATGCAGAGTCTGGGTTGCAGGAGAGGTTGGTGGCAATGTGGGGAGAATAAAATGTGCCAGGGTAAGGGAAAAAATTAAGGGACCAAGATGAGAAAAAAAATGTTCACACAGAGAGTGGTGAATCTGTGGAATTCTCTGCCACAGAAGGTAGTTGAGGCCAGTTCATTGGCTATATTTAAGAGGGAGTTAGATGTAGCCCTTGTGGCTAGGGGGATCAGGGGGTATGGAGAGAAGGCAGGTACGGGATACTGAGTTGGATGATCAGCCATGATCATATTGAATGGCGGTGCAGACTCGAAGGGCCGAATGGCCTACTCCTGCACCTATTTTCTATGTTTCTATCACCCATTCTTTTTCTCCAGAGATGCTGCCTGACCCGCTGAGTTACTCTAGCACTTGGTGTCTATTATAGTTATAAAAGTATTGATAGGCAATGGGTTCATCTCTGGGGATGTCGTGATCTCTGAACAAGATATGACAAGGTATAGCTTGGCGGTGTTTTCAATCTGCAAATGGCAAATCAGAACAAAATGCCTGAGTTTCTCCAGCTTTTTGTGTCTATCTTCGGTTTAAACCAGCGTCTGCAGTTCCTTCCTACACAAAATGTCCCTCCTAGGTGAATCAATCTCTTTCTCATCACACAAATAGACAAACCCTCATACCGATATGTTCTTGTCTCTTCAACTATGGCCTCAACCTAGGCATAAAATACACATGGTGAATACCAATAGATGATGTACAGTTCTACCTGCAGATCTTCTAAATACTGCCAGCAACAGGAAATGACTTTACAAACTCCTGGCTTTTACGTTTGATATGGGTTTCAGAAGCTAATCAAGCAAACCTTGCCAGTTTTTGATCGAGCAATAATTAAGGAATATAACTTAGCCCAACGTCAGAAAATTCATCAGAGATCATTTTTCTCCTCTTTCACACTAGTCTCCGTGTTGTGCATGGGTTCCAAAATGAACTCATTTGCAAAATCCGCCGTGAGGAATATTAGGCTAGGTTCCACATCAAAATGGATTGTGAGAAATGCTGGCAGAATAGAACTTCATAAACCAAGGCCCATCTGCTAGACTGCACTAATTTGCTACCAACAATGGAAGTAAAGTTTTGAACACACCCGCAGTAGTGCTTCTATATTTGTACAAGGATCTGCTAATCCTGGCTGAAATCAAGCAACCATAATACCCAAACTTTAATAAGGGCTTATGTATTGCTAGGCCATTTTGGTCAAGTCTGGTGTGCTCTGTAAAAAGGAGACCAGCTTCCAAATGGTGCCAGCAAGCCTGTGTCCCAGATCAATGTTACATATTCAGTTGACAGATGGATGGGATTTTTGCAGAGGGCATTCAGGGAAATGTAAAATGCATGAGGTTAATTGGATCTCTGAAAGAGCCTTGTATATATTGTAAATAATGTTGCGAGACAGTTACCCTGTTAAGTGTTGATTGGTTAAAATGTGAGGCCCTGTCCGGTTTGTTTGAATCCCAGGGTAAATGTTGCATTATTCAAGATCGTGTTAGCCTCTTCTGGAAGCTTCACCTGCAACAATATAAGACGATTCTGTAATTGGCCTGTGTACCTGCCAGTAATGTATTATTGTAATTTGTTATACTTGATTGGATTGTATATATACCATCCCTCTGTAGTTCGGCCCTTCAAAGTTCGGGGACCTATAAAAGGCAGCCCCCACAAAGTCCTTTGAGGATCTTCTGGAAGAGCGCTTGGGACTGCGTGACGTTTTGGAATGTCTCTGCTTGCACGAGGCTACAGGGTTTGGCCGGGCAGATATAAGGATCGAACCTGCAGTGGTTTAGGTATCGTATAGGGTGATTTGTTGTATTTTCCAAAAATAAAGTGTAATTGTTCCAGTGCTTGAATCAGTGGTTTATTGACCAAACTAGACTGGTGTGCTCTTTTTACAGAGCACACCAGACTTGACCAAAATGGCCTAGCAATACATAAGCCCTTATTAAAGTTTGGGTGTTATGGTTGCTTGATTTCAGCCAGGATTAGCAGATCCTTGTACAAATATAGACATGGGGGGAAGCTTAGAAAGAGCTTATTTACAGATCCATTCTGAGTATATCAGGATTCTTTCCCTGTGGACTTTACTCTATAGTCTACCAGGTTCTATAATATTTAAAAGGCATTTGGGCAGGTACATGGATAGGAAAGGTTCAAGGATATGGGCCCAACATGGCCAGTTGGGACGAGTGTAGATGGGGCTAGATGGGGGCTTGGTTGGCATGGGCAAGTTGGGTCAAAGGACCTGTTTGTGTTGTATGGCTCTCTGACATAACCCTACGATATGATATGATAGAACTATATTTATCCCAATTGATCAAACTCTATAATTGACATCAGAGGAAGAGGGATCTAACTCTTTGTGCTATTGTGAATGATCCTAACGTAGGCTGACCTTGTGTGTCAAATTTGTAATTGGTGTGTATTAAATGCTATCTTTATATTTGTGCTTTGGCTCAACAAGCTTGCATATGCACAAAGGCAAATTAAATTCCCACATACAGATCCTCCCCATGTGAAGAAAGATTGGATAGACTCGGCTTCTACACGCTAGAATTTAGAAGATTGAGGGGGTATCTTATAGAAACTTACAAAATTCTTAAGGAACAGCACCTCATATTCTGCCTGGGCAGTTTGCATCCTGATGGCATTAACGTTGAATTCTCCCAATTTTGCTAGCCCTTGCTGTCTCCTCCCCTTCCTTAACCCTCGAGCTGTCTCCTCCCATCCCCCCGCCCTCGGGCTCCTCCTCCTCCCTTTTTACTTCCTTCTCCCCCCCCCCCCCCCATCCCCCCATCAATCTGAAGTAGGGTTTCGGCCCGAAACGTCGCCTATTTCCTTCGCTCCATAGATGCTGCTGCACCCGCTGAGTTTCTCCAGCAATTTTGTGTACCTAAAATTCTTAAGGGGTTGGACAGGCTAGATGCAGGAAGATTACTCCCGATGTTGGGGAAGTCCAGAACATGGGGTCACAGTTTAAGGATAAGAGGGAAGTCTTTTGGGACCAAGATGAGAAAAACATTTTTTACACAGAGAGTGGTGAATCTGTGGAATTCTCTGCCACAGAAGGTAGTTGAGGCCAGTTCATTGGCTATATTTAATAGGGAGTTAAATGTGGCCCTTGTGGCTAAAGGGATCAGGGGTATGGAGAGAAGGCAGGAACAGGATACTGAGTTGGATGATCAGCCATAATCACATTGAATGGCGGTGCAGGCTCGAAGGGCCGAATGGCCTACTCCTGCACCTATTTTCTACGTTTCTATTTTAAGGCGGGTTCCATTCTTGTGCATGTTACTAACCTGAACTCTTTGCAAGTCAAAACTGCAAGTGGAAACTAAGTCCCATAAGGCAGAACATCGAACATAGAACATAGAATGCAGAACACAGAACATAGAACATGTAACTCAGAATATGGAACAGCACAGGTACAGGCCTTTTGGCCCAAAATGTCTATGCTAAACATGAAGCCAAGAAGAACAACTCCTATCTCTCTGCACATAATCCATATCCCTCCATTCCCTGCACATCCATATCCAAGACTGCAGAAGATACCTGCAGCCATGCAGTAGTCAGCAAATCCATCCCGCTGGTCCCTCAAGGCTTGTTTGTAAGTAGGGGCTGTACATAAATCAGGTATTTGTAAGCTGGGGAAGGATCTGTACGAGGGACAAACAATCCAAAATTCTTGATCAAAATGCTTCTGAATGGCTGGCGATTTTTGCAATTTGCCAAGTTGAGGCACAAACAGAGAATTAACAAAAGCACGAGGAAATTTATAGGAACGAGAGGCTGAAACGCCACCTAATTAGCATTAACCCTTGGGAATCAGGCTTAACAATAGTCAGTAATTGATCCCAGTGCATCAACAATCACGCATACTCCAAGCACATGTTCTTGCAGATTGATCATTTGCCCACATCTTAGATTCTTCATCAACCGGAACACAATTTAATTCCTGTATGATTAAGAGAAGGAAGATTCCGGTTTGTTGCTTTAACACTTCACTCCATGAATATCTGTTGATATCAAACTATAAATCTTTCGTGTGGGAGAGAGGCAAGGGAGTGGGAGACTCACTCCAAGGAATATATCTCAACTTGGGCCAAAGTCTACTGTAAATTCAAAGGTCAATGTGGTACCTTAAAGAGCATCTATGATGCACTCAATGCTGATTAATTATTGTTTAATAAATGCCTATTTTAATACTGATCGGTGTTAATGGAATTTCGACCTTCCTTCGGTGACATAGATGTGATCTGACCAATTTTGAGATGTGGCAATGTATGGTGCAAACTAATAAAACAACAATAGACAATAGACAATAGGTGCAGGAGTAGGCTATTCAACCCTTCGAGCCAGCACCGCCATTCAATGTGATCATCCCCAATCTGTACCCCGTTCCTGCCTTCTCCCCATATCCCCTGACTGCTATTTTTAAGAGCCCTATCTAGCTCTCTTGAAAGCATCCAGAGAACCTGCCTCCACTGCCCTCCGAGGCTGAGAATTCCACAGACTTACCACTCTCTGTGAGAAAAAGTGTTTCCTCGTCTCCGTTCTAAATGGCTTACTCCGTATTCTTAAACTGTGGCCCCTGGTTCTGGACCCCCCCAACATCGGGAACATGTTTCCTGCCTCTAGCGTGTCCAAGCCCTTAACAATCTTATATGTTTCAATGAGAGTCCCTCTCATTCCTTCTAAACTCCAGAGTGTACAAGCCCAGCTGCTCCATTCTCTCAGCATATGACAGTCCCGCCATCCCTGGAATTAACCTTGTAAACCTATGCTGCACTCCCTCAATAGCAAGAATGTCCTTCCTCAAATTAGGGGACCAAATCTGCACACAATACTCCAGGTATAACACATGAGGAAACAAAAGGCTATGCTTGGTTGAGAGTCACTACCAAATATTATTCTGATTATTAAGCTGTATTTTTAGTTAAACTTACTGTCAGTTTTAATTTGATGTTAATTATGAATCTTGCCAGAATTGCCTCTTTTAATCAAAACATTGTTCAAATGACTTTTTTTGACCTACTTCGACAGAGTGCTTCTAGTTAACAAGGCAACGTATGATTTTTATAAAAATTGCTTTCACAACAATAATTTTCAATGAAATGGAACTGAATCTGAATTGGAAGATGCAGCATAGAAACAGGTCCTTCAGCCTGCCGAGACTACGCGATTTTTTTAAAATCTCGGTCCTAAAACTTCCCTCTTATCCTTAAACTGTGACCCCTTGTTCTGGACCTCCCCAACATCGGGACCAATCTTCCTGCATCTAGCCTGTCCAACCCCTTAAGAATTTTGTAAGTTTCTATAAGATCCCCCCTCAATCTTCTAAATTCTAGCGAGTACAAGCCGAGTCTATCCAATCTTTCTTCATATGAAAGTCCGGCCATCCCAGGAATCAGTCTGGTGAACCTTCTCTGTACTCCCTCTATGGCAAGAATGTCTTTCCTCAGATTAGGAGGCCAAAACTGTACGCAATACTCCAGGTGTGGTCTCACCAAGACCCTGAACAACTGCAGTAGAACCTCCCTGCTCTTATACTTACATCCTTTTGCTATGAATGCTAACATACCCTTCACTGCCTGCTGCACCTGCATGCCTACTTTCAAAGACTGGTGTACCATGACACCCAGGTCTCGTTTCATCTCCCCTTTTCCTAATCGGCCACCATTCAGATAATAGTCTACTTTCCTGTTTTTGCCACCAAAGTGGGCAACCTCACATTTATCCACATTATACTGCATCTGCCATGTATTTGCCCACTCACCCAACCTATCCAAGTCACCTTGCAGCCTCCTAGCATCCTCCTCACAGCTAACACTGCCCCCCAGCTTTGTGTCATCCGCAAACTTGGAGATGTTGCCTTCAATTACCTCATCCAAATCATTAATATATGTGTCTCTGGCACTGAGAGGCAGGAGTTCTACCAGCGGCACCACTGTGCCACCCATATATTTTCAAAAGTTTCCACATAAAAGTAAAAATGGTGAACCTTAGTAGAAGTGAGGGTTTTTAAATCAGGTCATTAACTCTCATTTTAATTCATTAATGCTCCATCCTATTCCCAATCTAACCTGTCTATGGCCTCCTGCATTATGGGGCTGAAGCACAAGGTAAGCTTGAGGAGCAGCAGCTCATCTTTCACCAGGGTCGAAGCAGCCTACACAACTCAATAGCAAATACAAGGACTTCTTGTCTTTTACTGAAACCGCCGATCCATGTCCTCCAGAGATGCTGCCTGACCCACTGAGTTACTGCAGTACTTTGTGTTTTACTCCAGATTCAAGCAAGTGGAGTTCATTGTGTCAGCCTGAACACACTGGTCTCTCTACATCCATGTGCATGTTCACATTGTGGTTGTGTATAATGGCAGGCTGATGTGGTCCGCCTTAACGTAGCAGTGTTACTCCGACCCAGCCAAGCTGGAACATTTAGTCAACCAGCTTAAAGCCCCAAGTCTACCTTCAGATACTTCAAGCCTTCTGCACAGCAAACAGACATTTGGAGTTGAAACATACCCGAGGTATTCTTCCAAGCAAACGCACCCAGAGAAAGAGTTCAGTCATGCAGTCGATGCAGCCTTCCCAACTCAATAGCAAGTACAAGGACTACAGGGATCTTGACTTTTCTGGCTGTATTAGAACAACTCAGTTCTGCTGTAGGTTGCACATCCATAATACTGACTCTCCAATATCACAGGCAAAGCTACTGAGCATTTTCTACAATTCTGCATTTCACAGCTTTTCTGTTTCTTTCTTTATATCTTTATACACACCGCACTAATAGCACCAAGATGGTAGCGGAATTGGCAAGTTACATGCAGCACACGTGGAACCTGACAGGGGTCACTGGAGAAGTCTCGACCGACTGCGAACCGGGGTCGGGTGGTCAAGGGTGACAATGGGGCTACATCGAGGGTACAACAACCTGTGACAGTGGCACACAGACCCAGGCAATGCAACACCTACTGCAATGCCCATTGCTGGATAATCCATGTGCTACTGCAGACCTTGCACTTAACACTCCAATAGCGTAACAATGTGTACAGCAGTGGCGAGCCACTATATGGCATAAGGACATGAAAGAAGAAGATCACCGCACTCTTTTTGCACCTCTCTTACTTCTTCCTCACCTCCCTCCCTTGCTTTTGTCACCTTTATCTTTCCATCTATTATCACACACACACACTCTCACTCACACACACACACACACACACTCACACACACACACTCACACACACACACACACACACTCACACACACACACACACACACACACACACACACACACACACACACACACACACACACACACACACACACACACACACACACACACACACACCTTTTCCCTACACATTAAAGATGTTGTAAAACAGAGAGATACAGAAACAAAATTCCTTACGATCTTTGGGAAGATTTAAGAAGCCTCTTGTGTAACTCCACCGTTAGAGACTGCCATCGGAACAGGAAACGTCACTGGCAATATTCCTCTGTCAAAGTGAGGGCTTTGCATCTTCATCCGCTATAGCAGGTATGAGAGTCCCAGCAAATGTGAACACTTTTAAAGCTGCTTGACCTGAAGAAGGGTCTCGACCCGAAACGTCACCTATTCCTTTTGCCCAGAGATGCTGCCTGTCCTGCTGAGTTACTCCAGCTTTTCATGTCTATCTTCGGTTTAAACTAGCGTCCTTCTTATACTCTGCTTCCTCTTAAATACATCACGGAAATGCCAATTCCCATTGGTAAACCAATTAACTGCACAAATGGAACAGCAGCAGGAAAAACAGTGACCAACTCACACAAGCTCCAGTTGCAGCAGAAAACCGATAAATAGGTAGTAAATGGCAATTCAGAAGATAACATCTAAGCTGCCAATTGATTATTATAGCACTTACTATGATCGACAGCAGGTCCAAAATATGTAGCCAGACTCTACAGGAGACGACAAGAATTTCCTAATTAGATCCAACACATTCAAATATCAGAAAAAAACGACACATCTCTCTGCTTAGTTTAAGTTAAGGCAGAGTAAAGCATAATATTAACTGGAGCAAGACCTTTAAAATTAAAATTACTCTACCATTCAATAAGATCATGACTGATCTATTCATGGAGAACTAATGTCCAGAACTGTTTCCATATCCTTTGATTCAGCTTAAGTAACATCATTCTGCATTACACAGCAACCATTAGATGTTGAACTCGGCTTGTACTCGCTAGAATTTAGAAGATTGAGGGGGGATATTGTAGAAACTTACAAAATTCTTAAGGGGTTGGACAGGCTAGATGCAGAAAGATTGTTCCAGATGTTGGGGAAGTCCAGAACAAGGGGTCACAGTTTAAGGATAAGGGGGAAATCTTTTAGGACCGAGATGAGAAAAAACATTTTACACACAGAGAGTGGTGAATCTGTGGAATTCTCTGCCACAGAATGTAGTTGAGGCCAGTTCATTGGCTATATTTAAGAGGGAGTTAGATGTGGCCCTTGTGGCTAAAGGGATCAGGGGGTATGGAGAGAAGGCAGGTACAGGATACTGAGTTGGATGATCAGCCATGATCATATTGAATGGCGGTGCAGGCTCGAAGGGCCGAATGGACCTATTTTCTATGTTTCTATGAACATGACACAAATCTACCCTCAGCATCTATGAACTTTGTCTTTGTCAAGGTCGGTACGGTGGCGCAAGAGTAGCGTTGCTGCCTTGCAGCTGGAGACTAGGATTTGATCCCGACTACGGGTGCTGTCTGTACGGAGGTTGTACGTTCTCCCATGACCGCGTGGGTTTTCTCCGAGATCCGTTTCTTCCCACGCTCCAAACACATACAGGTTTGTGGGTTAATTGGCTTGGTGTATGTGTAAATTGTCCCGAGTGTGTGTAGTATAGTGTTACTGCGTGGGGAATCGCGGGTCGGTGTGGACTTGGTGGGGCGAAGGACCTGTTTCCGCACTGCATCTCTAAACCAAACTAAACTAAACTCTGACTGTGTCTTTGGTTGCACCGTGAACTTCTGGTTTTTGCACTGTTGTGGTTACCTAATATTACAGTCATTAACTTATTGAAGTTTTTTGATCATTATTTATTATCTGCGTATGTTGCATTCACGGGCCCGTTAAGCTGCTGCAAGTCAGAGTCTCGTCGTTACTTTGTCGGTACGTATGACAATTGAACACTTAACTCTTTTTAAAAAATATTTATTTTTTATTAGAAGTAATGTACATGCATCTAAAACATGATATGCAACATAATACATTTCATCTTTTTTTAAACATTAACCAGTAATAGAAAAAGAGAAAAGAGAAAGAAGAGAAGAATGAGGATAGTAGTGAAGTGTAGTCCGCAGTAGTTGGCGTTAAATGAATGATGATGGTTAAGTAAGCTGCGTACTTGAAAGTGAGAGAAAAAAAAAAAAGAAAACAAAGGCCCCAAAGAGAAGAGGGCCTTAAGAAAAGAAAGGAAATAAGTAAAGAATCCAAAGAAGGTAGAGTTAAACAAAAAAGAAAGGGAATGTGCCTAATTCATAACAATTCACACCCATCACCTAGTTCTAAAACAATTACTTTCCAGGGTTAACTCTTGATTCACTTGTAGATTTCCTAATTTCTTGCTGTATCTGCATGCTAACATTTTTTGTTTAGTTAAGTTCAGTTTGGTGTATTATCACGTGTACCGAGGTACCGTGAAAAGCTTCTCATGTACTAGGACGGAATGAAGGAAGAATGGAAAAAAAACAAATTATTATTTATATAGAGTGGGACTTCAAACCATTGTGCAACAGAGGGATTTGGGAGTCATAGCCTGTGAAACTCAAACAAATTGCATGCAAGTACTACAACTAATTGGAAGAACTACAAGCTCCTCATTAATTTGCCGAGTGCTTTTTTTCTCTAGCAATAGCAGGTTAGTTAAAGTTACTTCCTTCCTTCTTGTAATCCCCTTGATTAGTTATCATAATTTGGATTTTGTTTTGGTACCATGAAAACTATAGTAAAAGCCCTGTCCCACAGTGCGTGTTCATTCAAGTGCTCTCCCGAGTTTAAAAAAAAATCAAACTCGTGGTAAGCACGAAGAATGAACGTAGCGGGTACGTCGGAGCTCGGGGACGTCACTCTTACCGGCACGTACCGCTAAAAGCAGGTATTCGGGAAGACTCAGTAATGGCAGGTAAGCTTGGGAAGACTCATGAAGATTTTTCAATACGTTGAAAATTGTCCACGGGAGCCCCGGGTACCGACGAGTGGCCATTACCGTAAATCTCCGAGATTTCGAATCGGGGCAAACTCAGGAGAACTGTTGGAATGAACTTGCACCGTGAGACAGGGATATGAAGGAGCTGCAGAGGCTGGTTTACACCGAAGATAGACACAAATGCTGGAGTAACTCAGCAGGCCAGGCAGCATCTCTTGAAAAAAGGAATAGGTGACCTTTCAGGTCGATATCCTTCTTCACACAGTTATTTATGTTTTTCAGAGATGTTACCAGATCTGCTGAGTTTCTCCAGCACTTTGTGTCTTTTTTTTTGTAAACCAGCATTTGCAGTTCCTTATTTCTCCTTACAGTTATTTAGAATCTGGGCAGCCGTTTTGTTTACCTCCACAATTAATTTCAATTAGTCGGTATGTACAAAGCTGAGTATTACATTAGTAATAGCATGCTGGAGGATAGCCGATAAATTAAATTAATGAGTTCTTTTATTGAACAAAGGAACTCGCAGAGAGGGATGGAGCATCATCCACAGTGTGCAAGTTGGTCATTTAATTCTACAGGATCATCATCGGTGGTCACTCGAAACGAGTATGACGTCCTCTGGAGGACGCCTGTGCGTGACTTTGTTTAACGTGGGGAGACTGGTGCACAGACAGCCACCACATACATGGTCCTTGACAGATCTGGGTCAGGATCCAGTAGCATGGAGTCCAAGACGACCGGAGACCATTTTCTGCTGCAGCCTTCATCCGCCTTCCCAGCCGTTGTGACGCTCCACTAAGGTCAGCCGTCAGCCATCGTCCTCCGCCTGTTCCACCGTTGAGGTCTTGGTTGGATTGCTCTTTGTCAGGGACCTCCCCCTCGATCTTACCGCCATGTGTGGCACTACCAGGAGCATAGCTCCAGACGGCATCGCTCTCAGGATCTCAGCATCACACAAGCTTCTCCACCAAGACAAGGCGACAATCTACGGAGGAGAAAGGATACAGGATACACACCTCATGTTATATAAGCCACCTATGTTACAAATATAACTGCTGGTCAAAACTATCCAAGATAGATCCAAAATGCTGGAGATACAAAACTCAGTGGGACAGGCAGCATCTCTGGAGAGAAGTGATGGGTGACATTTAGGGTCGAGGACCTTCGTCAGACTATCCCATGTCTTTGCATCAGTTTCACCCACAACAGGTATTGAATATTGTTTTATACCATCTGTCCGGTCACCCAAAATGTTTCCATCGTAAAGGGTTAGAATAAGTTTCCTTGAAAATGGTGTCACAGGTAGATAGGGTTGGTCAAAAAAGCTTTCGGCACACTGGCCTTCATCAGGGTATATTGAGTATAGAAGTTGGGAGGTCATGGTGCAGTTACATAAGACGTTGGTGAAGCTACTTTGGGAGTATTGTTTTCAGTTTTTGGCACCAAGTTATAGGAATGATGTTGTCAAGCTGGAAAGGGTGCAGAGAAGATTTACGAGGATGTTGCCAGTTCCCGAGGCCCTGAGCTACAGGGAGTGGTTCAGCAGGCTAGGACTCTATTACTTGGAGCGCAGAAGGATGAGGGATGATCTTATAAAGGTGTTCAAAATCATGAGGAATAGATTGGGTAAATGCACAGAGCCTCGCGCCCAGATTAGGAGGAATCGAGAACCAGGGGCCATAGATTTAAGGTGAGGGGGGTGGGAAGATTTAATAGGAATCTGAGGGGTGACTTTTTTACACAAAGGGAGGTGGGTGTATGGAACTCTTTGTCACAGAGGGCTGTGGAGGCCAAGTCAGTGGATATTTTTAAGGCAGAGATAGCCAATTTCGTGATTAGAACGGGTGTCAAGTGTTATGGGGAGAAGGCAGGAAAATGGGATTAGGAGGCAAGTCAAGTCAAGTCAAGTTTATTTGTCACATACACATACGAGATGAGCAGTGAAATGAAAGTGGCAATGCTAGCGGACTTTTGTGCAAAAAGACAAACAACAAAACTACCAAACAAATTATAAACACAATCATAACACACATATTCTTTTACATAATAAAGGCAGAGTTGAGCCATGATTGAATGGCGGAGTAGACTCGATGGGCCGAATGGCCTAATTCTACTCCTATAACTTGTGAACTTGTGATTGTGTTCGGGAAAGAGATTTGTCAGATGCTTGGGAAACGTGGTCAATGGGGGAAAGTGGAGCTGAGATTCTACAGCCATGATTTTATTCAACAATGGCGCTGCCTCCGCATGCTGGGTGACCTTCTCTTCCTATTTCTTATATCCTGGTGTGCCTACTCTTTTAATTTTAATATTTTTGAAAAGTGTAACCAAAAGGTAATAGTTTCAACTAAGTCATTTCATAAATGACACGACAGATTGTTGCATTTTTTACTGGTCGACTTTGCAATCAGCAAAAGCTTCTGAATCTGCTCTTTTTGATACATTATTTAGGTTTTATTTCTCTTGATCTCTGTAATGTCGTTCCTCATTGAATTTAATACCCATCAAAGTGCATTGATGTTGGCAAAGGGAAAGGAACATTCTATTTCAGGCAGCCAGTGTCAGCATCAATAGCTTCCCGGTTTGATCAAAACCTAACTCTATGCCCATGCCGAACAGTCAAATACATCCAAGATAAGTGCGAGTAGGATCATTTCATCTCGTCAGTCAGGCCTAGATTCCAGGTTAATTCTCCAGATGGCAGGACTGACATGTGATGAAAGAATGGATTGACCAGGCATATATTCACTGAAATTTAGAAGGATGAGAGGATATCTTATAGAAACATATAAAATACTTAAGGGATTGGACAGGCTAGATGCAGGAAAAATGTTCCCCATGTTGGGGGAGTCCAGAACCAGGGGTCCCAGTTTAGGAATAAGGGCTAGGCCATTTAGAACTGAGATGAGGAAAATAAATTTCATTCAGAGAGTTGGGAATCTGTGGAATTCTCTGTTACAGAAGGTAGTGGAGGCCAATTCATTGGATGTTTTCAAGAGAAAGTTAGATAGGGCTAACGGAATCAAAGGATATGGGGAGAAAGCAGGAATGGGGTACTGATTTAGGATGATCAGCCTACTCCTGCACCTATTTTCTATGTTTCTATTCAAAAGGTGGTTCTCAGAGGTACAAATGCTATTGTCTAACTCAATACCCCATCCAGTTTAGTTAGCTTAGTTTAGAGGAGGCTTCTCCTCCTCTCTTTTTCCTTCCTTCTCCCCCCCACCCCCCATCAGTCTGAAGAAGGGTTTCAGCCCGAAACGTCGCCTATTTCCTTCGCTCCGTAGATGCTGCTGCACCCGCTGAGTTTCTCCAGCATTTTTGTGTACCTTAGTTAGTTTAGTTTATTGTCACGTGTACAGTAACCTGGTGAGGCGCAGGAGGAGCCGGCCAGGACTCACCCCACAGAGCCCAGTCCCTCCACGCACTAGAGTCTCCCAACCCCTGCAGAGTAGTTACTAAGATGGCTGATCCGTGGGCGGTTGCTGCTGGGACGCAAGTCGGAGCCTGATCAACCCCGGCTGGGTCGCCTGGGCGAGGGAGTCTGGCGTTGTGAGACCCGAAACACCCTGTGACCCCAGGTCACATCACTGAGGATGCGTTCCAGCGCATCTGGAAGATGAATATTTTTCACACGAAGGATTTGTTGCATGCTAACCAGTCAGCCGAAGGACAATACGTGATTAAAATCGAGCCATTCACAGTGTACGGATACATGATACGGGAATAAGTGCAAGGTAAAACCAGTAAAGTCCGATCAAAGACAATCCGAGGGTCACCACTGAGGTAGATAGTAGTTCAGGACTGCTCTCCAGTTGTGGTAGTATGGTTTAATTGTCTGATCGCAGCTCTCATCCATGTCCCTCTTTCACATATCAAAATGTGGCCATGAACAGTGAATGATATCGGCAAACTGTCAGGGTCACTTTGGACCAAGGCCAGAATGAATAAACATAGAAACATAGAAATTAGGTGCAGGAGTAGGCCATTCGGCCCTTCGAGCCTGCACCGCCATTCAATATGATCATGGCTGATCATCCAACTCAGTATCCCGTACCTGCCTTCTCTCCATACCCTCTGATCCCCACATCTAACTCCCTCTTAAATATAGCCAATGGACTGGCCTCAACTACCCTCTGTGGCAGAGAGTTCCAGAGATTCACCACTCTCTGTGTGAAAAAAGTTCTTCTCATCTCGGTTTTAAAGCATTTCCCCCTTATCCTTAAGCTGTGACCCCTTGTCCTGGACTTCCCCAACATCGGGAACAATCTTCCTGCATCTAGCCTGTCCAACCCCTTAAGAATTTTGTAAGTTTCTATAAGATCCCCCCCTCAATCTCCTAAATTCTAGAGAGTATAAACCAAGTCTATCCAGTCTTTCTTCATAAGACATTCCTGACATCCCAGGAATCAGTCTGGTGAACCTTCTCTGCACTCCCTCTATGGCAATAATGTCCTTCCTCAGATTTGGAGAATAAGTTATTACTTTAACCATCAGTGCTTAGAAAAGACATTTAGCTCATTGTAAATAGGCATGCTTCAGATAAGCATTACTAAATGTGTATTTCCTCATGTGCCCTCAGTTACATCAGTGAAACCAAGCATAGACGAGGTGACTGTGTAGCTGAACACTTGCACTCTGTTCACCAGGGCTAGCTGCAGCTCCCAGTTGCGAACCATTTTATATAGCTCGTCCCTTTCTCCGACTAACCCATCTATCCTTGCCACCCCCCCCCCCCTCCTTCCCACTGCCAGAGGGAGGCACCTGGAGGAAACCCACGCAGTCACAGGGCGAACATACATACTCCACACATACAGTGCCCGAGGTCAGCATTGAACCCAGGTCTCTGGAGTAGTAAGGCAGCAGCTCTATCCGCTGTGCCACGCAATTGTTGTTGCTTTGGTGAACCAAAAGACTACTAAATGTGATCATCAAAACAAAAACACAACCGATTCTGGAAATCTGAAGTAAAAATGATAAATTGTTCGAAATCGCTAAATATATTAATTCCATTTTATCTCCCCAACAAAATCATCACCTCTGCCCCAGATTTTACCTCTCACCAAACAAACATTAAGGGCAACTTGCGGAGGCCAATTTACCCACCAACCCACACATCTTTGGGAAATGGGGGAAAACCAGACGGCCCAGAGAAAAGACATGAGCTCACTCAGAGAACATGCAAACTCCACATGGACAGCACCAAAGGTTAGGATTCAACCTTCTCCGGCAGCTTGGAACAAGAGGGCACAGTTACCAGAGATGAAGAGGTTTATGTTTTTACGAGAAAATTCACATGAGATCAAGTAACATGGACACAGCCCAGACGATCACACAAACTAACCTCCCTTCTACTGACTCCATCTATACCTCGCGTTGCCTCGGCAAGGCCCGCAGCATAATCAAGGATGAGTCGCACACTGGCCACTCCCTCTTCTCACCTCTCCCATCAGGTAAAAGGTATAGAAGCGTGAAGCACACCATCAGTTTTGGGGGCAGTTTCTTCCCAGCTGTTTTCATCCTACCACAACCAGAGAACAGTGCTGAACTACTATCTACCTCTTTGATGACCCATGGACTATCCTTGATCGGACTGGCACTACCTTGCACTAAACGTTAGTCCCTTACCATGATACAATGGTGATTGGCCTCATCAGCAACAACGGTGAGCTGGCCTACAGGGAGGAGGTACAGCACTTAGCAGCATGGTGCGCTGACAACAACCTGGCCCTTAACTCCAAGAAGACCAAAGAGCTCATTGTAGACTTCAGGAAGTCCAGAGGCGGCACGTACACTCCCATCCACATTAACGGGACGGAGGTGGAACGTGTTTCTAGCTTCAGGTTCCTGGGAGTTAACATCTCCGATGACCTCTCTTGGACCCACAATACCTCTACTCTGATCAAGAAGGCTCACCAGCGTCTCTTCTTCCTGAGGAGACTGAACAAGGTCCATCTGTCTCCTCAGATCCTGGTGAAGTTCTACCGCTGCACCATCGAGAGCATCCTTACCAACTGCATCACAGTATGGTATGGCAACTGCTCTGTCTCCGACCGGACGGCATTGCAGAGGGTGGTGAAAATTGCCCAACGCATCACCGATTCCTCGCTCCCCTCCATTGAGTCTGTCCAAAGCAAGCGCTGTCTGCGGAGGGCGCTCAGCATCGCCAAGGACTGCTCTCACCCCAACCATGGACTGTTTACCCTCCTACCATCCGGGAGGCGCTATAGGTCTCTCCGTTGCAGGTCGAGGAACAGCTTCTTTCCGGCGGCTGTCACTCTACTCAACAACGCACCTCGGTGACTGCCAATCACCACCCCCCTCACCCCCGGACACTTATTATTATTTATTCAAATCGTTTGCTATGTCGCTCTTCAAGGGAGATGCTAAATGCATTTGTCTCTGTACTCTACACTGACAATGACAATTAAAATTGAATCTGAATCTGAATCTGATGTATCTATACACTGTAAAATGGATCGATTGTAATCATGTTTTGTCTTTCTGCGGACTGGTTAGCACGAAACAAAAAGCTTTTCATCGTTTCTCAGTACATGTGACAATAAACTAAACTGAACTGAACACGTCAGTTAATATTCAGGCAACTACAATCAGAATGAAGCACAACTTGCTTCAACTTGAAAACCAAGAACAGATGGGAATCTGTGGCTTATGTGAATAAAACGATGTGTGGCTGAGATACAGCTGACAAGATGACAACAGCAATGAGGAAAAGAACTCTCTACTGTACTTGAAAGGAAAAAGACAAAAGCGACTAACTTTCTACAGGATTTTACTACTGCTTCCATAGCATGCAAGAAAATAGGAGCAGAAATAGGCCACTGGGCCCCTCACGCCTGTCCTTATTAGTTTCATTTAGTTTCGAGATACAGCGCGGAAACAGGCCCTTTGGCCCACCAAAACCAGCGCCGACCAGCGATCCCCGCACACTAACACTATCCTACACACACTAGGGGCAAATTTGCGATTATACCAAGGTAAACAACCTGCATATCTGTACATCTAAGGAAGGAAAGCAGAGATCCTGGAGAAAACCTACGCAGGTCACGGGGAGAATGTACAAACTCTGTTATTATCATTCCAACTTTTCCAATTAGAATATAGAACAAACGGAAAAGTACAGCACAGGAACATGCCCTTCGGCCCACAATGCCCATGCTGAACATAATGCCAAGATAAGCTAATCTCATCAACCCGCCCATGATACATATCTGTCCTTCCCATGCACATCCACTTGCCTATCTGAAAACCTCCTAAATGCCACTATTGTATCCATGAAAGGAAATTCCAGTATGGAGATGCAAGAAAACGCAGATGCTGGAATATTTTAGAGAATGACATAATAGGGTAGATAACACCAACAATTGACACAAAATGCTGGAGTACCTCAGCGGGACAGGCAGCATCTCTGTAGAGAAGGAACCCTTCCTTTCCCTCTCTCTCTCCATCCCTCCACCATCCTAGTCTTCCGATTAGTTCCACTGATTAGATATTACTGATTGTATGCCTCATTGTCATCTTCCCCTCAGCTAACGAAGCACCATTCTACATTTCCTTGATCATTTGAACCCCTTTGATCTGTGTTTTCACACCTTACCCTTTATATATGTCTGTCTCCCTCTCCCCTGACTCAGTCTGAAGAATGATCTCGACCCAAAACATCACCCATTCCTTCTCCCCAGAGATGCTGCCTGACCTGCTAAGTTACTCCAGCATTTTGCGTCGACCTTCGGTGTAAACCAGCATTTGCAGTTCCATCCTACACAGGATAGATAACACAATTTATTGTGTTCTATGAAAGCAGAAGTAAAATCCTGTAGATGGAAATACATGTAGGCTTCAACCAAGCAGCCAAATCCCGTCATCTCCAAATCACACCACAGGTAACTATAGTCTAGATTAATCGTTACTAAATCAGAATTGCAGATATAAAGGCAGAACTCATACCTGTTCAGCTGTAAATATATTCAATGTTGTGAGAAAATCATTCCAATCTGAGCAAATATTAACCAGATATCTATTTACACATATCATTGATTGCTATAACATATGAACAGACATACAATTATGGAACATGTTGGAAGGAACTGCAGATGCTGGTTTACACCAAAGATAGACACAAAATGCTGGAGTAACTCAGCTGGTCAGGCAGCATCTCCTTTAGAAAAGGAATGGGTGATGTTTTGGGTCGCGACCCTTCACCAGACTGAGAGTTAGGGGAGAGGGTGTCTAGAAATATAGAAGGGTAAAGTGTGAAAATGGCAGATCAAAGTGGACGATGATAAAGGAAATATAGAATGATTCATTGTTAGCTGAGGGGAAGGTGCAACAATGGATCATTATAAATCTCCAACTATCCAGAGGAACTGCAGATGCTGGTTCCACACTGTATTACTCTACGACAATAAAATGGCTGTCCCACTTGGGCAGCCTAATTGGCGAGTTTTAGAAGAGTTTAAAAAAATGAAATGTTGAAGACCTCCTTCGACTATGTTGAAGACTAGCTACGACCAACTTCAGGAAAATTGGACACCGAATAGTAGAGAGTGATGACAACTTCCTTCAACCTCCTTCAATCTTCTTCGACTATGATGAAGACTATCTACGACTACCTTCGACTACCCTCGATTACCTAAGACTAACATGCCGACCTACTACGACTAAACCTACGAGTAAAAAAAAGTATTGTTTTTTCCATGGCGACCTTTTTTTACTCGTGGGCATTTTTTATATTTTTTTAATTTTTTAATTTTTATTTAATTTTTTAATTAGAAGTACAGTAAATTACGGTAATACACATCACATATATCTTATTACATTTGTTGTACCACTTCGTTTTTCGAGCTTTAAAAAAGGTAGAAATAAAAGAAGTAAGGAAAGTGTTGGGAAAAGAAAGCCCCTTAGGGAAGAAGTTAGAGAAGGAAGTAAAGAAAGGAAATAAGACCCTAGAAAGAAAGGAAAAATAAGGAAAAACAATCGCTCTATTATAACACAAAACTCCGCAAAAAAGGATATACCAACCGTGTTTTAAAAAAATATATATTTTATACCCCCAGTTACCAGATCCTGGTACCATTTATATTTTAAATTACTATTGCACCTTATGCTTGTAATAGTTCCATAAATGCAAACCACGTCTTTTGGAAGTGGTCTGCTTTGCCTGCTAGGAGGAGTCTCATCTCTTCCAAGTGTAGTGTTTCGAACATGTTTGAAATCCACATTTTTATTGTTGGTATTGTAGCATTTTTTCCAAAATTTGAGTATAAGCCTCGTGGGCATTTTTTAACATATTGAAAAAAACGCTGCAACCTAGCTGAGGCCTCGAGTACGCGGAGACCACTCTCGAGCATTAAGGAGAGTTACGAAGACCTCCTACGACCTCGTGTCGACCATGCTGCGAGTATGAGTCGAGAGCAAACTCGCCAGAACTCGCGGATTCGGTCGCCCGAGTGGGACAGGCCCTTTAGTGTCTCGACCTGAAACGTCACCTATACAACTATGTAAATGAATTAGAGATCTCCTCCATATTCCAAATGTGGTGAAATCATCTAGACAATTTATTAAGAGTGTACATACAATTTCACGATGTTTTGCTTACAATCATCCCAAATCTGAGGAAGGACATTATTGCCATAGAGGGAGTGCAGAGACGGTTCACCAGACTGATTCCTGGGATGTCAGGACTGTCTTATGAAGAAAGACTGGATAGGCTTGGTTTATATTCTCTAGAATTTAGAAGATTGAGAGGGGATCTTATAGAAACTTACAAAATTCTTAAGGGGTTGGACAGGCTAGATGCAGGAAGATTGTTCCCGATGTTGGGGAAGTCCAGGACAAGGGGTCACAGCTTAAGGATAAGGGGGAAATCCTTTAAAACCGAGATGAGGAGAACTTTTTTCACACAGAGAGTGGTGAATCTCTGGAACTCTCTGCCACAGAGGGTAGTTGAGGCCAGTTCATTGGCTATATTTAAGAGGGAGTTAGATGTGGCCCTTGTGGCTAAGGGGATCAGGGGGTATGGAGAGAAGGCAGGTACGGGATACTGAGTTGGATGATCAGCCATGATCATATTGAATGGCGGTGCAGGCTCGAAGGGCCGAATGGCCTACTCCTGCACCTAATTTCTATGTTTCTATGTTTAATTTCTGCACCAAAGTAACACATGAGATTTCAACCTTGATCAGATACATGTTTGTAATTATTCTATTGATTCTCATACCACCTTTTTGCATTTCCTTTCATTTTGATTACGTGTCCCCATTATTGCTCGCTATTCCCTTTCTTCATTGGACCCTCAGCTGATACAACCCCCCTCATTACCCCCCCCCCCCCCCCCCTCCACAAAGGAAGGTCACAGCCGTTAAGCTAACGGCTATGACCGCCCAACGGATGGAGTGCTTTTGTTGTGCAAGAATGCCACAGGAGTTGTGTAACCTTGGGTTTGAACATCCTGAGACAGGGGTTTAAGGTAAGTAAGGGTTAAATCCTCTGAACAGCGTTTGACATCAAAATGTGAGATGAATTATACAGATTCAGTATAGGAGCTGATTGAATCTTCCTGATTATCTCCATCAGTTGAGGAACTCAATTGTTCCAGTGTTGGCTCTGATCCAGAGACCGACTGGCATTCACTTTCCTCGGCTACCGACGAATCCTTGTGCTTCTTCCGGTACTTCTTGACTTTCTGGCTTTCCTTTTGCTTTTTCCCACATCCTTCGTCAGAAGATGAAAAGCTTTCTCGCCGCTCCTGTGACCGAACTGCTTTAGAGATTGGCTTCACAAATTGCTCACTAGGTTTGGAAAACAAAAGAAAAGAATTAAGCTTCAGTAAAACTAGATAGCTAGTTAGTTCTCACTGCTCACAAAGAGGTTTTTGTCATGTGGGTCATATGACACAGGAATGGGGCGGCACAGTGGCGCAGCGGTAGAGTTGCTGCCTTACAGCGCCAGAGACCACGGCTTCGATACTGACCGCGGGTGCTGCATGTATGGATTTTGCACGTTATTCCTGTGATCACGTGAGTTTTCTCCAGGTGCTCCAGTTTCCTCCCACACTCCAAAGACATGCAGGTTTAAAGGTTAAACCTACACGTTCAATAGTTCAATTGTTAAGTAGAACTGCCCATAAAAACATAGAAAATAGGTGCAGGAGGAGGCCATTCGGCCCATCAAGCCAGCACCGCCATTCATTGTGATCATGGCTGATCGTCCCCTATCAATAACCCGTGCCTGCCTTCTCCCCATATCCCTCGACTCCACTAACCCCTAGAGCTCTATCTAACTCTCTCTTAAATCCATCCAGTGATTTGGCCTCCACTGCCCTCTGTGGCAGGGAATTCCATAAATTCACAACTCTCTGGGAGAAAAGGTTTTTTTCTCACCTCAGTCTTAAATGACCTCCTCTTTATTCTAAGACTGTGGCCCCTGGTTCTGGACTCACCCAACATTGGGAACATTTTTCCTGCATCTATCTTCTCCAGTCCATTTATAATTTGATATGTTTCTATAAGAACACCCCTCATCCTTCTAAACTCCAGTGAATACAGGATGAGGGGGAATCTTATAGAAACATATAAAATTATAAATGCCCAGTGTGAGACTAGACCCTGAACAATAACAAGATCTAGGGGTTAACACATATCCACTGTGGGATGGATGGACCACTATTGATTATAAGAAGGTCAGGTTGGTGAATCTATATCAGATGTTTATTCAAATAATTTCTGATATTCAATACATTTTCAAACTCAGCTCAACGTTCCCGAGCAGTCTAGAAGTACTCCACTTCCCACAAAGAGGAACCATTAGGGCCAAATGCTTGGTGTTGGTAAATGGGGAACAATACCTCAGTATTAGGCATAACCTTCTTGAGATAAAAGAAGCAAATTGAAGACAAAAATAACATGCGCGTTCTTTAACTGCAATTAGAAGTTTTCTGAAGGACCAACAGAACACATTAGTAAAATGACTTAACACGGGAGAGTAACAAATGCTTCAATTTTGCTTCAGGAAAAATAAACACTCAATTCAAATAAATAAATTCTCAATTCATACTCCAATAAAGGTTTAATTATAGTACTCATTTTTAATTTCAAAGTATCGATCAGGAACTTAAGGATCTTTGATAGAATATTTATTGTTGCTCTTTCATTTTTAAGGTCATGTAATTTTTTTCTCATGAATTTTAGGCTGAGTTGGGTAGAATCAAGATCCTAGAATTTGTATTTATTTCTACTTACTGTGTGGGCAACATTCGTTCAACTCCGGAGTTCAATGCACGAGTACTTATCGGACATCAGCACTGATATTTTTAAGGTTAATACTTTGGCCAATTCCCTCTCTTAAACATGCAGGACTGAACGTGAAGAGTGGAACTGCAAATGCTGGTTTACTCCGAAGATAAACACAAAATGCGGGAGAACTCAGCGGGTCAGGCAGCATCTCTGGAGTGAAAGAACGGATGACATTTTGGGAACAAGCTTTCATTTACAGAAAAGCTCCTTTCACCGGTACAGTAGCGCAGCGGTAGAGCTGCTGCCTAATGCCCCTGTCCCACTTAGGAAACCTGAACGGAAACCTCTGGAGACTTTGAGCCCCACCCACGGTTTCCGTGCGGTTCCCGGAGTTTTTTTGCAGTCTCCCTACCTGCAACCTCCGGGAACCGCACGGAAATCTTGGATGGGGCGCAAAGTCTCCAGAGGTTTCCGTTCAGGTTTCCTAAGTGGGACAGGGGCATTACAGATCCAGAGACCCAGGCTCGATCTTGACCATGGGTGCTGTCTGTACGGAGTTTGTACGTTCTCCCCATTACCTGCATGAATTTTCCCCGGGTGCTCCGGTTTCCTCCCACACTCCAAAAATGTACATGTTTGTAGGTTAATCCGCTTGATCAAAGTGTGAAATTGTTCCTGGTGTGTGTGGGATAGTGTTGATGTGCAGGGATCGCTGGTCGGCGCCGACTCAGAGGGACGAAGGGCCTGTTTCCGCTCTGCCTGTATCTCTAAACTAAACCAAACTGAACTAAAGGGATGATTGACAACCTTCAGGTTAGTTGTTGACTGATTTCAATCGGTTGTCATTACTATTATACATGTTTGATAATGATATCCTGAGTTCCTGAAGACTCCGATATGTAGTGTACATGAGGCCAAGGGGTTTCCCTTGACTCCAATACTGCCTGGATTAGAAGGTATTCGCTACAAAGAGAGGGTGACAAACTTGAAGGTAGAAAGAAATGCTGGAGAAACTCAGCGGGTGAGGCAGCATCTATGGAGCCAAGGAATAGGCAATGTTTCAGGTCGAGACCCTTCTTCAGACTGAGGACAAACTTGGATTGTTTTCTCTTGAACACTGGGGATTGAAAGGGGACCTCATAGAAATAAATAAAATGATGAGAGACATAGATAGGGTAGACAATCAGAACCTTTTTCCCAGGGTGGAGATTTCAAAGCCTAGAGGGAGAGGGGTAAAGTTTAAAGCATATGAGCAGAGGTAGTTTTTTTACCCAGAGAGTGGTGGGTGCCTGGAACTTACTGCCACGTATGGTGGTGGAGACAGATATGATAGTGGCATTTGAAAGGTTATTAGATACATGTGATAGGAGCAGAATTAGGCCATTCAGCCCATCAAGTCTCCTCCGCCATTCAATCATGGCTGATCTGTCTCTCCTTCTTAACCCCATTCTCCTGCCTTCTCCCCATAACCTCTGACACATGCATTAGCAAGGAATGGGAGGGGGGATATGGGGGTGCAGGTTGCTGCAGGCAATATTAATTTGCTTTGTGATATATATATAAAATGTGAGCAACTTCAATGTAACCTACTTTAAAATCGGCATTCATTAATCACACCTTTATCATGGAAAGGATTTGTCCACTGTGAGAAAGCAGAACGTGCTCAGTGCTGAGTATTCAAAACCTATTTCTCTTTCAGCAAGACACCAAACAAACACTGGTTGACCTGGCAACAACAACACCTCAGGATGGAGGAGGTCTAATCTAAGCATTTAACTAGTCCCTACAGTAACACATGACAATAACGTCTTCCAAACAAGCAGAAAACTATCCTAATCCATGCATGGTAATAGATTCCTAATGGCCCTGTCCCACTATACGAAGTCATTCAAGAGCTCTCCCGAGTTTTAAAAAAATCAAACTCGTGGTAAGCATGGAGAATGAACGTAGCGGGTACGTCGGAGCTCGGGGACATCTCTTAGCGGCTCATAACGCTAACGGCAGATACTCGGGAAAGGCGGTAAGCTCGGGAAGACTCGTGAAGATTTTTCAACATGTCGAAAAATGTCCACGAGAGCCCCGAGTACCGACGAGCGGCCATTACCGTAAATCTCCGAGTTCGAATCAGGGCAAACTCGGGAGAGCTCTTGGAATGAACTCGTACCATGGGACAGGGCTTTTATTCCTCATCTTGCAGGCCTGTTCTGAGCTGTTAAATGGATTTACATGTAAAAGGATATTGAGGCATATCTTCCAATTGTCCATCAATAGTGACTGCTACGAGCTTTTCTTACTTGAAGCGAAGCAAGCAAGCAGTTTTTTTTTCAATTGGCCATTTGTTAATCTACAGGGGCTTTCACTGTCCATAAAACTCCGTACTCCAATGCACCCTTGCAGTGGCGGCACAGTGCTAGAGTTGCTGCCTTGCATCGCCAGAGACCCGGGTTCCATCCTGATACTGTCTGTACGGAGTTTGTACATTCTCCCTGTCACTACATGGGTTTTCTCCGGGTGCTCCAGTTGCCTCCCACATTCCAAAGACGTACAGGTTTGGAGGTCAATTGGCTTCTGTAAATTGTCCCTAGTGTGTAGTATCGAACTAGTGTATGGGTGATCAATGGTTGACGTGGGCTCAGTGGGCCAAAGCGTCTGCTGTATTCCATGCTGTATCTCTAAACTAAACTAAACCATCACTAATGCAATATTAAGTTGGCCAATTTCAGCATACACTTGGGTCGTTGCTGCTGTTCCATCGTGTCAAGTGGGTCTCCAATTGCTCCGTGCAATAAAACAGGGTGGGAGCGTGTAGCCGCTGTGAAATAATCCAAGGCTCTAAATTTAGATCAGACTCCAAAGGGGTGATTCGGCAGTTGTGTTATTCAGGATTGCTGGAGCTCGGAGCCATCAGTGCTTGCTGCTACTCCACAATGCCACCCCGACTGGTACCCGCATCCCAACATAAATTTGAACTGTGTAGGAAGGAACTGCAGATGCTGCTTTAAACCAAAGATAGACACAAAATGCTGGAGTAGCTCAGCGGGACAGGCAGCAAAGGCTGGAAAGAAGGAATGGGTGACGTTTCGGGTCGAGACCCTTCTTCAGACTTCTTCAGGGGAAAGGAAATTTTAACTCCAGGCTCATCCAACGTGTGTGATCCTCAATAGCCTCAGAGCTATGAAGTGATAATTAGTTTAGTTTAGTTTAGCTTAGTTTATTCTCACGCGTACTGAGGTACAGTGAAAAGATGTTTTGTTGCGTACTATCCAGCCAGTGGAAAGACTATACATGAATTCAATCAAATCATTCAGTGCACAGATATAGAATAAAGGGAATAATGTGTAGTGCAAGATAAAGTCCGATTAAAGATTGTCCGAGTGTCTCAAATGAGGTTGAGGGTTGGTCAAGACTGCTCTCTAGTTGGTTCAGTTGCCCGATAACAGCTAGCAACAAACTGTCCCTGAATCTGGAGGTATGCACTTTCACACTCAGTACATCTTGGCTGATGGGAGAGGGGAGAAGAGGTGTGACCATCTCTACTTCGGCACCGCCAATGTACACCAGAATATGTTTACTGCTTCGCTTGCTGAAGTCGGTCACAATCTCCTTTGTCTTGCTGACATTGAGGGAAAGGATGTTGTCTTGTCTTGGCACCAGGTTACAAGATTCTCAATCTCCTTCCTGTATTCCTTCCCATTATTAAAACATTCCATGCACAAAAATGATTTTAAGAATCAAAGTGACTGAAATCTGAGCCAGTGTTTCTACATTTCTGTTCCATCCACAGATGCTGCTTGAGCCATCTCTAATTCAAGATTCAAGATTCAATTTATTTGTCATTTGGACCCCTTGAGGTCCAAACGAAATGCCGTTTCTGCAGCCATACATTACAAACAAATAGACCCAAGACACACCATAATTTACATAAACATCCATCACATCAGAGTCAAAGTCAAAGCCCCCAGCTGCCGATGGCGATTGTCCCGCGGCCATTAAAGCCACGCCGGGTGATGCAAGGTCGCACAACGGGTTCTTGATGTTAGAGCCCACGGTGTGCGCTCGCAGAGTCCCGCAGCCATTCCAAGCCACGCGGGGCGGTGATGTAAGGCCCCGCTCCAGGAGCTCTTCGACCCCGCAACTCGGGCGGGAGAAGTCGCCATTGCGGGAGCTCTGAAAAGCGGTCTCCCTCCAGGGACCCGCGGGCTCCCGGTGCCGCCGTCCGCCAGACCCGCAGTTGCAGCCTCCGAACCTCCGGAGGTCGGGCCGCAGCAGCAGCAGCGCTCCACCACCGCTCCACCCGTTCCGGACTCGGCCAGCTCCGCGACGGTGAGGTGAGTAGTCAGCACCAGAGCCCCCGGTCTTCCTGTTGGAGGCCGCTCCACGTTGCAGCCCCAACGACAACGGAGACCCGACAAAGAAAAGGTCATGTCTCCCGTTCAGGGAGAGATTTAAAAGTTACCCCCTCCCTCCCAGCGACCCCCTTCAACCCCACAGGGATATAGTGGTGCTTCCACGACAAAAACTACATAAAAACATAGTGGTGCTTCAGAAGCGGCGATTGCCTTCATCCTAGGTGGTGCCTTCAACCACGGTTTTAGTGGTGCTTCCACGATTTTGATTCACTGCGGATCAAGTTTCAAGTCAGGATGGAGTTTAGGACTTTTCAATTCATCCGCTCCCCTTGACGTTCTATGTGGTGGAAATCGTGAACTTGTAAGGAGTCATCGGAGAAGTCTTGATCAGGTGTTGCTGTAAATGGTGTGGATATAGAAACATAGAAAATAGGTGCAGGAGGAGGCCATTCGGCCCTTCGAGCCAGCACCGCCATTCATTGTGATCATGGCTGATCGTCACCAATCAATAACCTGTGCCTGCCTTCTCCCCATATCCCTTGATACCACTAGCCCCTAGAGCTCTATCTAACTCTCTCTTAAATCAATCCAGAGATTTGGCCTCCACTGCCCTCTGTGGCAGGGAATTCCACAAATTCACAACTCTCTGGGTGAAAAAGTTTTTTCTCACCTCAGTCTTAAATGGCCTCCCCTTTATTCTAAGACTGTGGCCCCTTATTCTGGACGCGCCCAGCATTGGGAACATTTTTCCTGCATCTAGCTTGTTCAGTCCTTTTATAATTTTATATGTTTCTATAAGATCCCCCCCTCATCCTTCTAAACTCCAGTGAATACAAGCCTAGTCTTTTCAATCTTTCCTCATATGACAATCCCGCCATCCCAGGGATCAATCTCGTGAACCTACGCTGCACTGCCTCAATCACAAGGATGTCCTTCCTCAAATTAGGAGACCTCAAATTAGGATGAGCAAGTAATAGTGGAATGACTATTTTGTGCGGCAAAGATAGGGAGGCAATTAAGTTTCCACCATCCCAGTTGTCCTCTAGACTTTAGTCTTTAGTTATAGCATGGAAATAGGTCTTTCGGCCCAATGAGTCCTCGCCGGCCAGCGATCATCCTATGCACTAGCTCTACCCTACACACTGGGGACAATTTACATATTTACCAAAGCCAATTAACCTACAAACCTGGACGCCCTTGGATTGTGGGAGAAAACCGGAGCACCCAGAGTAAACCCACGCAGTCACAGGAAGATTGTATAATTAAACTACAAACCTGTATGTCTCTACATTGTGGGAGAAAACCCATAGCACCCGGGAAAAGCTCAAGAGTAAACCCGTACAGTCCCTGGGAGAATGTATTGTACATACTCTGTGCAGGCAGCACCTGTAGTCGGGATCAAACCCAGGTCTCTGGCACTGTAAGGCAGCAACTCTGCCGCTGTGCTGCCCCAATTTGTAATTCATTAAATATTCATAATGCTCCATATAATAAACTGTAATGCAGCATATTAAATATCAAATATCCCTTTTTATTACCAGAATAGAACATAGAACAGTAGAGTCGTGCGGCCTGCTTAGAGTGGATGTGCAGAGAGAATGTTTCCACTGGTGGGAGAGTCTAGGACCAGAGGCCACAGCCTCAGACTTAAAGGGCGTACCTCTAGAAAGGAGGAATGTCTTTGGTCAGAGGGTATGCAAGTAATTAGAAAAGCTAACACATACATTATTGCCTATTGTGAGAGGAATTGAATATAAAAGTGGAAAGCTTATACTTCAAACATTTGTGAGGCCACTGGGTGCACTTTTGATTTCCTTCTTTACAGGAGTATGTTAATATGTTGTACGAAACTCCGAGGACGTTTAGAAGATTAATCCTTGGCTTTGTCTGGTTGCCAGATGAGGCAATGGATGGACAGACTACTTTTGTTCCCGCTGGAGTTTAGAACAGTGAAAGGAATTTGATTGAAGTGTATTATCCGAAGGGTTCTTGTCGAGGTGGGTCTTAATGGGCCTGTCCCACTTAGGCGACTTTTTAGCCAACTGCAAGAGACTATGTAGTCGCCACATGTTCACGGGTGGTTGCCGGGTGGTTGCCGGGTGGTTGCCGGGGAGTCACCTTGATGGTCGTGAGGAGCTCCCGCATTCTGGGAACTAGTCGGGGCCTCATTATGGTCGCTGCAAATTTTTCAACATGTTGAAATATTAGCGGTGACTAGATTGAAGCCGCCATGGAGAGTAGCGAGAATTCTCGTGCTGTAGGTGGCTCGCCCAGAGGTCCTAGTGGGTTGCCAGGTTGTAGGTTCACGTAGGCTCTCATAGGTTGTAGCCGGTGTTGACCGGTGAATTTCACTGACTCGTAGGGGAAAAAAAAACCCGTAAGCAGTAGTTTTCAGAACCAAGGATAACCGACTGGTAATGTTAAATGTCCGCCGAGCTTCACAGCCGTGTATCTCTGGCTTCTTAAAAGTTGTCTCCACTCCTTCTCCCCCCTCTCTGCACTTCTCCACCCCCCTCTCGCCCCTCTTTTAAAGGACTTACTGTACACTCTGCTCTAGCCATCTTAATACAGCGCCAATGTTCCTGCTCATCGCGGTGTGTGTCTGTATCACTTTGGCTTTGCACCATGTAAATTTCACTCAGCCAGCTCTCTCCCTGCATGCCCTGTCCCCCACCTGCATAACGGGCTGGTGAAGGGAGTGATGTGTGTGTGTCCACTCTGACAGTCGCCGTTCCAGTTGCCAACTTGACACTCGCCGGCAGTCACCTGAAAAATCGCCTAAGTGGAACAGGTCCATTAGTGTTTAAGAAGGAACTGCACATGCTGGAGAATCGAAGGTTACACAAAAAAGCTTGAGAAACTCAGCGGGTGCAGCAGCATCTATGGAGCGAAGGAAATAGGCAACGTTTCGGGCCGATACCCTTCTTCAGACTGATCGGCCCCCGATCAGTCTGAAGAAGGGTTTCGGCCTGAAACGTTGCCTATTTCCTTCGCTCCATAGATGCTGCTGCACCCGCTGAGTTTCTCCAGCTTTTTTGTGTAGGTCCATTAGTGTGTTCCTCTTGCGGGAGGGATTTTGGATTGAGAATTAAGCAACACTGTTTAAAATAACAGTTGCCCATTTCAGATAAAGGTGCAGAAAATAAATGTTTAGAAACATTGAAACATAGAAAATAGGTGCAGGGGTAGGCCATTCGGCCCTTCGAGCCTGCACCGCCATTCAATATGATCATGGCTGATCATCCAACTCAGTATCCTGTACCTGCCTTCTCTCCATACCCCCTGATCCCTTTAGCCACAAGGGCCACATTTCTTAAATATAGCCAATGAACTGGCCTCAACTACCTTCTGTGGCAGAGAATTCCAGAGATTCACCACTCTCCCCATATCCCTTGACTCCACTAGCCCCTGGAGCTCTATCTAACTCTCTCTTAAACCCATCCAGTGACTTAGCCTCCACTGCCCTCTGTGTGAAAATCACCACTCTCTGTTCTTAACTGTCATTTGCCTCCACCACCACCACCTCTGGCAGTGTGTTCCAGACACCTACCATTCTCTGTGTAAGAAAACTTTCCCCGCATATCACCTTTAAGCTTGGCCCCTCTCACCTTAAAGCAATGCCCTCTAGTATTTGACATTGGCTAACTTTGCCCAAACAGCTTCCCTCCTTCTTTTCCCATTAGTTTAATTTAGTTTTGAGATACAGCGAGGAAACAGGCCCTTCGGCCCACCGAGTCCACACCGACCAGCGATCCCCGCACACTAACACTATCGTAAACACACACTAGGGACAATTTACACATACACCAAGCCAATGTAACCTACAAACCTGTACGTCTTTAGAATGTGGAAGGAAACTGGAGCACCTGGGGAAAATCCATGCAGTCACGGGGAGAACGTACAAACTCCATACAGACAGCACCCGTAGTCAGGGTGGAACCCAAGTCTCTGGCGCTGTGAGACAGCAACTCTACCGCTGCGCCATCGTGCTACCCTACATTTCTGAATCAGCTCAATAAAACTTCATCACCCACCAGTTTACAGCGCGGATTGAGGTCGTTCAGCCCATCATGCTACTCACATTGTGCGATCGGTCACCTGAGCCTCTCTTATGTAGCAACTGATGAAGGAATATTGTGTCGAGCTGATTTTGATTAGCCCATTGCGGAATGAATGTTCCTACCAAAACAAAGCACAACTGTTAGATTCAATCCCACAGATAACTAACTGCATAATGAACAATACTGAACTTGGAGAGGAATTAAATCGTGCCATAATTTAAAGGTAAGCTTTCTAAACATACAAAATCTAAATAGGTTACAGGGATGGCTTTTATACCATTATTTCTCACCTGTGATTCCTCAATTTAATGCCTAAAAATGCAATATATTTAGAAAAATTAGCTCACATAATCAAATACAGCCACAAATGTAGTAACAGTCTGATATACATGTCAGCAATATCTCACTAAGGTCGGCACAATGGCACAGTGGAAAAGTTGCTGTCTTATAGCAACAGAGACCAAGGTTTAATCATAACTATGTGTGCCATCTGTATGGAATTTGTAGGTTCTCCCTGTGACCACTTGGGTTTGCTCCAGGTGTTCTGGTTTCCTCCCACACTCCAAAGTCGTACAGGTTTGTAGGTTAATTGGCTTCTGTGAATTTGTAAATGGTCCCGATAGTGTTAGTGTACGGGGTGATCAGCTGGTCGGCATGGACTCGGTAAATCGAAGGGCCTGTTTCTGCGCTGTATCTCTAAAGTCTAAAGTAAAGAAAACAGGGAATGGATGGGGCAGTAAAATGTCTGGGGACATTTTACAAGACAAGATTACAAGATACATTTAATTGTCATTTGGACCCCTTGAGGTCCAAACGAAATGCCGTTTCTGCAGCCATACATTACAAACACATAGAGCCAAGACACAACATAATTTACATAAACATCCATCACATCGCTGTGATGGAAGGCCTAATAAACTTATCTCTCCACTGCACTCTCCCCCCCCGATGTCAGAGTCAAAGTCAAAGCCCCCGGCTGGCGATGGCGATTGTCCTGCGGCCATTAAAGCCACGCTGGGTGATGCAAGGTCGCACACCGGGTCTTGCTGTTAGAGCCCCCGGTGTGCGCTCGCAGAGTCCCGCGGCCATTCCAAGCCGTGCGGGGCAGTGATGTAGGCCCCGCTCCAGGAGCTCTTCAACCCCGCAACTCGGGCGGGGGAAGTCGCCGTTGCGAGAGCCCTGAAAAGCGGTCTCCCTCCAAGGAGCCGCGGGCTCCCGGTGCCGCCGTCCACAGACCTGCCGTTGGAGCCTCCGACTCTCCGGTAGCAGCAGCAGCAGCAGCAGCAGCGCTCCTCCACCGCTCCACCCGCTCCGGACTCGGCCAGCCCCGCGACGGTGAGGTGAGTCGTAGCACCAGAGTCCCCGGCTTCTTCCTGTTGGAGGCCGCTCCTCGTTGCGGCCCCAACGACAACAGAAACCCGACGAGAAAAGGTCGGGTCTCCAGTGCAGGGAGAGATTTAAAAAAGTTTCCCCACCCCCCACACACACACCCCAACAAAAAATAACAAAAACTACATTTAAACACAGACAGAAAATAATAAAACGCGGACAGACTGCAGAGGCCGCTGCTGACCAGAGTCGCGCCGCCCACCACACACACCTCCTTTTAAGAAAGGAGGGAGAGAGAAAACAGGGAATTATAGTCCAGTTAGCCTGACGTCGGTGGTGGGGAAGATGCTGGAATCAATTATAAAAGATGAAATAGCCACGCATTTGGATAGCAGTAACAGGATCGGTCCGAGTCAGCATGGATTTAAGAAGGGGAAATCATGCTTGACTAGTGTTCTGGAATTATTTGAGGATGTAACTAGGAAAATGGACAGGGGAGAGCCAGTGGATGTAGTGTACCTGGACTTTCAGAAATCATTTGATAAGGTCCCACATAGGTGATACGTGGGCAAGATTAGAGCACATGGTATTGGGGATAGAGTGCTGACATGGATAGAAAATTGGTTGACAGACAGGAAACAAAGAGTAGGGATTAACGGGTCCCTTTCAGAATGGCAGGCAGTGACTAGTGGGGAACCGCAAGGCTCGCCAATGGGAAGAAATTGCTTTTAAAACATGGGGGGGGGACACAATGAGGCCTAACATCTAGGACAGGGGTCACAACCTATGGCCCATGGGCCGGATCCGGACCGTTACCCCAAATCATCCGGCCCGCAGGCGTGTTTTTGTTCAATTAGTTTACGCAACCTGGGAACTGCAGATCCTTTGCCCACCGTGTCCGCGCCGACCAACAATCACCCCGTACACTAGCACCATCCAACACACTAGGGATAATTTACAATTTACCGAAGCGCTTAACCTATAAACCTGCATTTCTTTGGAGTGTGGGGCAGGCGAGCCGACCTGGGATCCAGTTGTGCCCAGGTCACAAAACATGGGGTTAGGGTTATATTCCGACGCAATATTCCACCTCTCCACCAATTCCAATTTCTGGAGCGCTGGTATGGGTGTTGTTGGCTGCAGTGACTACTGGTCTCCAGAGGGCTAGTATGGACATTGTGGGCCAAATGGATTCTTGGGGTGACAGCTCAGTCCCTCAAGCCTGATGTGCTGGTGGGCTGGCAGTTGACTCACGGCTATTCCTTGCAATTCCATTTCAAGCAGAGTGTTAGGCCACCAAATTCTTACCTCTTCGAGCAGGGTGCAAAGCCACCAAATTCAAGTGCAGTTTCATACCATTTCAAGGATGGTGCAAGGCCACAAAATTCAAATGTAGTTTCATACCATTTCATGCAGGGTGCAACGACACCACATACAAATGCAGTTTCATACCATTTTATGCAAGGCCACCACATTCAAATGCAGTTTCATACTATTTCAAGCAGGGTGAAACCACCATAAAACCACACAGTAGACATTCAGTGTGTTCAGTTGATTCACAGCTCAGACAGAGTCATGACCTCTCCCTCCCCCATCATGCAGAGACTGAGCCACACCCACACTTCCGGGTTTTATAATCCCTCCCCCTCCCATCGTAAAAAAAGGTGTGGCCTCCATGGCGTGATTGACAGGAGAGAGATTCTCAACATTTTTTAAACACTAATAATACTTTTGTTTTTCATTGATGGGAATAATCCTCTGCACCTGATGAGAGGAGGGGAACTGAGTAAGATGGTCAAAAATCACAGCCATAAGTGGCAGCGTTCTAAAATCAATATAGTGCAAACAGGAAGTTGTCAAGTTTAGACAAACAACCATTTGCAGGCAGTGCCTTTTTACTTCAACCCAAACCCCCCAAACAACCATTTGCAGGCAGTGCCTTTTTACTTCAAACCAACCATATTTTCAATTTCAAACAACATTAATGGCACTCACAGTTGAGTAAACATGTGTTCAGTGTTATTTAGAGCTCAGAGAGATGGCTTCCTCCATCTTGCAGAGACTGAATGAGGCACAGCACTTCCTGATTTTATAGTCCCTCCCCCTCCTTCCAGCAGGGGCAGCAGAGAGAATGGCAAATTTTGTAAAAACATTAATATCTCTCTGATTTTTCATCGATGGGAAAAATCCTCCGGGCCCGGAAGGCGGAGGGGGGCTCTGAGCGAGGTGGCCAAAAATGACGGCCATAGGTGACGGCGTTCTTTCGGAAATCGCAGCACAGCGGGCCAAAAGCAGTCAAGATCATACTTTTAGTAATATAGATCAAGGGATTGGACACTCTAGAGGCAGGAAACATGTTCCTGATGTTGGGGTGTCCAGAACCAGGGGCCACAGTTTAAGAATAAGGGGTAGGCCATTTAGAACGGGGATGAGGAAAAACCTTTTCACCCAGAGAGTTGTGGATCTGTGGAATTCTCTGCCTCAAAAGGCAGTAGAGGCCAATTCTCTGGATGCTTTCCAGAGAGAGTTAGATAGAACTCTTAAAGATAGTGGAGTCAAGGGATATGGGGAGAAGGCAGGAACGGGGTACCAATTGTGGATGATCAGCCATGATCACAGTGAATGGCGGTGCTGGCTTGAAGGGCCGAATGGCCTACTCCTGCACCTACTGTCTATTGACAGATAGACATCACCCTGTCAATGTTTTCTTTAAAAATATAATTACATTATAAATAATTATTGTGAAGGTTATCATTGATTTTCACACTCTATACTGCTGCTATGCTAAGCACTCTTAAGACACATTACAAAACAGATATAGGCCAATCGGCCCATGCCTCTCCCAACAGTGCAATTCCATTTCCCTTAATTCCCTGTTACTAAATTTCTCTCTCAATTTCTCTCCCCCTCTCTCTCTCTCCCTTTCTCTCTTTCACTTTTTCTCTCTCTCTCTCTCCTCCATCCTCTCTTCATTTTTTTTTTGCCATCCACCTGCACTGAGGAATAATTTACAGTTAATCTGTAAAACTACCATCATATCTTTGGGATATGGAAGGAAACCCACATGGTCACAGCGACAACATACACACTCCATACAGGTGACACCGTACAACAGCATCAAACCCAGGACACTGGAGAGGGAAAGCAATGACACTAACTTGTGTGACATAGTGCCAAGTCATTCAGCTTGGGCTCATTGCCATATGCACAAGTACGATGAGGTACTGATACAATGGAAATTTTGCTTGCAGCAGCAGCATCAAGGCACAAATAGTAAGACAACACATAAATGTATAAATTATACATAAATTACACATAAATGCTACAAGGCAGTAAACAAAAGTGTAAAAAAACAAGACATTTGTGAAAAACAGAAAACCTGTCCACGGTAGTGGATAAGATGGCCCATAGTCTTCTGTGATGAGGTAGCATTAAGATTGTCCAAGTTCCTTTTTAGTTTTCTTTAGTTTAGAAATACAGCGCGGAAACAGGCCATTTGTCTCTCCGAGTCCGCACCCACCAGCGATCCCCACACATGAACACTATCCTACACATACTAGGGACAATTTACACATACACCAAGCCGATTAACCTACAAACCTGTACGTCATTGGAGTGTGGCAGGAAACCGAAGATCTCGGAGAAAACCCACGCAGGTCACGGGGAGAAGGTACAAACTCTGTACTGTCTGTATGGAGTTTGTCTGCACCCATCGTCAGGATCGAACCTGGGTCTCTGACACTGCAAGCGCTGTTTGGCAGCAACGCTACCGCTGCTGCACCGTGGCTGCCCTCGTCGTTCGCCTTAGTTTAAGAACCTGATGGTTGTTGAAATGTAGCTGTCCCTGAACCTGGAAAAATGTGTTCCTCTCACTCTGATAAGAAATGAAGAAAAAGCTTCCTTGCAAATGTAAAAGTAAAATGTTTTCCGAATGTATTTGAAAATCACACTGTGTGTTATTTTGTGTCATTAAACTAGGTCTAAAAACAGCAACCTCACTGCAATTTGGTAAATGTGAAAAATTTGCCCAGGTCCTTACATATGAAATGTATATAATTAGCAAGCTTTGATGATGAGGTTTACTGCACAATTAAACAAAATGCTCTCAAACTCACAGTGTGTTTATTAATCACCCAACTGACACATGCAGTGGGAGGCTATGTGCTCTAATTAGAAGACTTTGGCATGTTCGCTTTCAGCATAACAAATGTTTAGCTGGGATTAGTTTTGTGGGATTCCACCTGTGGGAATGGGAATCATGTCATCCCTTAACATTAGCCATTTGGGAACAGGTTACCTCAGCAGCTGTTATTGTATCTGAAGGCAATCAATATCTAAAGCAGAGGGTTGAAATATTAGTCACAAAGGAATATTGTAACGGCGCCTGCTAGCACACGCAGATATCGAACCCGGCGTTCGGAAGCCGCGGCCACGTGACTTGGGAGGGGCTGTTGTTGTTGCGCGTTTTTTCCTTTGCGCGTGTTAGTTCAGCGCTGACCACCGATGTGGGCAGACGTGTCTGATAAACCTGTTTGCAGCAACTTGAGCTTTCGAATAAAGCATTGTTGAAAACTCCAGTAGTCGTTTTTCAGACTGCTAAAATAGAATCTTATAATGCACCTTCATGTAGGACCCAGCAGCGAAAGAAAAGTTCAAGTTCAAGTGAGTTTATTGTCATGTGTCCCTGTATAGGACAATGAAATTCTTGCTTTGCTTCAGCACACAGAACATAGTAGGCATTTACAACAAAACAGATAAGTGTGTCCATATACCATGGTATAAATATATACACACATGAATAAATAAACTGATCAAGTGCAAATAACAGAAAAAGGGTTATTAATAATCAGAGTTTTGTCCGAGCCAGGTTTAACAGCCTGATGGCTGTGGGGAAGTAGCTATTCCTGAACCTGGTTGTTGCAGTCTTCAGGCTCCTGTACCTTCTACCTGAAGGTAGCAGGGAGATGAGTGTGTGGCCAGGATGGTGTGGGTCTTTGATGATACTGCCAGCCTTTTTGAGGCAGCGACTGCGATAAATCCCCTCGATGGAAGGAAGATCAGAGCCGATGATGGACTGGGCAGTGTTTACTACTTTTTGTAGTCTTTTCCTCTCCAGGGCGCTCATATTGCCGAACCAAGCCACGATGCAACCGGTCAGCATGCTCTCTACTGTGCACCTGCAGAAGTTAGAGAGAGTCTTCCTTGACAAACCGACTCTCCGTAATCTTTTCAGGAAGTAGAGGCGCTGATGAGCTTTCTTGATAATTGCATTAGTGTTCTCGGACCAGGAAAGATCTTCAGAGATGTTACGCCCAGGAATTTGAAGTTCTTGAGCCTTTCAACCATCGACCCGTTGATATAAATGGGGCTGTGGGTCCCCCTCCTACTCCTTCCAAAGTCCACAATCAGTTCCTTGGTTTTGCTGTTGAGGGCCAGGTTATTGCGCTGGCATCATATGGACAGTTGCTCGATCTCTCTTCTGTACTCTGACTCATCCCCATCAGTGATACGTCCCACAACAGTGGTGTCGTCAGCGAACTTGATGATGGAGCTCGCACTATGATTGGCTACGCAGCCATGGGTGTAGAGTGAGTACAGCAGGGGGCTGAGCACGCAGCCTTGAGGTGCTCCCGTGCTGATTGTTATCGAGGCTGACACATTTCCACCAATACGAACAGACTGTGGTCTGTGAATGAGGAAGTCGAGGATCCAATTGCAGAGGGATGCGCAGAGACCCAGCTCTGCGAGTTTGGTAACCAGCTTGGAGGGGATGATTGTGTTAAATGCCGAGCTGTAATCGATGAATAACAGCCTGACATATGCATTTTTGGTGTCCAAGTGGTGCATTGCAATTTTGTTTAATATTTTATCTCATTTTTTTAAGAGGTGTGGTCAACTGCAGAAAATGTAATTGTATTCTGAACAGTAATTCCAACTTAAAATATTGCAAAGTATTTTTTCTCCAATGGGTTAATGTATGATGAGCATATGATGGCACTAGACCTGTACTTGCTAGATTTTAGAAGGATGAGCATGTACCTCATTGAAACTTACCGAGTAGTGAAAGGCCTGGATAGAGTGGATATGGAGAGGATGTTTCGACTATTGGGAGAGTCTAGGTCAAAGCCTCAGGGTTAAAGGATGTTCGTTTAGGAATGAGAAGAGGGTAAATTTCTTTAGTCAGAGGGTGGTGAATCTGTGGAAGTCTTTGTCACAGAAGGCTGTGGAGGCCAAGTCAGTGGATATTTTTAAGCTTGCGATAGATAGATTTGTACTGGTGATTGATTAGTACCGGTGTCAGGGGTTATAGGGAGAATGCAGGAGAATGGTGTTAGGATGGAGAGATAAATCAGCCATGATTGACTGGCGGAGTAAACTTGATGGGCTGAATGGCTTAATTCTACTCCTATCATTTATGACCTTATAATAAAAGTTAACACTCACCCGTTATTTCACTGCAACACTATTGAAAATGATATTTCTTGCCATGAAAGGTGGTACCATTACCTCTGATAGACCCAAAATGCTGGAGTAACTCAGAGGGGTCAGGCAGCATCTCTGGAGAAATGGCACTCCAGTCTGAAGAAGGTTTTACCATTTACAGGATAGTCCATATCTGAATGAGCTGCCAGACAAAGCTATAGAAGTGTTTTCAAATATGATTTTTAAAAGACATTTGGATAAATATATGGATAGGAAGTGTTTAGTGGCCAAATGCAGGCAGACGGTTCGAGCCTAATATGCCTCCTTGGTCAACATGGACAAGGTGGGCTGTTTCCATTCGGTGGGCTTGTCCTTGCATTTGCCTGCATTTGACCTAGAGTTCTCTAAACCATTCATATCTATATACTCTGTCCAAATATCATATTGTATTTGCTTCTGTAGCTTCTACAGGCAACTCTTACCAGGTGTGGAATACCATGGTCCATACCACCAGTCTTAGGAACAGCGTCTTCCGCTCCAGAATGGAGTCTTCTTCAGACTGATTGTTGGGGAGAGGGTGAAAGAACTCTAAGGGGCAGGACAAAGTGTGGCAGGTAACAGGCAAACACAGGCAAGGGGGGGTTTGATAGGCAAATGGTTGGAACGAAGGCCAATGATTAGAGCCGATGGTGTGAGACAAGCAGATTGAAGAGTTGTGAATTGTTTAGTTTAGTTTAGAGATACAGCGCGGAAACAGGCTTTCGGCCCACAGAGTCCGCGCCGACTAGCGATCCCCGCACACTAAAACCCCTGTCCCACGGTACGAGTTCATTCCAAGAGTTCTCCCGAGTTTGCCCCGATTCGAACTTGGAGATTTACGGTAATGGCCACTCGTCGGTACTCGGGGCTCTCGTGGACATTTTTCATCATGTAGAAAAATCTTCACGAGTCTTCCCGTGCTTACCTGCCGTTAACGAGTCTTCCCAAGTACCTGCCGTTAGCACGAAGAGACGTCCCCGAGCTCCGACGTACCCGCTACAGTCATTCTCCGTGCTTACCATGAATTTGGTTATTTTTAAACTCGGGAGAGCACTTGGAATGAACTTGTACAGTGGGACAGGCTTTAACACTATCCCACACACACGGGGCCAATTAACTTACAAACCTGTACGTCTTTGGAGCGTGGGAGGAAACCGAAGATCCCGGAAAAAACCCACGCGGTCACGGGGAAAACGTACAAACTCCGTACAGACAGCACCCATAGTCAGGATCGAACCTGGGTCTACGGCACTGCAAGCGCTGTAAGGCAACAACTCTACCACTGCACCACCATGCCATCTTAGCCAGAGACAATTGTGAAGCTAGCCAATGTAGGAGGAGGGGAAGATAGAGGAGAAATAGATGCGTTGTCTAGTTGGGGCACAGAAAGGGAGGAGAGGAGAAGAGTTTGAGTTTAATTTATTGTCACATGTAACAAGGCTTTTGTTGCGTGCTCAACAGTCAGCAGAAAGACCAGACATGATTACAATCGAGCCTTCTACAGTGTACCGATACATGATAAAGGAAATAACATGAATAAAGCTTAGTGCAAGATAAAATCCAGTAAACTCCGATCAAAGATGGTCCGAGGGGCTCCAATGATATGGTAGTTCAGGACTGCTCTCTAGTTGTTGGTAGGATGGTTCAGCTGCCTGATATCATCTAATCCTTTGAATTTCCCAGGCCTTACGCGACCCTTCCCAAATCCTGCAACTGTTGATTGGCCAAACTCATCTGGCTTTGTTGAAGGTGCTAAAATACAGAACTCAGGGACTGTGCACTGCCTTGGTATTTCACAGTACATGTTGCATTTACTGAGTGACAATATCAGGATTGGCAATACTGCAAGAGGAAAATTACAAAAAGCAACCACTTCCTCGGCAAGTGGCTGCTTTACAGCGCTGGAGACCTGGGTTCGACCCTGACTACGGGTGCTGTCTGTACGGAGTTTATACGCTCTCCCTGTGACCGCGTGGTTTTCCTCTCACACTTCAAAAACGTACAGCTATGTAAGTTAATTGGCTTGGTGTATGTGTAAAGAGTGGTGAATCTCTGGAAATCTCTGCCACAGAAGGTAGTTGAGGCCAGTTCATTGGCTATATTTAAGTTAGATGTGGCCCTTGTGGCTAAAGTGATCAGGGGGTATGGAGAGAAGGCAGGTACAGGATACTGAGTTGGATAATCAGCCATGATCATATTGAATGGCGGTGCAGGCTCGAAGGGCCGAATGGCCTACTCCTGCACCTATTTTCTATGTTTCTATGTTTCTATGTCCCTAGTATGTGTAGGATAGTGTTAATGTGCTGGTCGGCTCGAACTTGGTGGGCCAAAGAATCCTTGCTGTATCTCTAAACCAAGCTAAATCAGTGAATATTTGGCAAGAGTTCCCTGGACTCACCCTCCACCGTTGATTATCCAATTTGCAGAGTATAACAAAGAAGAATCTTAACAAATTAAACACCGCCGTGAGTGTGATCATACGCCTGTATGGGAGCCAAAGAACAAAGATTTAGTTTATTTGAATCCTTGTCCAATGCACCATCCTTTTAATCATTGTGTATTTATACTGAGAATATCGTCGTGGCCAAATGTACCATTAGCTGTGTATATGCATCAACGTCATAATTGCACTTGGATGTCATTCAGTGTGTGTGTACTACTCGAGAAGTGATGAGACCCAGACTCTAGCCTTTGATGATTTGACTGCACTGCTGAAGACATGAATTTCCCTAAAATGTTTCCTAAAAAAACAGCAATAATGTAAAAGGAAGAGCGATATATGATGAGTGGAATTAATACACAGATATTTTTGCCGACAGCATCTGAAGTGGACAAATATTATAGAAGCACAAATCTCTACAGGGGACAGAATAAACTTGCAACCCCTGAGATCAAAGCTATCGATGCTATTTCAGTTTTAGTTCATATCTGACAGAGTCTGTTCTGTCAGCTCAATCCATGATTTATTTTGTTTATTCCACATCTGCATGGGTGATCTAATTTTAAACCTTAAAGCGACAATGCTCTACTGATGGAGCTGAATAACTATTTAATATTATCATGATGAATGATCAAAACAAGCCTGTGCTTTGATTAGAAATGCTTCATCGGCTCAGATTTATTATCACAGCTACAAACACTGCAATGGACTCCAAACGGTCCGTGCAATTTATCCAACGGCAAGCAATTACATTTTCTGAAAATGTATTTTTGAGTATGAAATGCAGACATAAACTCACTTGTCATGAAGCAAAATCTGGATGGGAGCTGTATGTATCATTATTGGAATGTTTCCTGTTCTTAGTTCCAAGTACCTGTGATACTGCTGCAAGCATGATGTTCACTTTCCATGTACAGTATCTCACTGTACTTGTGCAAATGACCCAAAAATCAACTCTTAATAACAAAGAACGGCAGATGCTATTTTATATCAACGGTAGACACAAAATGGTGGAGTAACACAGCGGGTCAGGTAGCATCTCTGGAGAAAATGGAGAGGTGACGTTTCGGGTCGGGAACCTTCGTCAGACTGATTGTAGGAGGGGAGTGGAGGAAAAAAATGGAAGCAAAAAGAGGCAGGACAAATCACGGCCGGCAACAGATGACCTCTGGTGAAGGGTATCCCCTTTTTATTCCCTCACCTGAGATAAGCTCAATGTGATTTGAAAAATACCATATCTTGAAAGAAAGTTTCATTTTTTATCTTCCTCAACTCGCTGCAAACCAAGTCAGAAAAGGTTAGTTTCCAGGGGCACACATCTTGAGTGATGGTATTCTAGCAACATTGACCTCTGTTGAGTTAATTTCTTCTCGAAAATGTGCAGGGTTTGGTGATACCACACCTGTAGTATTGCGTATGTTTTGATCCATAATCTAGGAAGGACATTCTTGCCATAGAGGGAGTGCAGCCTTACGGCGCCACCAGACTGATTCCAGGATGTGATCCTGATTTATGGGTACTGACTGGATGGAGCTTGGTGTTTTACTCTCTAGAATGTAGGGGATTCCTCCGGGATGTTATAGAATCTTACAAAATTCTTAAGGGGTTGGACAGGCTTGATGCAGGTTGATCGGCTTCTGTAAATTGTAAATTGCCCCTAGTGTGTAGGATGGTGCTAGTGAACAGGGTTATTTCTGGCCGGTGCAAACTTGGTGTGCTGAAGGGTCTGTTTCCACGCTGTATCTCTCTACTCTAAATCTACAGATGGATTATATAACGTCTTTGCTTCTTCAAGTTATCACTGAGCAGATGAGGACAAAAATTCAGCCAAAGCATGTGACACAATAGATTGAGATGTAATTTATAAAATCCTTTAACAGGCTCGAAGGGCCGATGGCCTACTCCTGCACCTAATTTCTATGTTTCTAATGTTTCTCTATCTTGAAAGAACGATATTTTTTATTTCCTAACTCGCTGCAAACCAAGTAGAAACAGTTAGTTTCCATTTACACATCTTGAGTGATAAAGCTTCCAACAACCAGACCTGTGTGTATTTTAAATATTTGAAGCAGATATCATGACAGATAATAATCTGTTCAAACAGTTTAATCTCCTCTCAATTTCTAAATTGAGTTACTTGCCTCGTCCAACAACATCTATATTACTAAAAGTCTCATCTTGACCACTTCCTGTTTGCACTACAGATTGATTTTAGAAAAAAAGCTACCACTTATGGTATCTCTCTACTCTAAATCTGTGATTTTTGGCCATCTTATTAAGAGTCCCCCGCCGCTGGGCAGGACAAGAGGATGTTTCCCATTGATGAAAAATAAAAGACTTATTAATGTTTAAAAAATGTTGAGATTCTCTCTCCTGACAATCATGCCATGAAGGCCACGCTCCTTCTGGTGGGGGGGGGGTTAAGGACTATACAACCCGGAAGTGTTGAGTGCCTCAGTCAGTCTCTGCAAGATGGGGGAGCAAGAGGGTCACGTCTCTCAGTCCGAGCTGTGAATAACACTGAAAATATGTCTACTAAACTGTGAGTGCCCTTAATGTGATTTGAAAATGTAGTTTGAAAATGCAGTTTGAAAATGCAAAAGTGTTGGTTGCTTTGAAAATGCTAAAGTGTTGTGGCCTTTGCCTTTGCTAAAGTGGTGTTTGCCCTATTGGAGGGGGGGGGGGTTGAAGATGCTAAAACACAGAAGTGTGGGCATGGCTCAGTCTCTGCTAGATGGGGGAGGGAGAGGTCATGACTCTCTGTCTTTGGTGGCCTTACATCCTGCTTGAAGTGGCATGAAACTGAACTTGAATTTGGTGGCCTTGCACCCTGCTTGAAGTGGCATGAAACTGCACTTGAATTTGGTGGCCTTGCACGCTGCTTGAAATGGAATTTCAAGGAATAGCCGTGAGTCAACTGCCAACCCACCAGCCGTGAGTGAGCGAGCTGCCAGCAAACCAGGCTTGAGTGACTGAGCCACCAGCCCAATAATCCATTTGGCCCACAAAGTCCATACTAGCCCTCTGGAAACCAGTCCCTTCAGCCCACAACACCCATATTAGCGCTCCAGAAAGCCCCCCCCCCCTCGGCCACCATAGTTGGTGGAGAAGTGGAATATTGCGTTGGGGGATCAGCCCTTCCGTGTGAAGCTGGGACCCAACGGGTTCCACTTAGTCTAGTAATTTTTATATTTGAGATACGATGAAAAATGATGGCCATTTTTTCAAATGTTATCTCCAACAATCGTTCAGTCAACATTTGTTTCGGTTACTTTGGTACATGTAGAAATTGATAAACATTCCCTCTCCACCTCTCACTTGCTTTATTTCATCATCATTCTGAAATGGCCTTCCCTATTCTTAACTATTCTGTCAACTTTCTGCCAGCTTTTAGAAGTACCATTTCTCTCTCTGGTGATTTTCATATTCCCATTCCATCAATTCCTTACTACAAGTTCTATGTTCCTTGTGCCTAAATTTGGTATAGTTGGCCCTATTGTGTGACTCCCTTTTGTTTAGTTTAGTTTAGAGAAACAGCACAGAAACTGGCCCTTTGGCCCACCTCGTCCATGCCGACCAGCGATCCCCATACATTAACACTACCCTACACACACTAGGGTCAATTAACAATTTCACCAAGCCAATTCACCTACCAACCTGTATGTCTTCGGAGTGTGGGAGGAAACTAGAGCTCCCAGGGAAAACCCACGCAGGTTACAGGGAGAACGTACAAACTCCTGTAGTCAGGATCGAACCCGAGTCACTGACGCTGCACCACTGTGTTGTCCTTTATCTATTTAACCATTATTTAACCACTAAAAAATTACCGATTTTTAAAACGGCAACCTATTTTTAGTTGAGGCCGGTTTTGAATTTTTTGAAATAATCGCCGGAACATAGAAGAAGTGCGACTATGCGGAAACCACTTTCGCCATTAGGGAGACTGACAAAAACCTCCGGGAACCGCACGGAAACCTTGGGTGGGGTGCAAGGTCTCCAGAGGTTTCCGATCAGGTTCCCTAAGTGGGACAGGGCCATAACCGTTGGTATTTTCTATTTGGCTTATGGCAAAATTTATTTTTTACTCCATCCATTTTAAATGTAATGATTCTTGCCGATAATATTCTAATCCAGTTACTGAAAATTTACTATGGACATATTTTACTAATTATATTTTTTGCATTGATATCTTGTTTTTGCAGTCATTTTCTTCTCACTGTCTTCTTGTCTAATTCATGTTTTGTGTATTGTCTGAGTCTGTAGGCCTATGATGCTGCTGCAAGCAAGATTTTCATTGTACCTGAATCTCACCTTACATATGGATATGATGATAATCGCAACTTGGTTTGTACAACTTACAAAGTTCCAACTGAACTGTAATCAAAGTGATATCTGTTTAAAATTCTACTGTTACATGTGTTCTTTTTAAATATCTTTGAAGTTATGTTTTTATTCAGTTGGAGACTTGTGTATAAGGCAATGCGTCATTTTAACATGATGTACGATTTAGTTAGTTGGAGGCTTCAATAACATTGGGGGATGGGGTAGAAACAGTTGATTTCAAGAAAATAAAATTCATCACAGTGGGAACGAGCATCTATATGAATCGAGACTCAATTTAGAATCAAACGTCACACAGGGCTTTTGAAAGCCTGGGACTGCAAACAGGGATGGGTATAAAGTTAGTAAAGAAGCTGTGTGTGTGATGCTTCGCTAAGTCAGCAGCCTTCCCTGTAGGCAGACTCAAAAGGCTGGAGTAACTCAGCAGGTCAGGCAGCATCTCTGGAAAAACAAAATAGTAGCTGGTGGGTGCGTAGGGGTGCTGCCGCCGGAGATGTGAGGTCTTGTGTGATGATGTGGCCTTCCTGAGCCCGATGGCCCTCGTCAAGCTCCTGCTGCTGGTTGTGTTGTTCCTGCACCCCCTGCACACTTGTAGTATCTTCAGCCAAACCCCCGTCTTCAGAGTCAGCCCAGACGTGACTCCTAATGCTTCCCTCTGTCGAGGGAGATGCATTATACAGCCCTCAATAAGGTGCTGCCTTGGGCGTCCAAGGACCCCATGGTGACTAGACTCCATATACCGGAGCATGTCACACTGGAGCATCTGCTCCATCAACCGCTCCATGCGGGATATGCGATCACAGTGCTCCCACTGGCGGTGAGTCTTCACAGCCTGACCTGTCCGAGTTCGGGCCTGTCCGACTTTGCTTGGCCTTCCCACCAGTCTGTGGTGTCGATTCCGACTGTGCTGGTGCCAGGTCGGAGACTGATGATCGATTAGCGGTCCAGGTGTAGCCAACCGCTGCTGACTGCCCGCACTCCCCTGCAGTCAGTCTCCATTTGGACTTAGTCCATGGTTAATTTCCTGTAACACATCCTCACAGAAATAGAACTAAACAACCTGAGAATAAAGAATTTACTTGCAGGGCCTTTTTTAAACCTTTTGCTCCACCCCCCCCCCCCCCCCCCCCCCCCCCTTGTAGGCAGCCGGGGTTCCCCGGGCCCCCCCCCCCCCCCCCCCCCCCCCCCCGAGTTTGGGTCTCGAGGGTCCTTGTATGCAGCCGGGGTTCCCTTGTAGTCGGGCCTTCCCCCCCCCCTGCTGTGCTGGGTATCTCCGCGGTTCCTGCAGTAGGGATATCCCCGCGGTCCCTGTGAAAGGGATAGCCGCGATATACATTGTCGGGTGGTATCCCCGCTGTAAAGGAGCCACCGGCACCAGTATGAAGCCGCTGGCTCCAACGCCAACGGCCCGAGAGACTAATTCTCCGCCACCCGCTACCCATATTTCATGGTCTTTCAAGCGGCTGTGTGTCGGGGTATCCCCGCTGTGTTTTCCCCCCAGGTGCCACTGGCACTAGTATGAGGCTGCTGGGTCCAACGGCAGCGGTCTGAGAGGCGAATTCACCGCCGCCCGCTCCCGCATTCCGAGGTCTTTAAAGCCGCTTATGTCGGGGGGGGGAACCCCGATGTTTTCGGGTATGCCCGAGGTCGTGACCGATATTCCCTTGACTGGGTTCTCCGGACTTCGCTTCGGGCTTTACAGGACATCTAAATAGAGGTTCCTGCCGGAAGATAAAACCTGGAAAAAGTTTACCTTCAGGTCTGACTGCTGGCAGGAGAATCGCGTTCCCCCTGCCAGTCGTACGCAATGCGTTAGACGATATGACACGCATGCGTCCTGGCGGGCTCTTCACGTAGTCACTCACGTGACTCCGAAGTAAAATAGATGACTTTTCGGGTCGAAACCCTTCTTCAGACTGAAGTTGAGTTTCGACCCAAATTCTCACCAAAGCGTCCTTTCCTCCAGAGATGCCGTCTGTCCCACTGAGTTACTCCAGCATTTTGTGTCTATCTCTGGTGTAAATCAGCATCTGCGGTTCCTTCCTATGCAACCTTCCCTGCACTTCATTGACTTAATGCCTTAATACTTTAAAAAAATTCTTAAGAAAAAGCAACTGAAATCTCATCAATACCAATTAGCTTGTACACATTATCTTGTAAAATAATGGCATTTTTTAGGGAAGATATCAAATTTAAAAACATGTCAACTACTCACCTTTCTATTGTTGTATTTCAAAACTGTGAAAAACTTGTCGTCAGCTCTGTGTTTGTTTGGTGTTGCTATGATCACACCGGGCTTATAGCAATCATTTCCTGATTGTACATCGCTACGAACCAAAACAAAGTCTCCCACCTGCAAATACATCGTAGGCAACCATGAACCTTAACAAGAAGATCTTAATGTGGATAGAAATAGAATGAAATATAAAGGAAAAACCAATGGGAAACATGTACAGCGTGATAAGGTCCTTTTTATATGTCCTTTCAAAACAATTTAAATCAGGAAGCATCATTCCATCCTTTAAAGGACAATACTATTTAAAGTTCATCAAAGTACCATGACCAACAAACTCATTGTGAAGCAAAATGAGTTGACAAATGGGTGGCATGGTGGCTTAGTGATAGAGTTGCTGCCTTACAGTGCTTACATCGCCAGAGACCTGGGTTCGATCCTGACTATGGGTGCTTGTCCGTACAGAGTTTGTACGTTCTGCCCGTGACCGCTTGGATCTTCTCCGAGATCTTCGGTTTCCTCCCACACTCCAAAGATGAGCAGGTTTGTAGGTTAATTGGTTTGGTGTAAATGTAAATTGCCCCATGTGTGTTAATGTGCGGGGGATCAAATGCCAGTGTGGACGCGGTGGGCCGAAGGGCCTGTTTCCGCGCTTTATCTCTTATCAGGGGGTACAAAATCACGAGAGGGTAAACACACAGAGTCTTTTGTCCAGAGTAGGGGAATCGAGAACCGCAGGACATATGTTTAAGGTGATGGGGGAAAGATTTAATAGGAACTTGAGGGGTTAGTTGTTTTACACAAAGGGTGGTGGGTGTATGGAACGTGCTGCCGGAGGAGATAGGTACTATCGCAATGCTTAAGAAGCATTTAGACGGGTACATGGATAGAATAGGTTTGACGAGATATGGACGTGGGATTATCTTACATGGGGCATGGTGGTCAACCTGGTCAAGTCAAGTCAAGAGTCAAGAGAGCTTGTCAAGAGTCAAGAAATTCTTGCTTGCTGCAGCACAAGTTGGACCGAAGTGCCTGTTTCCATGCTGTGTGATTCTATGACAATAAAAAATTAAGCAACCACTCTCCTCCCCAAGGCACTCAATCGCATGAGATGCAATTTTGTCTCTTCCATTCCCATCGTGCACGGACTTAAACAGCCCTAAATATGACAGCAATTCATTTGCACTTCTTCCAATTTACTGCACTTGATTCAGTACTCACAATGTTGTCCTACCTACTTTAGAGAAATCAAATGCAAATTGAGTAATGGCTTTGCAGGACATCTCTTCAGATGTGCCTGCACCTTTCCATTTCACTCTGTTATGGAATCTTAGTCATGGAGTGATACGTTGTGGAAACAGGCCCTTCGGACCAACTCACCCACACCAGCCAACAATGTCCCAGCTACCCTAGTCCCACTGCCGGCACTTGGTCCATAACCCTCCAAGCCTGTCCTATCCATGTACCTGTCCAACTGTTTCTCAAATGATGGGATAGTCCCAGCCTCAACTACCTCCTCTAGCAGCTTGTTCCATGCACCCCTCTCTGTGAAAAAGTTACCCCTAGAATTCCTATTAAACCTTTTCTCCTTCACTTTGAACCCATATCCTCTGGTCGTTGATTCCCTCACTCTGGGCAAAAGACTGGGTGCATATACCCATTCTATTCCTCCCATGATTTTGTATACCTCTAGAAGATCTCCCCTCACCTCCTATGCTCCATGGAATAGTGACCCAGTCTACGTAACCTCTCCCTATAGCTCACACCCTTTTTTTTCTGTGTCAACTGGTGTTTTTTTGAAGTTTTTCTTGAAATGGCAAATCAGGTCCGCAGCTTATCACAGCCATTCCTCTGGTGTCTTGACCTCCATCTTGGCTTTAACACCCTCTCTGCAATTTAACATGCTGGTATTAAAATATAACCATATAACAATTACAGCACGGAAACAGGCCATCTCGGCCCTACAAGTCCATGCCGAACAACTTTTTTCCCTTAGTCCCACCTGCCTGCACTCATACCATAACCCTCCATTCCCTTCTCATCCCTTATGCCTATCCAATTTATTTTTAAATGATACCAACGAACCTGCCTCCACCACTTCCACTGGAAGCTCATTCCACACCGCTACCACTCTCTGAGTAAAGAGGTTCCCCCTCATGTTACCCTTAAACTTCTGTCCCTTAATTCTGAAGTCATGTCCTCTTGTTTGAATCTTCCCTATTCTCAAAGGGAAAAGCTGGTCCACATCAACTCTGTCTATCCCTCTCATCATTTTAAAGACCTCTATCAAGTGCCCCCTTAACCTTCTGCGCTCCAGAGGATAAAGACCTAACTTATTCAACCTTTCTCTGTAACTTAGTTGCTGAAACCCAGGCAACATTCTAGTAAATCTCCTCTGTACTCTCTCTATTTTGTTGACATATAACATAGAACAGCTCTGGATGCGGCCCTTCGGCCCACAATGTTTGTGCTGAACGTGATGCCAAGTGAAACTGAGCTTGTCTGCCTGTACATGATCAATATCAATATCCCTCTATGCCTTGCACTTCCATGTGCCCATCTAAAAGCCTCTTAAACACCACTAATGTCTCTGCCTCCAACACTGTCCCTCGCAATGTGTTCCAAGCCATGTGTGGGGAAAAAACGCACATGTTCATTAAAGGTTTCCCCTCTCACCTTATAGCTATGCCCTCGCATGTTGGACATTTCCACCCTGGGATAAAGGTTCTAACCGTCTACCCTACTTATACCACTCATCATTTTATACACTTCTACCAAGTCTCCCCGCAACCTCCAACACTCCAGAGAAAACTATCCAACCACTCCTTGTAGCTGAAACCCTCTATTCCAGGCAGCATTCTGTTATGTAAGACACTGCATGTTTGACACACAGCAGAGTCTAGTACCCCAGTGGCTCTGCCCATGGTGGTGACTTGGATTCCGGTCAAGAATTCTGCTTCTCGCTTTTCATGTTCCATTGAAACGCCCTTAACCTCGATTCTCTCCCCACTGCTGCCTGGCCAGCTGAGTCATAGTCACAGAGTTGTACAGTGTGGAAACAGGCCCTTCGGCCCAACATTCCCACACCGGCTAACAATGTCCCATCTACAGTAGTCCCACCTGCCTGCATTTGGCCCATGTCCCTCTAAACCTATGCTATCCATGTACATGTCCAACTGTTTCTTAAACATTGCGATAGTCCCTGCCTCAATTACCTCCTCTGGCACCTCGCTCCTTACACCCACCACCACCCTTTGTGTGAAAAGGTCACCCCTCAGTTTGTTATTAAATCTTTCCCCATCTCCTTACACCTATACCCTCTAATTCACGATTCCCCTATTCTGGGCAAGAGACTTTGTGCGTCTACCCGATCTATCCCCTTCATGATTTTGATCACCCCTTTCAAGATCACCCCTCATCCTCCTGTACTCCAAGTAATAGAATCCCAGCCTGCTCAATCTCTCCCTATAGCTCAGGCCCTCGAGACCTGGTAACATCCGTGTAAATCTTCTCTGCACCCTTCCAAGTCTTTCAGCATTCCCTAATTTTGTTTTGTGAAAGGATGGAAGGTTTCCTCCTCCAAGAAATGTAGTGAGGCAGATGAATTCTCGCAACACCCAAGTAGTTTTGTGTTCACCAGGAGCCTTTCAATCCCAAATTTATTTAATTAACTAAATTTAAATGCGCAGCTGCTGTGACCTAACATCCCCTCGTGCACTAATGTGCGGTATGCGACAGGGAACGAACACACAACTCAGACTTGGCTGTGCCACGTAATTGAAAGCCGCAGCGATTGTTAATGAAGACAATGCTTGCTTCACCGAGTTTGATAGGCATCGACTGTCAGGAATAGATCTCTGAGGAGCCATCTCCACAGGAATGGCATTGCTACGGCTGTCGGCAGTCTTGAGTCTCTCTGCACCATTTCCAGCTGCCACAGGCATCGGCAGCTTACTCAGCCATTCTGCAGCTCACACGTGCATGCTGTAGGTGCCAATTTCATCACTCTGCCATAAGGGAATACACAGCAGAATCTGAAGGCACTGCACTCCATGGCAGCAGGTGCTTCGGCAGCAGCATTGGGTCCTCGCGATTGACCCACAATCAGCAGTCGATGAGCGTGAAGGGGGGGGGGAGCGGAAGACAATGGGAACCCTGCGTGGGGGGATCGCCTTGAGGGTCGGTGGGGGAACAAAGGGGGACCCGGTGTAGGGGGGGGGGGCATTCTAATTTTAGAATCCACTGCCCAGGGGATAAGTCTGTGTTTGTTTGTTTGTTTGTTCGTTCGTTCCGGTTAAGGCGCTGTGCTCACAGCAGCCAGCCAACCAGCCAACAGTCGCCTGTCTTTTTTTTCTTCACTTTTAATTTAATTTTACTTTCAATTTTTTATGTACCTGTTGTGTGTTGTGACTGTTGGTAGTCCAATTTCCATCCGGGGATGAATAAAGTTTTCGTATTGTTTTACACACTGCTCAGTCTAATGAACCAGTAACCATGCCCACCGGGGTAATTTTTGTTGGGGTCAGTATTCGGTCAGTCAGCAACATGCATGAAGCAACTCTGAAGAAGGTTTGACCCTAACATGTTTTCCCTGCACTCCAGACGCTGCCTGGTCTGCCGTGTATTTCCAGTGCTTTCTGATTTCATTTTGTCTGTGCTGCAGAGATACCATAGCTATATGGAGAGGTTGAGCAGGCTAGGACTTTATTCCCTGGAGCGCAGGAGGATGAGGGGTGATCTTATAGAGGTGTACAAAAATCATGGGAAGAGTGAATAGGGTAAATGCATAGCGTCTTTTGCCCAGAGTAAGGGAATCATAAAGGGCCTGTCCCACGAGCATGCAACTGCAGGCGGCAAGCGCGACCTAACGTGGTCACTTGAGCCGTACAGCCTCGCGGGGCCGGTCCCAGTTCGATCGCCGGAGCCGTATGGAGTTGTGCAGAGCTGGTATGAGCGATATCGCGCGGGGCTCCGGAAAACTGACAGTTCAAAAATTCCGCGCGGCAACGGCCTGCCGGGCCGCAGCCGCCTCGACGGGCATACGCATCGTCTCGACGCCGGACATAGTGCCTTGACGCCATATGTCACGCGCGAACTTCCCGCGTACTTCGCTCGAACTTCACGTCACTCACTCGACCTCCTCGCGGGCCCCGCTTCCGGTTTGGTCGCGCTCGCCGCATGCAGTCGCATGCTCGTGGGACATGCCCTTAAGCATTTAAGATGAGGGGGAAAGATTTAATAGCATCCTGAGGAGTAACTATATTTTTACACAAAGGGTGGTGGGTGTATAGAACGAGCTGCTGGCGGAGGTAGTTGAGGCAGGGACTATCGCAACATTTAAGAATCATCTAGATAGGTACATGGATAGGATTGGTTTGGAGAGTTATGGGCCAAATGCAGGCAGATAGGACGTTAGATGGGGCATGTTGGTCCGAAGGGCCTGTTTCCGCGCTGTATCACTCTCCAAAGATTTGTAGGTTGATTGGCTTTGGTAAGATTGCAAATGGTTTCCGGTGTGTGGGATAGTGCTAGTGTAGGTGGTGATTGCGGGTTGGCACGGACTCGGTGGGCCTGTTTCTGCGCTGTATCTCCAAAGTCTAAAATAAAGTCCAATGTTAATGCTTTAGTTGTCAACAAAAATGCGCCAGGACGCATGATTAATAAACATATAGGTCCCTTGGCCAGAAAACGGAATAATGACCCTTGAACTTTTTAAACGGTATCGATACTTTGTACCAGTGAATACCGTCACAATAAAAAGACTGATCTCATCCCTCTACCATGACACTTTTGAGAGAACAAGCGCCGACACATGCAGAACTGTGATCCAGGCTGGTGCTACCATCATGTGTGGTACCTCCAGTACACTGCACAGTTAATGGCCTGTCCCACTTTCACGGCCTAATTCACGACCTCTCGCCCCGTGTTTGCCCTTGACTCATACTCGCAGCATGGTCGTCACGTGGTCGTAGGTAGGTCGTGATGCTAGTCGATGATACTCGTGGCATCAAGTAGGTTGGGGCGATTTTCTAGCCTGATGAAAAATGTCCACGAGTAAAAAAGGTCTTGAATTAGGTTGTGAAAGTGGGACAGGCCCTTTAGCACCCTGGTGCTGATTAGCGCCACTCTCCACCACCAAGTTGCCTCTACAAATACCCCACAAAAGCTTCATTACATCATGTACACCGCTAGTACCCTCACTCCATCCATTTAAAAATGCATTTCGTTGTCTCTGTACTGTACACTGACAATGACAATTAAATTGAATCTGAATCTGAATCTGAAAAGTCCCAAAATCTCTCATGGCTAAAAATTCCAGTTTATAAATTTGCCCTCTTGTTTAAATACTGCAGCTCTTTAAACTGCTAGCACTTTCCCAAACACGAATTAACTCACAATAGCGACTGTTTTTACTAGTGGGCACTCTGCAGAAACATGTAATAAAGTGATCTTAGAAATTTATCAATCCGCATTCTAAATTAAAAATAAACTAAAAATAAAATATCCCATAGCCAACATTACCCGTTAAAAGTAACAGGTCTATCGTAGTAGATTATGTCCCTTACTTTCAATGGGGGACATGGTGCAGCTCCTCCAATCTGGATTAAGAACTGAGTTGGTGTAATCTGAGTATCTCCTTTGGTGAAATCAATCAATGCTTTTCTGATGCCAACACACCTGGTGACAATGCCTAAGAGGAGCAGAGACAAAATAAAGAGATTATGAGTACTCAGATACTGGACAATTCAGCTCACCCCCTCCATGGCACACTGGTCAACCTGAGGAGCACTTTCAGCAACAGACTGGTTCCACCAAGATGCAGCACAGAACGGCACAGGAGATCCTTCTTCCCTGTGGCTATCAAACTGCATAACTCCTCCCCCTTCTGTCGTGAGGTAAGGTGAGAATTGTATCTTTCATTGACTGTTTGATACTATTGTGCAGGTTCGGAATGAATGGAGAAAAGTAATCAATGATTTATCTCATGCAAACAGCTACGTCCAAAAGCAGATGCACCCTGTTGGAGGGAATAAAGCAGAGGCAGCCACTAATATATAATTTATATATATTTGGTTTTTAATATAATTTGTTTTTTTATCTGCATCATTACAAGGTAATTTTTACTCCTTCAAAACATATTTCACAGGGAGAACAAGAAAATAACATGTGCAGGAAGGAACTGCAGGTGCTGGTTTACACCGAAGATAGACACAAAATTGTGGACTAACTCAGCGGGACAGGCAGCATCCCTGGGGAGAAGGAATGGGTGACGTTTCAGGTCGAGACCCTACTTCAGACTGAGGATCAGGGTAGAGAGAGACAAAGAGATATGGAAGGGTAAGGTGTGAAAATGAGAGCTCAAAACAAGGAGAATGTACAATGGGTCATTGTTAACTGAGGTGAAGTTGACAACGCGGCATACAATCAGTAAAATTTAATCAGGAGGACAGAAAAACTGGTTGGAGAACTAGGATGGGGGAGGGATTGAGAGAGAGGGAATGCAAGGGTTACTTGAAGTTAGAGAAGTCAATATTCATACCGTTAGGTTGCAAGCTGCCCAAGCGCAATATGAGGTGCCGTTAACATGAGCAGGTCAATATCTCAACATAGTGGAAATGACGCAAGGATATTAACCCGAAGCCTGATGCTGATTTCAAAGTCAGAGCATTAAAAAAAACATTTGGAACTTAATAAATGAGAAAATTAGAATGCTTATCACCATATGAATGCCCATCAGATACATTCTATGAAGTTACTGTTTAATAAATAATATGCACCCTGATGGTATCGGCATAGTTTTAGGTGCAGGAAACTTTGTAATGAATAATTTGGTGATTAACCCTTGCATCTGGCAGTGAATATGTGCAGTTAAATGTCTTTAAAAGCAGATGCAATTAGGTGAAATAATAAAAAAGAAGAACATTCAATCTAGCTTGTGGGCTTATTATCAAATCAAAGTGAATTATTCAAGGAATTAAACTTCATCGTGACAGTACAGGAGGCCACAGACTGATGAGACAGAATTCCGAGTGGGATGGAGAATTAAACTGGCAGACACCATAATGCTCAAAGTCACTCAGATGGACAGAACACAGGAGATCCGCAAAGCAGTCATTCAATCTGCATTTGGTTCTCCAATAAAGAGAAGAACACATTGTGGGGGAGTTCGCACCGAGATGTGGGATGGAGATGTAATGAGATCATACCCCCATGATAACGTTAGCAGCAAGAATATTCTACTTTTGAGACACATTCATGACTGTAATTAGGGGCACAGGACCCAAATAATAAATATGCAATCAAATCTAATTTTGCCATAAACCATGGGGATAGTATAATAACTAATAAATATCAGGAATATCCAAACATTCTTATATGTTTGAAAAAAAACTCAATGCTAAAACATGTAGGATGTACAGTATATGCTGGCTATCCAAACCAAACCCAATTGGATCCAAATGTGTGCACTGTGATTAATGATTTAGATTCAGGTCACCTCAGACTAACAACCCAGCTATTCTTTATCCAAGGTACACAAAAATGCTGGAGAAACTCAACGGATGCAGCAGGATCTATGGAGCGAAGGAGATCCGAAACCCTTCTTCAGACTCTATATACAATTCACAATAATATTCTTTCTTTCTTCTTTTCTTTCTTTTAAAATCTTTTTATTAGCTTTTTTTCCAAAAACAAAACCAAAACAACAAAAAAAAAAGAATGATAAACATGACAATGATATTGATACGTAGGGATCAGGATTACATTAATAACAGGGATAACCTAAATATCACCAGTGTCAAAATACACATTGAATATAGACCTCCCGGTCTCTATGTAAATATAGTTAAATATTTAAAAGAAAACATATATATAAAAAACAAAATGATAAAAAGAAAAAAAAGAAAATAAAGAGAAAAAACGAAAAAACGAAACCCCCCCGAAACTAGAAACAAAAAGCAAAACAGAATCTGAGCTGCAAAGAATTTCAACAATTTAAGTCCCTGTTTGTCGTCAAGTCCGTTCCACCGTATAAAGATAGATAGGTCCACCGTCAACAAAATAGAGAGAGTACAGAGGAGATTTACTAGAATGTTGCCTGGGTTTCAGCAACTAAGTTACAGAGAAAGGTTGAACAAGTTAGGGCTTTATTCTTTGGAGCGCAGAAGGTTAAGGGGGGACTTGATAGAGGTTTTTAAAATGATGAGAGGGATAGACAGAGTTGACGTGGAAAAGCTTTTCCCACTGAGAGTAGGGAAGATTCAAACAAGGGGACATGACATGAGAATTAAGGGACTGAAGTTTAGGGGTAACATGAGGGGGAACTTCTTTACTCAGAGAGTGGTAGCTGTGTGGAATGAGCTTCCAGTGAAGGTGGTGGAGGCAGGTTCGTTTTTATCATTTAAAAATAAATTGGATAGCTTTATGGATGGGAAGAGAATGGAGGGTTATGGTCTGAGCGCAGGTATATGGGACTAGGGGAGATTATGTGTTCGGCACGGACTAGAAGGGTCGAGATGGCCTGTTTCTAGTAAATCTCCTCTGTACTCTCTTTATTTTGTTGACATCCTTCCTATAATTAGGCGACCAAAATTGTACACCATACTCCAGAATTGGCCTCACCAATGCCTTGTACAATTTTAACATTACATCCCAACTTCTATACTCAATGCTTTGATTTATAAAGGCCAGCACACCAAAAGCTTTCTTTACCACCCTATTTACATGAGATTCCCCTTTCAGGGAACTGTGCACAGTTATTCCCAGATCCCTCTGTTCACCTACATTCTTCAATTCCCTACCATTTACCATGTACGTCCTATTTTGATTTGTCCTGCCAAGATATAGCACCTCACACTTATCAGCATTAAACTCCATCTGCCATCTTTCAGCCCACTCTTCCAACTGGCATAAATCTCTCTGTAGACTTTGAAACTCTACTTCATTACCCGCAACCCCACCTATCTTAGTATCATCTGCATACTTACTAATCCAATTTACCACACCATCATCCAGATCATTGATGTACATGACAAACAACAGTGGACCCAACACAGATCCCTGTGGCACCCCACTCGTCACTGGCCTCCAACCTGACAAACAACCATCCACCATTACTCTCTGGCATCTCCCATTCAGCCACTGTTGAATCCATCTTGCTACTCCACCATTAATACCCAACCATTGAACCTTCTTAACCAACCTTCCATGAGGACCTAATATCAAAGAAAGATTTAGCAATAAAAATTGGTATCGTCAGAAAAAAATACAAAAATTTAGATAAGATAAACATTTTAATAGCATTGATTCGGCCGATTAAAGATAAGGACATTGGTGACCATTTAATAAAATGTTGTTTGATATGGTCATTTAGAGGCATAAAAGTAGCTTTAAATAAATCCTTGTGTTTCTTGGTAATCTTAATACCTAAATAAGTAAAACATTCATGAGTCAATCTAAATGGAACCTGTCCATAATTCGAAACTAGATTGTTTAACGAAAAAAGCTCACTCTTACTAAGATTTAGTTTATAACCAGAAAAACTACTAAATTGATTAAGTAGTGCTACTATTGCCGGAATAGATTTCTCAGGATTAGAAATGAATAATAACAGATCATCTGCATAAAGAAATAGCTTATGTGTCTTATTCCCACGGACAATATCAAAAATATTAGGCGATTCCCTAATAGTGGTGGCCAAAGGTTCCAAAGCAATATCAAAAAGTAAAGGACTTAAAGGACAGCCGTCTAGTACCTCAAAAGAGCCTGAAAAAAGGGGATCTCTGATTATTGGTAACTACAGAAGCCCGAGGTATATGATATATCAGCTTGATCCAAGAAATAAATTTAGGACCAATCTTAAATTTTTCAAGTACAACGAGGCATACAATCAGTAAAATTTAATGAGGACAGAAAAACTGGTTGGAGAACTAGGATGAGGGAGGGATTTAGACAGAGAGAGGGAAAGCAAAGGTTACTTGAAGTTGGAGAAGTCAATATTCATACCGTTGGGTTGCAAGCTGCCCAAGCGCAATATGAGGTGTCATTAACATGAGTAGGTCAATATCTCAACATGGGAGAAATGACGCAAAGATATTAACCCAAAGCCTGATTTCAAAGTCAGTGCATTAAAAAAAACATTTGCAACTTCAAAAATGAGAAAATAAGAATGCTTATCACCATATGAATGCCCAGCAGAAACATTCTATGAAGTTACTGTTTAATAAATAATATGCACTCTGATGGTATCGGCATAGTTTTAGGTGCAGGAAACTTTGTAATGAATAATTTGGTGATTAACCCTTCCATCTGGCAGTGAATATGTGCAGTTTTTTTTTTGTTTTTTTTTTTAATATTTTATTTTATTAGAAGTAAGCACAGTCATATGGCACCAAAGTGCCTAATATATATTTTCATAATACATTTTATGTACAACTTCTTTTTTTTTTGTTACATTGAAAAAAGATGAGAATAAGAAAAAGAAGTTAGATAGTAAAGGATAGAAAAATGTGAAATATATAGTGTGTGAAGAAAGAAAACGAGTAAATGAAGAAAGTTGAGAGAGAAAATAGTGAAAAGAAAAGGAGATCATTATTTATAGTCTTGACCAACCCTCGTCCAGTCCTGAAACAGTTATTTTTTACAATTGTGTTGCACCATATGATTCCAAAAAAACGACGAAGAATATGTGCAGTTAAATGTCTTTAAAAGCAGATGCAATTAGGTGAAATAATAAAAAAGAAGAACATTCAATCTAGCTTGTGGGCTTATTATCAAATCAAAGTGAATTATTCAAGGAATTAAACTTCATCGTGACAGTACAGGAGGCCACAGACTGATGAGACAGAATTCCGAGTGGGATGGAGAATTAAACTGGCAGACACCATAATGCTCAAAGTCACTCAGATGGACAGAACACAGGAGATCTGCAAAGCAGTCATTCAATCTGCATTTGGTTCTCCAATAAAGAGAAGACCACATTGGGGGGGACCTCTCATCCCGATGTGGGATGGAGATGTAATGGGATCATACCCCCATACCCTCATGGTAACGTTAGCAGCAAGAATATTCTATTTTTGAGACACATTCATGACTGTAATTGGGGGCACAGGACCCAAATAATAAATATGCAATCAAATCTAATTTTGCCACAAACCATGGGGATAGTATAATAACTAATAAATATCAGGAATATCCAAACATTCTTATATGTTTGAAAAAAAAACTCAATGCTAAAACATGTAGGATGTACAGTATATCCTGGCTATCCAAACCAAACCCAATTGGATCCAAATGTGTGCACTGTGATTTAGATTCAGGTCACCTCAGACTAACAACCCAGCTATTCTTTATCCAATTCACAATAATATTCTTGATTTGATCTTGTATGTCCTCTACTTTTAATAAATATCTTGCTCTGTCACCATCAAATAAATCAATGCCACATCAGAAATTATGGTGATTATCAGGATAAGTCAAGTATAGGAAAAATGTTAAGCGTTTTGCTTGAGGTTTGGACTGAATGCATAAGTGACCTGAATAAGTGACCAGCACTGATTACGACAATTTCAAGTAGAAATCAGAATTGAATAATTCTATAATTATTTCAAACTGCTACAGATAAAGTGTAAATGCGTGTTTTATAGTTGACATCTCATTATTACAAACAATTTTTACACTTATAACAACCCAATTAACCTTGAAACCTGTACGCCTTTGGAGTGTGGGAGGAAACCGAAGATCTCGGAGAAAACCCATGCGGTCACGGGGAGAACGTACAAAATGTGTACAGACAGCACCCGTAGGCAGGATTGAACCTGGGTCTCCGGCGCTCCAAGCGCCGTAAGACATCAACTCTACCGCTGCGCCACTGTGCCGCCCTATTCATCTCTGGGAGATGGGCCACGGGGAGAGCGTACAAACTCCGTAAAGACAGCGTTTGGATCGAACTCGGGGTCACTGGTGTTGTCAGGCAGTAGTTCTACCGCTACGCCACCATCCCGCCCACGGTTATTCATTTATTGATGAAACCATAATGTTGAATAATCTTTTTTTTATTTATCAGAAAATGTATTCAATTATTAAAAAATAATATTTACACTACAATAAAACAAACCAGAACCCACCATTACACAATACAAACAAATATCCTAAATAAACTGTAATACAACTTTGTTTAAGAAGGAACTGCAGATGCTGGAAAATCGAAGGTAGACAAAAATGCTGGAGAAACTCAGCGGGTGCAGCAACATCTATGGAGCGAAGGAAATAGGCAACGGTTTGGGTCGAAACGTTGCCTATTTCCTTCGCTCCATAGATGCTGCCTCACCCGCTGAGTTTCTCCAGCATTTTTGTCTACTATACAACTACGTTATAATCTTTACTGACGATTCATTCAACCCCCTGCAGTGTTCAGCGGTCCCGGAAACCCCCCAGGGTGCCCGTGGACATGGCATAGTCCCTTTCTAACCCTACCCGGACGCGGACGTACCACCAGAAAAGGGGCAGGCAGCCGGCTCGGGCAGAGCCCTCTTCCGCCTGGCGCTGTGACTCGAGGTGGGCCAGCTTGGTTTGGCCAGGCCCAGGTGCAACCCAACCAGGACATCTTCTAGCCCTACCCTCTCCCCTACGCACAGGGTGTTCAAAGATGTGGATGGTGGGTGAACAATGCAGCCAGATAGCAAGGAGCAGCCCCTTTAGGTATTGAAACAGTGGCTGCAGCCTCACACACCCCATATACATGAGGTACACTGACCCTTCCAGTCCGCAAAAGTGGATCTTGCACCTCTTGGTGATCTCTCAGCGTCTGAATAGATTTCTTGGATGCACAAAGAAAATAAAGAGATTCTCTTACCTGGATAATAAAAACCATCAACGTCTGACCTTGCAATTACCCTCTGCCCGCGAAGGATATCCAAAACTCTCCTGGACGGTTTTGTGACTTTTTTTGCAGAGGGACTATGCTTTCTGCAGACATCAGTCCCTGCTCCCACCTCCTGTCAGAGGTAAATACAAAATAACATGTTTTAGACAGAGAGATTCTATTTCATTTTTTTTTAATTGGTTTGACATGTTTGTGATCTTGAGAATGCGAAAAACGCAAGCACGGCCAAAAAATACAGTCATTGTTAGAAGCTATTATCCTCAAGTCGTGATAAGAGGGGATGTCTCAATCAGAGTCAACCATAGTGGGGCACGGAGGCCCAGCGGTAGAGTTACTGCACTTACGGCGCCAGAGACCCAGGTTCGATGCTGGCTGCGGGTGCTGTCTGTACGGAGTTGGTGTGTTCTCCCCGTGATCACGTGGGTTTTACCCAGTTGCTCCGGTTTCCTTCCACACTCCAAAGACGAACTCCTACCTTCCGGCAGATGTTACAAGGCCTTCTACGTCCGCACCTCCAGACTCAGGAACAGCTTCATCCCCAGAGCTATCTCTGCTCTGAACCGACCCTGCTTAGTGCCCCCCCACCCCACACCCATGAACTGTATTCACGCACATTGACCCGGCACAGACATATTTGCACTTTAGACTGTTTTACTGTTTTACAGTTCTTTTAAAGAAATATAAATCATGTTTCCCGGGTATCTAAATGTTATTAGTTGTTTATGTTATTATTATTATTATTATTATTATTATTATTATTATTATTATTATTATTATTATTATTATTATTAGGTTTGTAGGTTAATTAGCTTGGTGTAAATGCAAATTGTCCATAGTGTGTGTAGTGTTAATGTGTGGGGATCGCTGGTCGGTGTGGAGTCAGAGGGCAAAAGGGCCAATTTCCACACTGTATCTCTAAACTAAATTACAATTCACAGAAGTACCGATGGAAAACGTTGCTTCCAATATAGATATTAAATAAAATCCATTCATATTTCAACATTTTTATTCTGTATTGAAAATTATATTTATTTCATAACCTGTTCCTAGATCAGGTTGAAGGCCCTTCAGTAAGATGCATTCTGAGTCTAATATAATTTGTAAAGAACTCCATTAACAAGATTGCAGATTTACTGCAGGCCTATGGAAACACTTCATAGAATCATTGGAACGTAGGAGGCAGCCTTTCTGCTCATTAAGCCTGTATTAATATCAGCTGATAGGGAGGCTTAGAAAAATAGGGACACTAATTTACCCAGATGATGAACCAATCTCTAACGATGCTCAGTTATATAAGGCAAGAGTGTGTGGACTAGGTTTGCATGATCACATGAAGAATGACGTGAATGGATAATGACGGTTTTACAAGGAACTGCAGATGCAGGAATCTTGAACAAAATATGTGGATGGCATGGTGGCACAGCGATCGAGAAGCTGCCTTACAGCGCCCGAGACCCACGTTCGATCCTGACCACGGCTGCTCTCTGTACGAAGTTTGTGCGTTCTCCCTGTGACCGCGTTGGTTTTCCCCGGGTGCTCCAGTTTCCTCCCACACTCCAAAGGCGCGCAGGTTTGTAGGTTGCTTGGCTTCAGTGAACATTGTAAATTGGCCCTAGTGTGTAGGATAGTCCTGTTGTGTGTGGATCGCTGGTCGGCGTGGAATCGGTAGACCGAATGGCCTGTTTCCACGCTGTGTCTCTAAACTAAACTAACCAAAGTGCTGGTGGAAGCCAGTGAGTTAGGCAGCATCTGTTGAGGGAATGGATGGGTACCATTTCATGACATGTCCCACTTTCGGCGACCTCACGTTCCCAACTGTGATGGAAGGCGAATAGCTTTTACCTTCTACCTCGTGAGGAGAGTAAGATTTAGGCTAATGTTGACACAAGGAACTGCAGATGCTGCTTTATTTTAAAAAATGAGCTGGAGTAACTCAACAGGTCAGGCAGCATCTCTGAAGAACATGGATGTCATTTCAGTTAACATCAGGCAATATCAGTCAGTGGCCTGGTGAGAAATATTAGATGGCATCTAATCTGCTGTGTTCTTCAGCATTTGTTCTTTGTTCACATGTATGGCCTTAATGTTGTTAACCTGGCACTGCGCCCACTCTTATGCCACAACATTATCTATCACCCCACTCACCTCTCATACTCAATACTTACCCACCACCCTCCCGTTACCCCAACTCCCTCCACTTCCATTCTGCACCCAATGCATATTATAGGCATAGAAACATAGAAAACAGGTGCAGGAGTATGCCGTTCGGCCCTTCGAGCCAGCACCGCCATTCAACATGACCATGGCTGATCATCCAAAATCAGTACCCCGTTCCTACTTTTTCCCCATCGATGGGACCAATGTGCCAAAAGCCATTATCTATCTGCGACTCGACATTCATGGAGCCATGCTCCTGCACTCCTAGATCCCTCTGCTCTGCAACACGCCCCAGAGCCCTACCATTCACTGTGTAGTACTTGAAAGACTGATCTTCAAATATTTAGAGGTGCTGATAGGCGGCATTGGCTCATACCATCACACGAAAAGCACTGGTTACGTTGAAGGTCCACACATTGTGACTAAAGATCTGAAACTTAGGATTCAGATTGGGCTGAACAATCAATAATGCAGGTAGGTTCAACATTAAACATTCAGTGACTCATTGGAGCTCACCAACTGAGATGTTTAGTTATGTTTTGCACCTGCTTTTCATCAGCAAGTAAGTAAGTAAGTAAGTAAGTAAATTTATTGGCCAAGTATTCACATACAAGGAATTTGCCTTGGTGCTCTGCCCACAACATAACATACAGTGACAGTTACGAATGACTCAGAAAACACTAAACATTAATAATAATAAAACATTAATGATAAAACAAGCATGTGAACCAACAAAATACCAGATCAAAGGAAGACTACAGATTTTTGGCTGTTGAGTAGAGCAACTACTCGTGGATACAAACAGTTTTTATGTCTTGGTGTGGCAGCTTTGACAATCCGGAGTTGCCTTCCAGAGGGAAGTGATTCAAAGAGTTTGTGGCCAGGGTGAGAGGGGTCAGAGATGATCTTGCCCGCTCGCTTCCTGGCCCTTGCAGTGTACAGTTCATCAATGGAGGGAAGGTTGCAGCCAATAACCATCTCTGCTGATCAGACGATTCGCTGCAGCCTCCAGGTGTCGTGCTCCAGCACTTTGTATAATTTTTTTCAAATAAAGCAGCATCTGCAGTTCCTTGTGTCAACATTAGCCTAAATCTTGCTCTCCTCACGAGGTAGAAGGTAAAAGCTATTTGCCTTCCATCACAGTTGGGAATGTGAGGTCGCCGAAAAATAAGATGAACGTGCTGCCTGCGCTGGTGAGGACTTGGAGGGGTGGCCGTGGGTGCTGTGATCTCGGTGTTTTTACGGGGACATGGCGCCGTGAGAACATCCTGGAGTCTGGTGCGAGCGTAGACACCTTTCTGACTGTTCGGGCGGACAGGAATTGCAGAGAGAGTGACCATGGACGGTACAACTCTGATCACATCACGGTGAAGAGCGCGTGTGTGGCCCGGACATTGAACTGATGGCTGTGGGTCTCCTCTTATGCTGTGTACCGCGGTGATTCTCACACGCCGCTGTGGTGGATGTTTATGTTTAATCTTTATGTTGTTTTGTATCTTGTTGCTTTTTCGGTATGGCTGTATGGTAAATCAAATTTGGCTGTACCTCGGTACATGTGACAATAAAGGACCATTCAACCGTTGATATCCTGAATGCCAATCTCCTTATTCAATACTTCCTGGTACAATTTTAGCCCAAAGAGTCCCTGTAATGGCCACCAATTTGCACATTTTTACTCTACTTTAGTGATACAGCATGGAAACAGGCTCTTCAGCCCATCGAGGCCATGCTGGCCAGCGATCACCCCATACACGGTACACCAACACTATCCAATACACTAGGGACGTTACAATTTCACAGGTGGAACGTACCAACTCCATACAAACAGGACCTTTAGTCAGGATCAAACCCGGGTCTCTGGCGCTGTAAGGCAGCCACTCTAATGTTGCGCCATTGTGCCGCCTACATCTTTAGTACGTGTGGAGAAGACACAAAGTGAAAACATGTTTGAACGGAGACTAAATGAGATTGCCCAAATTCATGTTTTGTTATGTGCATTCACAGGGGCAAAAGTGTTTCTGCACCCCAATATCCAAGCCCATGTCTCACTGATCTAGGCATAGTGTTTAAGAAGGAACTTTAGATGCTGGAAAATCGAAGGTACACAAAAGTGCTGGAGAAACTCAGCGGGTGCAGCAGCATCTATGGAGCGAAGGAAATAGGCAACGTTTCGAGCCGAAACCCTTCTTCAGCACTTCAACTCCCCCTCCCATTCCGTATCCGACCTCCCTGTCCTGGGTCTCTTCCAAGTCCAGAGCGAGCACCACCTGAAATTGGAGGAACAGCACCTCATATTCCGTTTGGGGAGTCTGCATCCTGGGGGCATGAACATTGAATTCTCCCAATTTTGTTAGTCCTTGCTGTCTCCTCCCCTTCCTATCTCTCCCTCAGCCCTCTGGCTCCTCCTCCTTTTTCCTTTCTTCGCCCGAGACGTTGCCTATTTCCTTCGCTCCATAGATGCTGCTGCACCCGCTGAGTTTCTCCAGCATTTTTGTGTACCTACTGATCTAGGCATCACTGTTCTGGGCATCACTGATCTGGGCATCAGCTGCTGAATCAGTGACTGATGCTTATAACAGTGAAATGGAAATGTATTGTCTGAGTTTTTTGTCTCCATCATTTTTTTGTGTACCTACTGATCTAGGCATCACTGATCTGGGCATCACTGATCTGGGCATCAGCTGCTGAATCAGTGACTGATGCTTATAACAGTGAAATGGAAATGTATTGCACAAGAATGGAACTTTTTTGTCCTGCTGGGTTATAATTGTTTATCTTTCAGTACACACAATCTAATACTTTGGCAAATCGAGAATGAAGCAATGCTCGCTCTCTCTTAGCTCTGCTCAATGCAGAAGTTTACCCAAGCCAACACTCCCAGCAGTTTATGTCATTAATGATCCAGCCTTCGATTGTCCTTAATCCAAAACAAACATCAGCAGCTCTGAAGATAATTGCTCGGGATCTTCAGATGGTTGATTGGAGTTAAAAATACAGCAGCTTTGACAATCTGATGAAGGGCTCATTATAAATCAACTAATGGATGTTTTAGACAAGTTACAAGGGAGTAATTTCAGTTGAGCATTGAGGTGAAGTCCTAATTTGCTGAAGTGTTTGTCATCCTCTGAAACGCAAGATTGGATTATTCTGTCCTTGTCTTATTTATTAGAAGGAATAATTAGGTGAAACATTGCTGTAAATCGATTGCTAAAATATCTGACTGTTACTTTTATGTTGATAGTTTGTGAAATTATTTAAGAGTGCAAGCAAATAGGATGAGCGCAGATGGGCAAAACAATCAAATTGGACATGGTGGGCCAAAGTGTTTCTGTAAAACAACTCTTGAATCTCTACTCCATCATGAACATCTCTGGTTTTACCTTGCCCAATTCATTATTCCCTTATCATGTATCTATACTGTACACTGACAATTAAAATTGAATCTGAATCTGAATCTGAATCTGAATCTGAATACACTGTATTGTCTTTCTGCTGACTGGATAGCATCAACAAAAGCTTTTCACTGTACCTCGGTACACGTGACAATAAACTAAACTGAACTGAATTGAGTTGAACTCAACGAATCAGTTGGCATCACTGGAGAACATGGATAGGTGACGTTACCGGTTGGAACCATTCTTCAGACTGATTGTGGAGGGGAGGGGGAAGAAAGCTGGAAGGGACGAGAGGCAGGACAAAGCAGGGAAGGTAATGGTTGGATACAGGTGGGTGGGAGGGGGGGGGGTTAATAGGCAGATTGTTGGACAGAGATGAAAGGACAGAAGGTGCGAGACAAAAGGATTGAGGTGTTGCAAATTGTGAAATACAGGAAGAAATGTAGGTGGAGGGGGAGCAGAGAAATAGGTGCACGCCCAGGTGGGGCCCAGAGGAGAGAGAAGCAGAAAAGAAAGGAGGGGGGGGGGGGGGGTGGTGGTGGTAGTCAGCTGAATTTGGACAATTCAATGTGTAGCAAAGAATTGCAGATGCTGGTTTAAATCGAAGGTAGGCACGAAATGCTGGAGTAACTCAGCAGGACAGGCAGCACCTCCGGAGAGAAGGAATGGGTGAGGTTTCGGATCGAGACCCTTCTTCAGACTAATCAGCCTGAAGAAGGGTCTCAATCTGAAACGTAATCCATTCCTTCTCTCCGGAGATGCTGCCTGGCCCGCTGAGTTACTTCAGCATTTTGTGTCTACCTTGGAGAATGCAAAGTTCAGGCCTTTGGGTTTAAGGTACCCAAGTGGACCTTTTCAGAACTTCTTATTTCTAATTGTTGGTACGACATCAACCGTCTTGACTGCTCCTCTTCACCACCCACTTCAATCTCACCTCACCGAACGCACAGTGCTCACTCAGCAACAATCCCAACACTGTTATTAAATCTGCCAAAAAAAAAGACAATTCCGAGCTGTTTCTGTGCTGTACGACTCCATATCTTCAACTTGCTTTCTGCCGTGATGGCCCGCTACAGCAATTCTAACACACAGGAACCAAGAGGCTGCAGAAAGTGGTGCACTCAGCCCAGTCCATCGCGGGCACAACCCTTCCCACCGTTGATAGCATCGGCATCAAGTGCTACCTCAAGAAGGTGGCATTTTTCAGGTGTTAGGGGAGAAGGCAGAAGAATGGTGTTAAGAGGGAGAGATAGGTCAGCCATGATTGAATGGCAGAGTAGACTTGATGGGCAGAATGACCTGCTTCTGCTTCTGTCACTTATGACCTTTCATCAATGATCCCCCACCATCAGGGCCAAGGTCTTTTCTCGCGGCTAAGTCACAGACCAACAGCTTCAGTTACTTTCCTACAAGTATCAGGTTCTTAAACAAACCCACACAACCTGAATCATATCCTGCCAACAAATACTACAAGCCACCTCTCGCGATACCATGGGTTTGTTTGTTTCATATATTTCATCATTTAGGGATAGAGCGTGGAAGCGGAATTAGGCCATTCGGCCCATCTTGGTGAGACCACACCTGGAGTATTGTGTACAGTTTTGGTCTCCTAATCTGAGGAAAGACATTGTTGCCATAGAGGGAGTACAGAGAAGGTTCACCAGACTGATTCCTGGGATATCAGGACTTTCATATGAAGAAAGACTGGATTGACTTGGCTTGTACTCGCTAGAATTTAGAAGATTGAGGGGGGTTCTTATAGAAACTTACAAAACTTCTTAAGGGGTTGGACAGGCTAGATGCAGGAAGATTGTTCCCGATGTTGGGGAAGTCTAGAACAAGGGGTCACAGTTTAAGCATAAAGGGGAAATCTTTTAGGACCGAGATGAGAAAAACATTTTTTACACAGAGAGTGGTGAATCTCTGGAATTCTCTGCCACAGAAGGTTGTTGAGGCCAGTTCATTGGCTATATTTAAGAGGGAGTTAGATGTGACCTTGTGGCTAAAGGGATCGGGGGTATGGAGAGAAAGCAGGTACGGGATACTGAATTGGATGATCAGCCATGATCATATTGAATGGCGGTGCAGGCTCGAAGGGCCGAATAGCCTACTCCTGCACCTATTTTCTATGTTTCTTTCAAGTCTACTGCACCACTCAATCATGGCTGATCTATCTTTTCCCCTCAACCTCATTCTCCTGCCTTCTCCCCGTAACCGCTGACACTTAACTGTATTTTGCAATCTATTTTCATCTTTTTTGCAGTCTTTTTTCTTTCCACCATCTTGCAGAACAAGTGTATAATTTATTCAAGAAGGAACTGCAGATGTTGGAAAATCGAAGGTACACAAAATTGCTGGAGAAACTCAGCGGGTGCAGCAGCATCTAGGAGCGAAGGAAATAGGCAACGTTTCGGGCCGAAACCCTTCTTATGTTTTTTTGTGTATCCGAGTCTAGACCTTATTTTAGACTTTGGAGATACAGGGCAAAAAACAGGCTGTTTGGCCCAGCAAGTCCGCGCCGACTAGCGATCGACACGTCCACTAGCACTATCCTACACACCAGGGACTATTTACCATTTTTTTTACGGAAGACAATTAACCTAGAAAACGTCTTTGGAAACCGGAGCACCCGGAGAAAACCCAAGTGGTCACAGGGAGAATGTACAAACATTTGTATGTACGGAGTCTGTCTGAACGTATAAACTCCGAATAGACAGCACCCGTCGTCAGGAATAGAAACCTGGGTCTCTAGCGCTGTATGGCAGCAATTCTATTGCTACTCTAACCCCATACTTCTGCCTTCTCCCCTAACACCTGGAAGATGCCACCTGCTTGACCCTCAGACCTTAATCGATCTGAAACATGTTTCCCTCGCCACAGGTACTACAGGACCTGCTGACTCCTGATTTTATTTCAGATTTCCAGCAACTGCAGTATTTTGCTTCACAAATAAAACGTGTTTCTACGGATGCAGGTATGATCAACTTTCACACGCAGCGCCAAATCAGACAGTGTTGATGAGCATGTTTGAGAGACAGAATATACAGTAAACCCTCGCTATAACAGACCACAAGGGGGGTTATTATTGTCAATTGTCCGCTATAACCAGGTGAGGGGGGGTAAAGTTTTACCCAAAGCCGAGAAGGAAGACAGGCGGAGTCGGAGGGTTCAAACAATCGGGAATTCACAGGCCCCACACGCAGTGCGTCAAGGACGAGCCCGTACTCATGTCTCCTCACGTGCCCTTCGTGCTGCTCTCTCTCTCTCCGCTCCCGCAATTGGAAGCACTGACCAGCGATCCCTACACATTAGGACAGATGTGGAAAAATATTTTCACCCAAAGAGTTGTGAATCTGTGGAATTCTCTGCCACAGAAGGCATTGGAGGTCAATTCACAGGATATTTTCAAGAGCGAGTTGGATTTAGCTCTTAAGGCTAGTGGAATCAAGGGATTTGGGGAGAAAGCAGGCACGGGGTACTGATTCTGGATGATCAGCCATGTTCATATTGAATGGTGTTGCTGGCTCGAAGGGCCGAATGGCCTACAACTGCACCTATTTTCTATGTTTCTATGTTAACACAATCTTTTGGATATGTATTGGAATTATGGAAGAATTGAAACTGAAAGAAATTCTATGAAAGCTGCCATAGACTCAGTAGGCTGAATGGCCTTCCGATACTGCACAACGACACGAACATGACTGTGAATTGAGGCCATGATTATCCCTTGTAACATTATTAGTGCTGTACTTGCTGTTTAGTGGAAAACCAATTGCCACAATAGAGGCTTTGTGTGTTAGTACGTACATAAATGCTGTGTTAATTCACAAAACGTCCACTCTTGCTTTGTGTGTTCATACATAAATGGCAACTGTGATACCCAGCTCTGCAGACCAGATCAAGACCAATGCATACTCTATGTCTGAAGAAGGGTCCCGACCCAAAACATGGCCTATCCATTCCCTCCATCGATGCTGCCTGACCCACTGAGTTACTCCAACATTTTGTGTTTTGTTGCACCACTGGCTTTAAGATCGATCCTTTACATTAGACTTTACTTTAGAGATACTGTGCGGAAACAGGCCGCCGGCTCACTGAGTTTGTGCTGACCAATGATCCCCATACACTAATACTATCCTACACATTAGGAGCAATTTACATTTTTTTTTCCTGAATCCAATATCCAACAAACCTGCACGTCTTTGGAGTATGGGAGGAAACCGGAGCACCCGAAGAAAACCTACACGGCCACAGGGAGAATGTACAGACAGCACCCATAGTCAGGATGGAACATGGGTCTCTGGCACTGTAAGGCAGCAGCTCTACCACTGCGCCACTGTACCTGAACCGTATTAAGTTCTGCCACACATTTCCACTTCAGACAGAGAATCCTTACTCAGTAAACTCCACAGGAACTGTACAGACCTTCACTTTGGCAGCTTTCTCAAGGTCTGAAGCTTGCTGTTCATACGAATAGCCAGCGTAGATTTCATCCTCTATTAGAGTAACATCCTCCTGATGAATTGGCCAGCCCATTCTGTCCAAAGCCTGGAGTAGCACCTCCTTATGCTCTCGAAATGAAATTGGTTTATCACTGCTGAACCTGTCATGAAAGACACAGAAACAGACAAACAAGAGAAATCAGAATATAATTGCACTTGCACCTTAAGTCTTTGTGCAGCTTTTTGTAACAAAAATCTTGTTACTTACACATCTCGTTCTTCTTGTGACAATGCACTCCACACAATTAAATTCAAACGCCTTGAAAAAGAGGAAAAACGCTGTGAGCAATTTGTAATGGCAGTATGGTATTATTTCAGAGATTAGTATAAATTCAACAAAAGGAGTGTGTTGTTGCATTTGCAGAAACTCATTTTGAACTGGCATAAAACCCCATAACCTTTCTTGAAAAGAACAGCGGATGTTCTTTGCAAGAAACATGTTCTTTTCGTTGTTTCAGGTGTGATAGAATTGGAGGGGCAAGAGGTGGAGGTGTTGCATTGCTTGTCAGCGAAGATATTACAGCAGTGCTTTGGCAGGATAGATTACAGGGCTCGTCTAGGGAGGCTATTTGGGTGGAACTGAGAAATGGGAAAGGGGTAGCAACACTTATAATGGTGTATTATAGACCGCCAAATGGGGAGCGAGAATTGGAAGAGCAAATATGTAAGGAGATCGCAGATAAGTTCATTGGCTATATTTAAGAGGGAGTTAGATGTGGCCCTTGTGGCTAAGGGAATCAGGGGGTATGGAGAGAAGGCAGGTACGGGATACTGAGTTGAATGATCAGCCATGATCATATTGAATGGCGGTGCAGGCTCGAAGGGCCGAATGGCCTACTCCTGCACCTAATTTCTATGTTTCTATGTTTCTATATTAGTAGTAAGCACAAGGTAGTGATTGTGGGAGATTTCAATTTTCCACACATAGACTGGGAAACATTCTGTAAATGGGCTGGATGGTTTGGAGTTTGTAAAATGTGTGCAGGATAGTTTTTTGCAGCAATACATAGAGGTACCTACTAGAGAAGGGGCGGTGCTGGACCTCCTGTTAGGAAATGAGACAGGTCAGGTGGCAGAGGTATGCGTTGGGGAACAGTTCGGGTCCAGTGATCACAATACCATTAGTTTCAATATAATTATGGAGAGGGTCAGAACTGGACCTAGGGTTGAGATTTTTGATTGGAGAAAGGCTAACTTTGAGGAGATGCGAAAGGATTTAAAAGGAGTGAATTGGGACATTTTGTTTTATGGGAAAGATGTGGAAGAGAAATGGAGGACATTTAAAGGTGACATTTTAAGAGTACAGAATCTTTATGTCCCTGTTTGGTTGAAAGGAAATAGTAAAAATTGGAAAGAGCCATGGTTTTCAAGGGAAATTGGACACGGTTTGGAAAAAGAAAGAGATCTACAATAATTATAGGCAGCATGGAGTAAATGAGGTGCTTGAGGAGTATAAAGAATGTAAAAAGAATCTTAAGAAATAAATTAGAAAAGCTAAAAGAAGATATGAGGTTGTTTTGGCAAGTAAGGTGAAAGTAAATCCAAAGGGTTTCTACAGCTATATTGTAATTGTAAATCTTTATTGTCATTTCCTGAGTATTCGCATACCCAGAGGAAACAAAAAAAACGTTGCTCAACCAGTGTCCATTCAGTTTGCATTAAAAAATAAATAGGAATTAAAATTAAAAAATACATGTCATGAACAAATTTAACACTCTACTAAACATTCAACAGCCGTTCCGACCGGCAGCGGCACAACAGTGGCTCTGCTGCAGTGTGGGGGTTTGTGCGCGATACTTGGCAGGGGGCAAAGTCCATTTAACAGTCTTATAGCCTGTGGGAAGAAGCTGAGGATATTAATAGTCAAAGGATAACTAGGGATAAAATTGGTCCATTAGAGAGTCAGAGTGGACAGCTATCTGCAGAGCCAAAAGAGATGGGGGGGATATTGAACAATTTCTTTTCTTTGGTATTCACCAAGGAGAAGGATATTGAATTATGTGAGGTAAGGGAAACAAGTAGAGTAGCTATGGAAACTATGAGATTCAAAGAAGAGGAAGTACTGACACTTTTGAAAAATATAAAAGTGGATAAGTCTCCAGGTCCGGGCAGGATATTCCCTAGGACATTGAGGGAAGTTAGTGTAGAAATAGCAGGGGCTATGACAGAAATATTTCAAATGTCATTAGAAATGGGAATAGTGCTGGAGGATTGGCGTACTGCGCATGTTGTTCCATTCTTTAAAAAGGGTTCTAAGAGTAAACCTAGCAATTATAGACCTGTTAGTTTGACGTCAGTGGTGGGCAAATTAATGGAAAGGATACTTAGAGATAATATATATAAGCATCTGGATAAACAGGGTCTGATTAGGAACAGTCAACATGGATTTGTGCCTGGAAGGTCATGTTTGACTAATCTTCTTGAATTTTTTGAAGAGGTTACTCGGGAAATTGATGAGGATAAAGCAGTGGATGTTGTATATATGGACTTCAGTAAGGCCTTTGACAAGGTTCCTCATGGAAGGTTGGTTAAGAAGGTTCAATTCTTGGGTATTAATGGTAGAGTAGCAAGATGGATTCAACAGTGGCTGAATGGGAGATGCCAGAGAGTAATGGTGGATGGCTGTTTGTCAGGTTGGAGGCCAGTGACTAGTGGCGTGCCACAGGGATCTGTGTTGGGTCCACTGTTGTTTGTCATGTACATCAATGATCTGGATGATGGTGTGGTAAATTGGATTAGTAAGTATGCAGATGATACGAAGATAGGTGGTGTTGTGGATAATGAAGTAGATTTTCAAAGTCTACAGAGAGATTTATGCCAGTTGGAAGAGTGGGCTGAAAGATGGCAGATGGAGTTTAATGCTGATAAGTGTGAGGTGCTACATCTTGGCACGACAAATCAAAATAGGACGTACATGGTAAATGGTAGGGAATTGAGGAATCCAGTTGAACAGAGGGATCTAGGAATAACTGTGCTCAGTTCCCTGAAGGTGGAATCTCGTGTAGATAGGGTGGTAAAGAAAGCTTTTGGTGTGCTGGCCTTTATAAATCAGAGCATTGAGAATAGAAGTTGGGATGTAATGTTAAAATTGTACAAGGCATTGGTGAGGCCAATTCTGGAGTATGGTGAACAATTTTGGTCGCCTAATTATAGGAAGGATGTCAACAAAATAGAGAGAGTACAGAGGAGATTTACTAGAATGTTGCCTGGGTTTCAGCAACTAAGTTACAGAGAAAGGTTAAACAAGTTAGGTCTTTATTCTTTGGAGCGCAGAAGGTTAAGGGGGAATTGATAGAGGTCTTTAAAATGATGAGAGGGATAGACAGAGTTGACGTGGATAAGCTTTTCCCACTGAGAGTAGGGAAGATTCAAACAAGAGGACATGACTTGAGAATTAAGGGACAGAAGTTTAGGGGTAACATGAGGGGGAACTTCTTTACTCAGAGAGTGGTGGCTGTGTGGAATGAGCTTCCAGTGAAGGTGGTGGTGGCAGGTTCGATTTTATCATTTAAAAATAAATTGGATAGTTATATGGATGGGAAAGGAATGGAGGGTTATGGTCTGAGTGCAGGTAGATGGGACTAGGGGAGAATACGTGTTCAGCACGGACTAGAAGGGCCGAGATAACCTGTTTCCGTGCTGTAATTGTTATATGGTTATATGGTTATGTTGAAAATCTGAAATAAGATTGCCGGAAGTACTCAGCATGCTGCCTGACCTGCTGAACATTTTCTCGTTTGACCCTGCAACAGCAGATTATTTGAATTAAGTGCAATGCAAGCTCTCGGACGTCCAATGTGGAGCATATATGAGGCACAGCACAACGTCCGCTCATGCAATCACTAACAAAACTACTTACAAGATGAATGCATGAATCCGATCATGTTTGCAAGATTCAGCACAAAAAGCCAGGATATTTATTGCACTTAGATTTCTAGAAGAATTTGATAAAGTACCATTTGGAAATCACAGGCAAGAGCACATAGGATTGAGAGCAATTTGTTAGCATAGATAGGGGAGTGGTTTAGTTTAATTTAGTTTATAGTCTATAGTTAATACTGTAGTTTAGTTTAGTGTACAAACAGGCCCTCTGGCCCACCAAGTCCATGCCAACCACTCGTACACCAGTTCTATGTTATGCCAGTTTGGCATCCTACAAATGAGGGCCAATTTACAGGAGCCAATAATCCTAAAAACCTGCACATCTTTGGAATGCGGGAGGAAACCAGAGCACCCAGAGAAAATCCACGCATTCGCAGGGAGAACGTGCAAACTCCACAGAAAGCATTCAGGATTGAACCCAAGTCTCTGGCAATGTGAGGAAGCAACTCTAGTGCAGCACCACTGTGCCACTCAGGGGAACGTACAAACTCCACACAAACAACACCCATAGTCAGGATCACATCTGGGGTCTCTGGAAGTGTGAGACAGCTAGCAACTCTACCACTGCGCCACTGTGCTGCCCTGTTAGCCAGCAGAACTGTTAGAACACGGCTCACTTTTAACTACCAGAAAACAGGGAGTCGGGATAAATAAGTTTTTAAGAAGGAACTGCAGATGCTGGAAAATCGAAGGTACACAAAAAAAAATTATTTTAATTTTAAATTAAAATAAGTAGTTTTTGATTGATAATTTAGTAACTAATGGGATATCGCAGAGATCAGTGCTGGATCTCAGCTATTAGTTACCTGGATTTGGATAATGGGACGAAGTTCATTGTATCAACTGATAATACAAAGAGAGGAGGGTCGGAAGCTGGTAACGAGGAAACAGAGAACTTGTGAAGGGATAAATGTAGGTGAAATGAGAGGGCAACAAATTAGTAGATTGGGCATCAAATGGAGAAAATGTGAGTTTATGAAAAAGCTAATTTTTACTTGAAGGAAAGGAGAGCAAAAAATTACCATCAAAAAGTATCTGCGATCTGCATTTGTGAATCACAAAAAGTTAGCATGAAGACATATCATGTAATTTGGAAGGCTAATTGAATATTGGTCTTTGTGGTAAGGCTTATGGAGCAAAGAGAGATGGACGATTTGATGCAACTTTACAGAGCACGAGTGGGACACATGGTTTTGGTCTTCATTTTTAAGAAGGATGTCCTCCCATCAAAAAGTTTCACAAGCTTGATTCCTCAGCTGAAGTAGCAACTGATGAAGGAACTGCAGATGCTGTTTTACCAGGCAAAGATACAAAATGCTGGAGTAACTCAGCGGGTCAGGCGGCATCTTTGGAGAATACGGTTAGGTGACGCTTCTTTAGACTGAAGAAGGATCCCGACTTGGACCTTCACTTATCCAAGATCTCCAGAGTTGCTGCCTGACCTGCTGAGTTACTCCAGCACTATGTGTCTTTCCTGGGATGAAGTGTTTGACATATGATAACCAAGTTGAGACTATACTCATTGACGATAAAATAGTGAAATATTATTGAAACACATACAATTGTGAGATGGATTGACAGGGTGGATATTGAGATAACATTTTCCATAGTAGGTATCAAGAGAAGCCAACCCATTATCAAACTGAGGGCAGGGTGGGTTTGAGGGGCCGAGTGGTCACATCTTGCCTCCATTATGTACTTTTTTGCAACTTTTTCGGCATTACAGGGTTTCTAAATTATTTGTTACATCTATCTGTTTTGAGTGAGCATATGAAGATTTTCAAATAAAATGGGCATGGTTAAAAGTAGGAACTGTAGTTATTCAAGTGATCGACACAAACATTGAGAGAGAATGCTTAAACGCACTGAAGTCAGCATGCAGCATGTTGACAGCCTGTGAAGTACTTAGCCAGCAGACATTGACAATGGTTGTTACTGTATCATGGAGAGCTAATGTAAGAGCATAAGAAAAGATTGATTCTATTTTTGTACACTTGCTTCTAATAAATAAATAAATTAAAACATTTTTTTAAAAAATTTGAAAAGGATTTGGAGAAAGCGCATGGTGGCACAGCGGTAGAGTTGCTGCTTTACAACGCTGTAGACCTGGGTTGAATCCTGACGATGGGTGCTTGTCTGTAGAGAGTTGGTACATTCTCCCCGTGACCTGCGTGGGTTTTCCCTGTCCTAGGTCTCCTCCATTGTCAGAGTGAGGCTAAATGCAAATTGGAGGAACAGCATCTCATATTTTGCTTGGGCAGTTTACATCCCATTGGTATTATATGAATATTAATTTCTCTCACTTCAGGTAGCCCCACCATTCCCTCTCTTTCTATCCCTCCCCCACCCAAGTCGCCCTAGCTTCTCGTTTTCCTCCTACGGACAGCTAACAATGGCCCGTTTCCTTTATCGTCGTTACTTTTTTGCATATCTTTCATTTGTTGTTCTTTATCTCTCCGCATCACCGTCTATATCTCTCCTTTCCCTTATCCCTAACCAGTCTGAAGAAGGGTCTGGTCCCGAAACGTCACCCGTTCCTTCTCTCCAGAGATGCTGCCTGTCCCGCTGAGTTACTCCAGCTTTTTGTGTCTATCTTGGGTTATCTCCGAGATCTTCGGTTTCCTCCCACACAGGTATGTAGGTCAATTGGCTTTGTATAAATGTAAATTGTCCCTAGTGTGTGTAGGATAGTGCTAATGTGCAGGGATCCCTGGTCGGGGTGGACTCGGTGGGTAGAAGGTCCTGTTTCTGCATAAAGGGCCTGTCCCACTGATATGTCAGTCAATGATGCAGGCAGTCGCCGAAAAAAAATCGGCAAGTGGGTCAGGCCCTTTTACGAAACTAAACTAAAATTCCACATTTTGAAACCATCAGGCTATAAAGGAAGATACGGAACCAAAATCTACATTCACAACAATCTTCCATGGAAGAATTGTGAATGTGTGGACATACATTTATTTTGAGTAAATAAAATGAGTACAGAAACTGGAAACAAGAGCATAAACTGACAAGCCATTGAGATACACACAAAGAGCTGGAGGAACTTCGCAGGTCAGGCAGCATCAGGAAGGGAATGGGCAGGAGACATTTCATGTCAGGACTCTTCTTCAAACTGATGAAGATCTCAATCTGAAACATCATCTGTGAATCTGAAGACAGGTCCCACCCGGGACGTCACCTGTCAGTCTGAGGAAGGGTCCCAACCCAAAACGTCACCTGTCCATTCCCTCGATACATGCTGCCTGACCCGCTAAGTTCCTCCGGTACTGTCGTTTCTGGTGTCTTCAATTCTTTGAGCTAAACATATCTCCTGGTTTTAAACAGTGCATTCCCACTAAGATTTGCAGATGGCTGCTGGTGTTGAAAGATAGAGCAAGGATCGATCGCTGATTCAATATCAAAAAAAGATTAATCGAGGTGAGCTGTCCTTGAGAATAATGAACTGCAATGGGCGGAACATGTTTCTTTAGTTGCTAATGAAAGGAAATGTGAACACTTCAATATACAAGCAATTGCATCTGACTCGGTGCCTACTTACCTTTCATAAGTCTGGATGGCTTGACGAAGCCTTACTTTGTAGTCTCCCAGATTCACAGCCAGTGGATTGATAAGAGTGATTTGCTTCTTGCTGTTGCTGACATGAGCTAGAGGTAACACCTGGAATAAAATGGAAATTATATTAGACTGCAATATACCCAAAGTACAATCATCATTTTTAAAGAAATATCAACAGAAAAAATGTCAGTTCATAAGTCACTCACAAATTATTCTCTTTTCTATTCTTTTTGTTTTAATATAAAAACAGGAATTGCAAATCGAGTGAACTCCAGTCAAGAGTATTATATTGATATGTCACCAAACAGAACATTGAAATTCTTACTTGCAGCAGCACAACAGAGTATAGTCCTCTATAAACAATATAATAAATTAAAAATAAGCTTTATATATTTTTGTGTGTGTGGGTGCATATATATATATATATATATATTTATATATATAGAATGTGCAGATAAGAACTGCAGATGTTGGTTTAAATCGAAGGTAGAAACAAAATGCTGGATAACTCAGTGGGACAGGCAGCATCTCCGGAGAGAAGGAATGGGTGACATTTCGGGTCGAGACTCTTCAATGTATATATAAAAAGATAGACACAAAACGCTGGAGTAATTCAGCGGGACAGGCCGCACTTCTGGAGAGAAGGAATGAGTGATGTTTATATACACGTCATTTATATATTTTGAGGCAGCAACTCCTGTAAATACCTTCGGTGGTGGGGTGGTCAGAACCTGTGATGGACTGGGCAGTGCTCACCACATTTTGCCGTCTTCTTTGCTCCTGGGCATTCAAGTAGACGCACCAGGTCTGTAACTATTATATTATCAAGCTCTCGTGGACTTGAACAATGCTACCATTGACTATATGGCATTTCAATACTCAATCTTGTAATGCAGAGAGGCACCATATAATCTCCTCCTCACTCATGCAAATATAAAATAATAATAATAATAATAATAATAATTTTATTTATAGAGCACTTTAAAAACAAACATAGCTGCAACACAGTGCTGTACATCACTAATCATTGACAAAAAAGTTAATACACACCAAAAATAACAATCAAAAGAAATAGTAGGAAAAGACATGTAAAATAAAGAAACATCAAAAACACCACAAACAGAAGCAAAGCCTCAGGCATGGTCAAAAGCCAGGGAGTACAAATGCGTTTTAACACTGGATTTGAAGATGGACAGTGAGGGGGCCTGTCTGATGTGCAGCGGCAGGGTGTTCCAGAGTGCCGGAGCAGCAACAGAGAAGGCTCTATCCCCTCTGAGCCTCCGACTAGACCTCGGTACCTCCAGGAGCAGCTGACCAGCTGACCTGAGGGACCGGGCAGGAGTGTATGGGTGGAGCAGCTCAGAGAGGTAAGGCGGGGCGAGCCCATTCAGAGATTTAAAAACAAATAACAGTAACTTAAAATGAACCCGAAAGTGCACCGGGAGCCAGTGTAGGGAGGCCAGAACACTCCCCTACGACTGTCTATAATGTGCATTTCTCTCTTTGGGCATGTTCCCAACTCTATACCTGCAGCATTGCTTCAGGGTCATTCACTGCTCTAGCCTCTAGACAAACCAAGACGCATTGGTGGAGTTGGAGTGAAAGTACTGTAACTCAGCAAGACTGGCTGAGATGGTGAATAAGTCTTGCAGTAGCCTCGAGTAGGATTCGCACAGCTGAGTTTTTGATAAACTGAAACATAAGAGACCAGCTTGGACAACATGTTAACATCCAAGAAAAGACACAAAGTGCTGAAGTGGGACAAGCAGCATCTCTGGAGAGAAGGAATGGGTGACATAGAAACATAGAAGTAGGTGCAGGAATAGGCCATTGAGGGAGTGCAGCGTAGGTTCACCAGGTTAATTCCCGGGATGGCGGGACTGTCATATGTTGATAGAATGGAGCGGCTGGGCTTGTACACTCTGGAATTTAGAAGGACGAGAGGGAATCTTACTGAAACATTTAAGATTATTAAGGGTTTTGGACACACTAGAGGTAGGAAACATGTTTCCGATGTTGGGGGAGTCGACCCGACCAGGGGCCACAGTTTAAGAATAAAGGGTAAGCCATTTATAACAGAGATGAGGAACAACTTTCTCACACAGAGTTGTGAGTCTGTGGAATTCTCTGCAGGAGGAGACTGGTTATCTGGATGCTTTCAAGAGAGAGCTAGACAGAGCTCTTAAAGATAGCGCAGTCAAGGGATATGGGGAGAAGCCAGGAACGGGGTACTGATTGTGGATGATCAGCCATGATCACATTGAATGGCGGTGCTGGCTCAAAGGGCTAATTGGCCTACTCCCTGCATCTATTGTCTATTTTCTCCCCATGACCTGCGTGGGTTTTCTCCGTGATTTTCGTTTTCCTCCTACACTCCAAACATGTACAGGTTGGTAGATTAATTGGCTTGGTATAAATGTAAATTGTCCCTGATGTGTGTAGGATAGCGTTAGTGTGTGGGGATCTCTGGTCGGTGCGGACTCAGTACGCCGAAAGGGCCTGTTTGCGGCTGGGTCTCTAAGCTAAACTAAACTAATTATATCAGGTCAAACACTACTCCATTTTAGCAACCAAGTGACGCTTGCTGGAGCGAGGAATGAGAATGAGAAACATCACAAGACAAAACATCTCCCAGACTTTCCCCATCATCTTAAGTCCCATGGATATGGGAGAGTAGAGCTCTCACCTCATCAAACACCTTAGATACAATATACTTGTCCAAGACTGGGACGTACTTGGCGGTTTGAGGGACAGCGGTTGGGGCAAGAGCATCCATTATTGTCAGTCGCTTGGCAGTCAGGCTATTTGTCTTCAGCCACTGAGCTGAAGACACATCTGGAGAGCTATAAATAATCAGCAAAGAATGTTGCATTTTATTACAACTACAAATCACATATCCGGTATTGTAATAAATTAAACTTCAGCTAGAATATAGTTTAAGTACAAAGGGCCTGTCCCACCAGCATGCGATTGCATGCGTCTAGCACGATCAAACGGAAGCGGAGTTTGCGCTGAGTTCGGGGTAAGTTTGCGGTAAGTACGCGCTAAGTACGCGCTAAGTTCGCGCGTGACGTAATTTATGTCAAACTCGCCAATCAGCTGGGCAGGAGGCGGGCTGAGTGAATTTGGACGTCGCACGGCGTCGGGCAGTGACATCATTGTGCAACGGCCGGGCGATGATGTCAGCGCGCAACGCCACGCACTAGGCATACGCCGTCAAGACGCTGCGTACAGCCTCAATACGGTTGCGGGTCGACAGGCCGTTGACGCGCGGAATTTTCGGACAGTGCAAGATATTTGGAGCCCCGCGCGATGTCGGGACCATCCCCGCACAACTTCATCAGCCTCCACCGATCGAAGTGGGACCGGCCCCGCGAGGCCGTACGCTTCAAGCGACCACGTTTGGTCACGCTAGACGCATGCTATCGCATGCTGGTGGGACAGGCCCTTAAGTGAACACACCCTCGTATTTGCTAACAACTTATTCTTCGTGTGGTGGGACTTGTTCTTTACCAGAGGTACAAATAAGTAAACTAGGAAGTTCCTCTGAGGTACGTTAGCTACACTTAGTAAACTCCCAGGTCCATATCAAAGATATATGCAAACTGCTGGAATAACGTTTAGAAATCGTTGATATTAAAATAACTGTTGCAATGAAAAATAATGATCATTCAAAGAATTATGCTACAACATTTTGTTGGCCATGTGATTATTTTTCACTTACTTATCAACATGTCTTCTTGTTTTTTTGGGTGAAACTGCTGACAAACTAAGGCCTGTGAGGAAAAGCGTGAAAAGTGAAGATAAAGATTTTACTGAGGATTTTCAAATGCATTCAGTCTCACGTTTAGCTTGTAAACTCTACTGTGTAGCACCGTGTAAATTTTAAATAAAATACAAAAATTATTTTCCCAGAAATCGTTCCTCAGCCCGAAAAACAAACGTTTTATGGCGCAAGCTGCTCCTACTTGAGGTGGGTGTAATCAAACTTCAGAAGTCAAACAAAGTAGAACACACAGCCACAGATGTGTTTAGCCTTAGTGTGTTTAGCACTGTCAATCATGAATTAACGGACAGGCATCAGTTGTTGTTGCAGTATTGAACACTCATTTTGTTTAGCTCCATGAAAGTAGCAACACAGGTGGGTAAGGTGGTAAAGAATGCAAATGGCACGCTTGCCGTTATCAGGTAGGGCATCCAGACTAAATGTTAGCAAATCATTTTGGAGCTGTATCAAACGTTGATGAGACATTTGGAGTATTATGTGCAGTTCTGGTCATCACACTACAGCAAGGATGTGGAGGCTTTGGGGCAGGTGGAGAAGAGATTCACCATGATGTTGCCTGGATTGGTTTAGTTTTTCGTTTTAGAGATACAGCACGGAAACAGGCCCTTCGGCCCACCGAGTCCACGCCGTCCAGCGATCCCCGCACACCAACACAAGCCTGCACACACTAGAGACAATATACACTTATACCAAGTATACAAACCCAAGCCAATTAACCTACTAACCTGTACATCTTTGAAGTGTGGGAGGAAACCGAAGATCTCTGGGGAAAACCCACACGGACACTGGCAAAATGTACAAACTCCATACAGACAGCACCCATAGTCAGGATCGAACTGGGTCTCTGGCGCTGCAAGGCAGCAACTCTACCGCTATGCTGCCCACTTGCCTAGACAAACTTGAATTGATTTTCTAAAGTGTTGGAGGGCTGACCTGATGGAAGTAAATAAATTATGAGGCGTTGATAGAATAGGTAGTAAGAGATATTTATTTTTCCCAGGTGTTAAATATTAGAAGGCATAACTTTAAGGTTAGACGGGGAAAGCTTAAAAGTGATTTGCAAGTTAAGGGCCTGTCCCACGAGCATGCGATTCCATGCGGCAAGCGCGACCAAACCAGAAGCGGGAGCCGCGCGGAGGTCGAGTGAGTGACACGACGTCGAGGCGGCTGCGGGCCGGCAGGCCATTGCCGCGCGGAATTTTTAAACACGGTCAGTTTTTCGGAGCCCCGCGCGATGTCGGGACCAGATCCGCACAACTCCATACGGCTCCGGCGATCGAAGTGGGACCGGCCCCGCGAGGCCGTATGGCTCAAGCGACCATGTTAGGTCGCGCTTGCCGCATGGTCGTGGGACAGACCCTGTACTTTTTTTAATTCATAGAATGCTTAGTGGCTGGAATGTCCAGCCAGGGGAAGTGATAGAAGCAGAAACAACAGCAGTGTTTACGAGACATTTCGACAGATACATGAACAAGTAGGGAATAGAGGAACAGAGACCATGTGCAGGCAACTAGGATTAGTTTAACTTGGCACCATGGTCAGTGTTGACATCGTGGGGCAAAGGGCCTATTCCCGTGCTGTTCTAAACTATGTTTTTGTTTTCTATAATGGGCTGAAATCTGTCTCATCAACAGTGGCATTGTGGGGCCATTTAAGAGTTCATTATTCAAACAGCAGGACACAAGTCAGAGGAAAGTCCAATAAAGCAGCACAGTGATCAAGCCAGACCTCAACTTGAATACAATGTTCAAATCTCGCTGCCAAGAAACAAAGGAGAGATTCAACGGCCAGAGGCAGCATGGAGAAGAATTCCAACAATAATCCTTTACAGATAGTTTTCATTGCTGACGTTTGGTGAAAAAAAATGGATTTGTTTTGCTTTATTATTATTATGTGTACTGGTTTTATTTGCCTGTTATCCAAGGTTAAACTATACCTGAATACAACCAAGCCATACAAAACAGCTGGACCAAAGGGAAAAATCCCAGTGGGTAGAATTAGCATTGTAGCATTAGTCACAGAAAAAAAGTCCAATGTCCGCAATGAGGCTGATCGGAAGATCTGGCTTGATTGACTATATCCTAGCTTTTTGGAGAACTGTTCGGAACTCAGATAACAGAGGGAAAGAAGCTGAAACTTAAATGAATCTTATGCTTCTCACATTTTTTCCAAAGGTTTCATTTTCTGAAATGGGAATTCCTGAGAGAAAGGCTCGCTCATCAAGAACATACAGCTGAAATCTTGGTTTATTAACATCACTGGTGGGTGAGTGTTATTTTAGCCCTACATTAGATTTCTGGATGTAATGACCCCTTTTCATTCAAACTCCAGTGTTTCTCATGACCTGTACACATCGTATGGCAGTTCCTCAACCACTCGAATGTGTTCCTGAGTTGCACCGAGGACAAAACTGTTTGCAATCGAGCAATAGAATGGGCGGCACGGTGGCGCAGACGGTAGAGTTGCTGCCTTACAGCACTTGCAGCACCGGAGACCTGGGTTCGATCCCAACTTAGGGTGCTGTCTGTATGGAGTTTGTACGTTCGGGTTTTCTGCAAGATCTTCGGTTTCCTCCTATGTCCTCCAAAGACGTAGAGGTATGTAGGTAAATTGCCTTGGTACACAAAAATTGTCCCTAGTGTGTGTAGGCTTGTGTTAATATGTGGGGATCGCTGGTCGGCACGGACCCAGTGGGCCCAAAGGCCTGTTTCTGGGCTGCATCTCCAAACTAAACTAAACTAAACTAAACTAACCAATTTCCATCTAGCTGCAAAATCAAATTCGTTAACTTACCATTCAGGACCTCCAGTTCCTTGTTGTAATTATTCACAAACAGTTCCTTGTTTTCCGGAAGCATCCATTCATCCAACAAATTCTCATCAATTTTCCCACCGTTGGTCAAACTCCGTAGCAGGCTAGAATTTGTGTGTGCTGTGAAGAAGCAGAAACAGTAATAGCACTGTGTTGCCAGTGCAAGTGTGACTCGGCTATGTTAAATAACCACAAGGAATGAGGAGGGTTATGCCCTTCGGTTTAGGTTAAGACGTGTGGGAGTCGGCTTGTGTGGAGGATAAGTGCTGGTATTGATCACATGGAACAATACTAAATCTAGACCTAAACCTAAATTTGTTTCTATTCAATGAATTGTATGTGATTGGTTTTCCTATTTTTTAAGTGTAATAAATATAAATTAATTTGGTTCAGCAGAATTACCAGAGATCAAATGTGTAGAAAGGGACTGCAGATGCTGGTTTATACTTAAAAAGTGCTGGAGTAACTCAGCGGGTCAGGCAGCATCTCTGGAGAAAAAGTATGGATGGGTGACCTTTCGGGTCGGAACCCTTCTTCAAACTTTCCGACCCAAAACATCTTCCATCCGTCCTTTTTCTCCAGAGATGCTGCCTGACCCGCTGAGTTACTCCAGCACTTTGTGTCTGCCTGACCACAGATCTACAAAGCTCGGAACATTTAGTTAACATTGCTTTTCCTTTGCATGGAGATGCCAACAGCAAATTTGGGCTAATATGTTTTCTGCTATTAATTATACAATGGTAGTTAAAATTCAAATGTACGGAATTTCTTACAAATGAAAATTAGTTCAATATCTCATACTTGTGGAAGCAGAATAGTGCTGCCTTCCATGAATGGGCACTGTTACAACAATGTGGGCAGAGACAAAAGTACTATCCCTTGTTCTAATACGTTGTAAGGGAAATGAATGCTGGAATTTTACCAGGGTTCATAGCCTCCGAATTGAAGGACGTTGCTTTAGGAAGAAGACGAGGAGGAATTTATTTATTCAGAGGGTGGTAAATCTGTGGAATTCACCGTCACGGAAGGCTGTGAAGGCCGTCAATGGGCATTTTTAAAGCAATGACAAATAGATTCTTGATTAGGACAAGTGTCAGGGGTAATGGGGAGAAGGCAGGAGAATGGGGTTAGGAAGGAGAGATAGATCAGCCATGATTGAATGGTGGAGTAGACTTGATGGGCCGAGTGGTCTTATTCAACTCCTGAATGAACTTACTGGTAGTTCTTACCTGCAGTAGGACTTTTTCTTCCTCTGGAGAGGCGGTATTTAAACTGTAGGTCAGCCCCTGTGTTTTCTGATCCAATGAATGGGTGGAGTGGTGTCTAGGGACTTGATGGGCCGAGTGGCAACACTCTTATTCTGTACTCATCAATGATCATTGTATGACCTAAGTATGAATGATACTAAGATACGGGTAATGAAGTAGATTTCTTACCTGGGCTGCAAGTAGGACTTTCTTCCTCAAAATAGTACATGTAAATCCTTGAAGAATGATTTATTGCCGGTATTTAAACTGTAGGTGTAGTATTTTGGTCGCGTCAACAAAATAGAGAGTACAGAGGAGATTTACTAGAATGTTGCCTGGGTTTCAGCAACTAAGTTACAGAGAAAGGTTGAAAAAGGTTAAGGGGGGACTTGATAGAGGTTTTTAAAATGATGAACTGGGTCTCACAGGGCAAACAAGTGACTTGAGAATTAAGGGACTGAAGTTTAGGGGTAACATGAGGGGGAACTTCTTTACTCAGAGAGTGGTGGCTGTGTGGAATGAGCTTCCAGTGGAAGTGGTGGAGGCAGGTTCGTTTTTATCATCTAAAAATAAATTGGATAGTTATATGGACGGGAAGGGAATGGAGGGTTATGGTCTCTTGATGTCATTACAGCACAGACTACTGGAGAATTGTTATATGGCAAATATGGTAAATAGAGCAGTCTGTCAAATCTAAAGTACTGGACATATATATATATATATATATATATATATATTTATTGCTCATATTCTATGTTCGCTCTTCTAGGGAGATGCTAACTGCATTTCGCTGTCTCTGTACTGCACTGCACAATGACAATAAAGTTTGAATCTGAATCTGAAATCTGAAAACTTTAGATCTTATTCGGAACAGAATAATATTGATGATCAGGTTGGTTAAAACTAGAAACTGGAAGAAGGATTAACTTGATACCCGAGCAAGTTAATTTGATGCTCATTGCAGTCTGTGTGAAGACTGTACAATGCCATACAAAGGGTTTTGAAAGCAGTTGCATTAGAACTTGGATTCTGATGGTGTATTTAACTTATTTAAAATGCAATTATTTAATCACTCTGCGGCACACTTGCTGCCTTACTAGGGGGGGATCTTATAGAAACTTACAACATTCTTAATGGGGTTGGACAGGCTAGACGCAGGAAGATTGTTCCCGATGTTGGGGAAGTCCAGAACAAGGGGTCACAGTTTAAGGATAAGGGGGAAGTCTTTTAGGGCCGAGATGAGAAAAACATTTTTCACACAGAGAGTGGTGAATCTGCGGAATTATCTGCCACAGAAGGTAGTTGAGGCCAGTTCATTGGCTATATTTAAGAGGGAGTTAGATGTGGCCCTTGTGGCTAAAGGGATCAGGGGGTATGGAGAGAAGGCAGGTACAGGATACTGAGTTGGATGATCAGCCATGATCATATTGAATGGCGGTGCAGGGCCGAATGGCCGAATGGCCTACTCCTGCACTTATTTTCTATGATTCTATGTTTCTTACAGTGCCAGAGACCCGCGTTCGATCCTGACTACGGGCGCTGTCTGTACAGACTTTGTACGTTCCCTCTGTGACCGGTGTGGGTTTTCTCCGGGTGCTCTGGTTTCCTCTGACACTCCAAAGACGTACAGGTTTGGAAGTTTATTAGCTTTGGTAAAAGTGTAAATTGTCCCTAGTGTGTAGGATAGTGTCAATGTGCGAGGCGATCACTCGTCGGTGTAAACTCGTGGTCCTAAGGACCTGTTTCCACACTCTATCTCTAAAAGTCTAAAGATTAAGGTTAAAGAGTTCCAATCAATTCTACAAAAGCTTACACGAGAGGGTGCCCAAGAAGAGATTGTGTTTAGATAATGTTCTTCACAACTTCAAGATAATTCCAAAATGTATTAGTGATCCTGAACTGTCTTAAGAATATAAAAACATAACACATAGGTGCAGGAGTAGGCCATGGGTCACATGATCCTCACCTCCAGGGCATTTGCCTGCACTATGTCCCTCTGCCATGATTATCTTAACACTCAGAAAACCATCACTCTCCCTGTCAAATGAACTCAATGACTGAGGTGGAGAATTTCAAAGCAGAAATGTCTCCCCATTTCAGTCCTAAATTCTTACTGCTTATTCTGGGATTGTGACCTCTGGTTCTAGACTTCTCAGCCAATAGAAGTATCATTCGTGTATCTAGTCTGTTAAGCCTTGAAACCATTTTGTAGGTTTCAATGAGATCTCCTATTATTCTTGTCTGATGTAGAGCATATTGCCAGACTACTACAACTCCCCATACTGCAAAACTCGTTATCCATTGAATCAGTCTCGTAAATCTTCGCTATACTTGATCTTTGTCAAACACGTCTTTTCTTGGATGAGGAGACCAAAACCGTACACTATTCATGGTTTTGGCACACAATTAATAGCAGGGCAATTTGACAGCCAAGGGATAGTTATCATTCTTCCAACACTCCAAAGACGTCCAGGTTTGTAGGTTAATTGGCTTAGTATGAATGTAGATTGTCTCTTTTATGTGTAGGATGTGTGGGGATCGCTGGTCGGTGCGGATTGGGTGGTCCGAAGGGCCTGTTTCCGCGCTGTATCTCTAAACTAAACCACTGTTAAGATGCTGAAAAGATGCATGCAAAGCCAAATGAACGTACTTATTGGTTGGTCTAGGTTCTTCACAGTTATGATACCAGTCCAGCATTATACATTCTGCATGTAGCTTCTCCACCTTCCCCAAATCTTTCTTTCCCATCTCAATTTCCTTCTTCAGCAGGCAGATGTCTTCACTCTGAAGATTTCAAATGAATACATTTGCATGAACAATAACTTCTGCTGGCTGAAACAAAATTCAAATTCATCATTTAGTTCAGTTTACTGGCATGTGTACCAAGGTATAGTGAAAAGCTTTTTTTCAAATGAACACAGTAATATTCTATAAAGGCAAGAGAATGGGGTTGAGAGGGAAAGATAGATCAGCCATGATTCAGTGGAGGAGTAGACTTGGTGGGCTGAATGGCCTAATTCTGCTCCTATCACTTATGAACTTATATACAGGAAATCAGTAGGGCAAGCCTCAATGGCCCTGAACTGAGTGGTTTGCTGGTCCATTTCCCAATGCAATTAAGAGGCAACCACATAACTGTGGGTCTGGAATTGCACATGGCTAAACCAGCTGAGGGAAGAGATTTCCTTCCTCAAAGGCCATTAGGTGAACTAGATAATCAAATTTTGCTTTAGCAACTTACAGCCCAGTGATATGAATATTGATTTCAGGTACACAAAATTGCTGGAAATTGCTAGCAGCATCTATGGAGCGAAGGAAATACACGACGTTTCGGGCCGAAACCCTCTCACTCTCACTTCAGGTAGCCCCAGTATTCACTCTCTCTCTATCCCTCCCCCACCCAAGTCGCACCAGCTTCTCATTTTCACCCAACAAACAGCTAACAATGGCCTGTTTCCTTTATCACCGTGACTTTTTTGCATATCTTTTATTCATTATTCTTTATCTATCTACATCATGGTGTATATCCCTTGTTTCCCATGTCCCTAACCAGTCTGAAGAAGGATCTCGACCTGAAACGTCACCCGTTCCTTCAATCGAGAGATGCTGCCTGTCCCGCTGGGTTACTCCAGCATTTTGTGTCTAGCTTCTACATTTCAATGGTTTCATGGTCACTCCTGAGGGGACCATTTCAATGGTTTCCTGTGGGGACCACCCAGAACCTCGGCTTCGGCGGCGGCGCAGCGCTGGAGCGCTATCGCGGAGCGGGCGATGCCTTGCCCGGGTCGCCACGCTGGAATGCTGAGACCGCAGGTGAACATCGTGGAGCTGCGGGACTGTGGAGCGGCCAGCCGCGGGCGGCGGCGCTGAACTTTAACATCGGGAGCCTGGGATCTCTCGGCGAGATCGCCAGTGGTGGAGTTCCGTCCAGCGCGGCCTGCCGGCTTCGGACGCCGCGGTCTCCGGTAAGGAAGCGGCCGTTCCAGGCATCCCAAGCCGCTGAGAGGATTCTCCCGACGCTGGAGCACCATCACCTGGTGAAGGGGGGCCTGTAACATCGGCCCCCGTAGCGGCGACCTCAATAGGCTCGACTATTGGTGGACATGGGGATGGGGACTGGACTTTACGCCTCCCCTCACAGTGGGAACCATTGTGGGGGGATGTTTTTATGTTTATTGTTAAATTCTTTAATCTTGTGTCTTATCTTTATCTGTCTGCTCCATGGCAAGACAAATTTCACTACACCAATTGGTGTATGTGACAATAAATGTCCTTGTATCCTTTGTATCCTGCTGATTCCAGTTTTATTTAACACTGGATTTTAAATCCCCATCTGCCTTGATGGGATTTGAACTTCAACCTCATTTTAATAGCCCAGGATTCTGGATACTCTTCCAATAATTTAACGACTACGCTGCCACACTCTATGTGACTCAATTCCTTATTCGATCCGATTACTTTCCTGTGAAGCACCATGGAAATCTCATTGAAACCTGAATAATGAAAGGCTTAGATAGAGTGAGCGTGAATGTTCCCAGCAGCTGGGAGAGTTTAGGACCAGAGGACACAGCCTCAGAATAAAAGGACATACCCTTAGAATGGATATAAGAAGGAATTTCTTTAGCCAGAGAGTGGTGAATCTGTGTAATTCATTGCCAAAGACGACTGTGGAGGCCAAGTCATTGGGTATTTTTATTGATTAGTAAAGGTGTCAAAAGTTTTGGGGGAAAGGCAGGAGAATAGGGTTGAGAGGGAAAAATAGATCAGCCATGATCAAGATATAGATATAGATATAGATATGCCATTTATTGTCACTATACATGTACAGTGAAATTGAAAGCTGCTCGTACTCAGTGCATACATATAATTTAGTACAAAAAACAAGAAACAGAAAAACAAAAAACAGAAGGGAGAAGGGGGGGGGGGGGATAGGTGCACAATTCTGCGGGGCTACATACATATATACAGATGGAAGTCCGGGTGTTGGGCTGTGAATTCAGTGCAGGGGGGAATTTGAATTAAGAGTAGTAGAGAACTTGTGGCAGTAAATGGCAGAACAAACTCAATGGGCCGAATGGTCTATTTCTGCTCCTATATCGTATGATCGTATGAGCCTCATATATATATATTAACCACACAACATAAATGCAAGCTATTCTAAATGAAATACTGTGTGGTAACAATCTATTTGGTCCTTCTGGAATATTTCTTAAACATTCATCTCCCTTTGAAATTCCTTACCACAAACGGTGCGGGATTATTGGCCTCGCTCATTTCACAGTTGTAGGAATGGAACCGTCCACCTGTCTTCTCTGAAAGATCGTATAGAAATTTGTTGGCTTCAACGTCGTTGCAGTTAAATGCAACGGAATGGATGGGGACAGGATGAGCAAGCAGCACCTGCGCAAATATGCTTTGTGGATGCTGTTTAGGAAAATAATAAAAAAATATCGACAATTAGCTTTAGTGTTAAAATATCACATCAAGTTTACTATGGATCCCATCTCCAAGGTTGAAGTTAGTACGTGCGGGGTCGATGCAACAGGGGAAAGGTTCTGGCAGACTACCCCAGGGATCCCAACCTTTTTTGTCCCATTTACCCCAGGCAACTTTAATACAACATAATGTGGTGCGTGGGTCTCAAAAGGAGGCACGAAGTCCAGTGTTTGAGAAGCACCTTTATTTTATTCCTCCCGGTTGAAGGGAAGACGAAACCAGAGGAAGATGGCACCCAAGCCCTGCCTTTTAAACCCTCCGGCTGAGGGCCGCCTCCGGACTGCACCACTCCTGTGCCGAGGGGTTCGGCAGTATAATGGCACGACCCTTAGGAGCCGCCACAATAACAATGTTATTTCACTTATTTATGAACCATTAATGATGAACAGATACCGGTATACCAGAACCAAACACAGTCAGTCAATCAGACAAAATATGTACAAATTTACCCCCTGGGTAGGCGAAATTTACATCCTGGGTACATTTACCCTGGGTTGGGAAACCTTATGCTTCTCTTAATTTTTTTTTTGTTTTTTGTTTTGTTTTTTGTTAGAAGTTAGTACAATACTGCGGCACCTCAGTGCCCAATGCTTGTTGACATATTACATTTCATATACAACTTCTTATTTTTTTATTTAATAGCAAAACAGGAATAAGGAAGAAAAGAGTAGAAAAGAAGAGATTGACATAAGTCTCATAATTTATGAGTGAGGCCCAGCACAAATTGGAGGAACAGCACCTCATATTTCACTTGGGTAGTTTACACCCCAGTGGTATGAACATTGACTTCTCTAACTTCTCTCACTTGCTTTTTCTCTCTCTCCATCCCCTTCCCCTTCCCAGTTCTCCTACCAGTCTTACTGTCTCCGACTACCTTTTATCTCTGTACCGCCCACTCTCCTGACATCAGTTAGAAGAAGGGTCTCGACCCGAAACATCACCCATTCCTTCTCTCCAGAGATGCTGCCTGTCCCGCTGAGTTACTCCAGCATTTTGTGTTTACCTTTGATTTAAACCAGCATCGGCAGTTCTTTCCTACACCTCTCATCATTTATATACTTATCAAGTCTGCCGCTTAACCACGTTCCAGAACAGGACCTGGTGAAAAGGGTGGATGGAGGGAGGGGAGATACCATAAGCCACCTTTTTCTAATCGACCCTACTAACCAGCCAGGAGTTCAGGCAGAAATAAACTGGGGAAGATTCAATGACAAAAATCTCACCTTTGATTCCCAGAACACAGGCTCCCAATCTCTCATTTACACTTTCAGTGTTTGGATTTTCATTACGTGAACAATTAGTGAACAGTTTTTATTACACCATTTGTAAATGTAAACATTTCACATTTAAGCTCTCTCCTGGGAAAGAACTACTCACATTTATATGACGCCTTGAAAGCATAAAAAGATTTTGCAGTTCATAATTATAATATGTATGTATTTGAAATATTTCAGAATTGCCCCACCTATCCCCCCCCCCTCCCCCCCCCAGGACCCTTCTCCCTTCTGTTTTTGTTTTTCTGTTTCTTGTTTTTTGTGCTAAATTGTATGTATGCACTGAGTACGAGCAGCTTTCAGTTTCACTGTACATGTATAGTGACAATAAATGGCATATCATATCATGTGGATTCGGAGTTGACAAAGGAAGGCAAACTAAAAGCTTGGTCAAAGCAGTTAAATCAATGGAGAGTTCAAGGCAGCATTAGGAGGAGAATTAAGTCATTTGGCCCATCGAGTCTGCTTCACCATTTGATCACGGATGATCTATCTTTCCCGCTCATCCCCGTCTCCTGCCTTCTGCCCGTAACTTTTGATGCCCCTGCTAATCAAGAACATAAAAATCTATGCTTTAAAAATACCCATTAAATTGGCCTCCATAGCAGTCCACAGATTTCACATATTCCAATGAATTCCACAGATCCACCACTCTCTGGCTAAAGAAATTCCTCTTCATCTCCATTCTAAAAGTATGTCCTTTTATTCTGAGGCTGTGCTCTCTGGTCCCAGACTCTCCCACTACTGGAAATATCAGAGAATGGTAGGGTATAATTTAGGCAGAGATAAGGTAGAGCTGTTAATAGAGGGGTGAAAATACACAAAGTATTAAAGGTAAGTCCTGCTGAGCTGGGCAGTTTGGGTTTGCATTCTTTGAAATTGAGCAGCATGAGAGGTGACTTTATTCAAACATGGAGCTTGATCAGGGAATTGGTTTAATGAATGGGAGAATCATTCATTTTGCTGGGATTAGTTAATCTCCACTAACTATGAAGGGACCTCTGCTGTGAAGTTGGGGAAAGTCACGGGACATTTGGAAAGACATGTAACAATGAAGAGGCACTGATACCCTAAGGTTATATTTGACTAACAATGTGACATTTTCATGTGACCTTTTCCCCCAGGGTGGAAATGTCAAAGACTGGAGTGCATAGCTTTAAGATGAGAGGGACAAAGTTTAACGGAGAAGTGCAGGACCAGAGTTTCTTTACATAGAGAGTGGTGGGTTTAGTTTAGTTTAGTTTAGTTTAGTTTAGTTTAGTTTAGTTTAATTTATTGTCACGAGTGCCAAGGTACAGTGAAAAGCTTTTTGTTGAGTTCTAACCAGTCAGCAGAAAAACTATATATGATTACAATCGAGCCATCCGCAGTGTAGATACAGGATATAGAATGTAACGTTTTGTGCAAGATAAAGTCCAGTAAAGTCCAAGTAAAGATAGTTTGAGGGTCTTCAATGAGAAGGATAATAGCTCAGGACTGCTCTCTAGATGTTGGTGGGTTGTTTGGCTGATAACAACTGAAGCAACCTATCTGAAATTTGCTGCCAGTAGTGGTGAAGGGAGATACGATAGTGACATGTTTTTAGTTACGCACCTGGGAGATGGATATGCAGATAGAGGAGATTAGCTTAAATCGGCATCATGTTCGGCATGGACATTGTGGGCCAAAGGGCCTGTTCCCGTGCTGTACTCAGGCACGGAAATCTCTATCGAAACATGGGGGGGGGGGACGACACAATTTATTGGCGGTCGCGCGCACGCATGCGCACACACGTGCGAGGCTTCGGCCGCGAGCCCTGTGGACGGTAACATCGGGAGCTGACCTGGTTGGTGACTGACTCTGAACCCCAGCAACAGCAGCTTCCTCCGCCCCAAATCGTGGGGCTTGAATCGGCCCGTTCATGGGGTCTTTCATCGGCCGGCGGGGCCTTCAACATCGGGAGCCTCGATCGCCTCGATCGCCTCGATGCAGCAGTTTGACTTTAAGGCACACCGGGCGCTGAAAGGCTCCGCGAACGGGCCGATCAGAAAGTGTCTGATAAAGTCCGGATTACACAACATGGGGGGAATTGTCCCCCACCTCGCAAAGCATGGAGGGGACGTGCCCCCCTCTGTCCCCCCCACACACCCACAGGATTTCCGCCCATGGCTGTACTGTTCTATGCCCTCTACCTGATCAGGCCTTCCATCGGACAGGAGGTACACAGCTTGAGTTCCAGCATCAGCAAAGGCAAGTCTGATAGCTCCCAGTGTGTTTGTGGAACTTCCAACCTGCAGAGAAATACAACACAAAACTATTAAAAAAAAGGTTGCCTGAACCTCGCACTGAATGAAAATTGTATGAGTTAGAGCATTAGCAGCAAGCTGTGCTTTCTGATAGTCTTTCATTGATGATTTGATTAATTCTAAAAAATGCTGGATAATAATCATCTGCATAACCACACAAAAGATCAAATAATCAGTACATTTTCAGCATATCAGGCAGATCTTATTTTTATGAATAGTTCAAAGCCAATAGCATGATCTCATTGCAATTACTGTTGGCATTACATCCAATAAATAGATTTTAAAATAAATCATAAATTAAATGCCATCATTTTCAAATATAGTTCGGGAAATTGAAAAAGATATTACATTCATCAGGGAATAAGCTTTTGGTCATTGGATTTAGTTGGTATCTTTATACTTCAGTTCAGTAGATTGAGGATTATACGTTAATCCTCAATTGTCTGTAATGAATGTCTCTTGATAAATAATGCATGCCCAATGCAATCAGGAATAAGTGCAGTCAATTATCTATGAATTAATTATGAAAATTTGGCAGAATTTAAATTTGCAAATCAATCTTATCATTCAAAACGATACACCATATTGAGACGAGAAACAAACAGAAAATGTATGTGCTATTGATACAGGCTAAATACAAATGTGGGGAATAAGGATTAACTTCCCTCTCTGTGTGGCCCATGAGAAAATCTTCAACTCTGAATTTAAGACGGCAATTGTATTATGAAAAGACATGCCAGCGCCTCCACTTAAGGGGAGTCGGCGATTTTATTGACTAACACACCTCTTCAGACGCACTGTGGAAAGGATTCTGACTGACTGCATCATGCCTGGCAAGGCAATTCCATTGCATAGGAATACAAGAGGCTTCAGAGAGCGCACTCAGCCCAGTCCATCTCGGGCACAGTCGTTCCTCCACCATCAGTAGCATCTACATGAGGAGCTGTCTCAAGAAGGCGGCATCTATCATCAAGGATGCCCACCATGCCCTCTTCACGCTGCTACTGTTGGGCATGAGGTATGGATGCCTTAAGTCCAACACCTCCTAGTTCAGTAACAGCTACTTTCTTACAACTGTAACAGAAATGGCCAGACCATCTGTGTTATTGGCTCAGTTTTATTCACATTTATTCCCCAGTCACTGTGATTGTCCTACGGCTCTGCATTTCACAATCTTTACATTCTTCTGTTTGTGTGTTCCCCCTCTTTAATTGCCTTCAATTCTTAGCTGCTATTTCTAGGTATGTTACAAATCTTACCTTCAGCGGTGCTGCAATTCTGCCACTGGCCGTGTACGCGATTTTGGCGCGTTTGAGGGGGTTGGGGGGGGGGGTTAAAACGGGGTTTTTCCCCGACCTGGTCCTGAATTATATTTTGTTGGGAGTGCAAGATGTTGCTAAAGAATCGTTCCTACGGCCGTTCTGTGTGGGTTTTTTTTTTAATTCATCCGACAAGTTAATCGCTGGAATGATTTTAAAATCAGCTTCTGAAACCATCAACACCGAAAACGGGGACGGATTTTATGGAGGAACAGATAAAAGAAAGTAGTTTATTTTTATGTATAAAAGTGTTTCTTAAGATGTATTTAATTCACATTTAAGTTGCGAAACGGTGATTTTTTTCCCCACGAAGAACCGGCAGTGTATTTGCTGCCGATATGGGGGACTAAATTCACCGCATCCTGAACGTTCCAAATGGTCCTGTTCCAGAAAATTCCACTCGCAAGCTGATTTAAATGGCCATTAATTTACAGGTATTAAATTCCTTCCATTTGGCCTATAAACACATAACAATGAGATTTAAAAATTATGTTATGTTCTGAATTATTGTGTCAATCTTATTTGGACACTTAGGCTATTTAAAAATGTTAATCTATTCTTAAGAAATGGATAGATGTTTAGATCCAGTAATTGAATTTTGTAATTAGCTACAATTAGGTAACTAACTAATTATATGCTTTAATTTCAAGTCATTTAAGTAAGATTGTTTCATATTCGTTTCAGAATGCTTCAATCTATAATAACTGATAATTTCTTTCAGTTCCCCCAAATTTTAAGAAAGTTATCGTTTTTTAAATGTTCTCGATCACAGCTTTTGTGTTAAGTCAATGAGAAAGCAATAGGGAACAAGATGGCAATTTTCGAGTATGAAAATGGCCATAACTTTTTTAATACTGAAGATATGTAAGTGAATTCGGTGTCAAATTAAACTTCTTTTTATGCTTTATCTGATGGAATAAATTGCAGACTTGATTTTTAAAATCTCAAAATGTTGTAACATTGCTACAATTTCCCTCTGTTCATGTTATTTCCCTCTCTAGCTCCCTCTCTAACTGTTCAGGTTCTCTCCCTCTCAGCCAGTTGACCATATTTAAAACCTTTCCACACAGCAAACCTGGCCTCATATTATCAGAGATCATAATTTATAGAAGCAGAATTAGGCCATTCTGCCCATAAAGTCTACTCCACCATTCAATCATGGCTGATCTATTTACCTTTCCTTCACAATCCCATTCTCCTGCCTTCTTCCCATAACCCCTGACAGTTATAGTTATTCTAGCTCTTTGTGTCCACTATGCATAACTTTGGTGTTTTAACTACTTCAAGATAAGTTTATTCTCTGCTGCTTTCTAATCTCTGCACACAATATGGAGGTTAATAAGGGTCTTGGTAGCGCTTTCAAAATGAGATAGCCTTCGTGGACCGAAGCAGCCCTACAGTCTTGAAAACAGACTGGCAGTAGAGGCTGCATTGTTTAAGGTGCCGCATTTGGATGTGACATTTAAAGTCAACCCTGTACGCCTGTTCTAATGAATGGAGAGATTCCCTTGCAATTATCCATGCAAGATCTGGGTGTTTGTGTCAGGGTACTAGTTTTGGGATTATCATTCAACGGATGTCCCTGATTCGAACTCAATATCTAAAGACTGGAGTTTGTATGTTCTCCTCCTGACCTGCTGTGTTTTCTCCAGGATCTCCGGAATCCTCCCACACGCCAAAGACACACTGGGTTTGTAAGCAAATTGACTTGGTAAAATTGTCCCTAGTGTGCATAGGATAGTATTAGTGTGCGGGGATTGCTGGTCGGCACGAATTCCTTGGGCTAAAGAGCTTGTTTCTAAACTAAACTTAACTAAAACTGTATATTTGTTCCAGTTTTCCATAGTAATACATTACGTGACTTGCAGAAACTATTACTATTGAAATTATTATAAGAAACATGTGTTAGGATATCCGAAATTAGGTTTACCTGAAGTCCTTTGATCCAAGACCAAGCATTTTCAAGATTTTGTTCGTTTACTTCTGCCAGCTTCTCTTGCCAAGGTTCAACTCTGGAATCAAACTTCACAAAATTGAATTTGGTCTTGTGTCTAAGCTGTTCCTGAAGAAAATAAATATTCCAGTAAATAGTGTTTCAAGAGATCTGAATTCAATCCTGACAATGGGTGCTTGTACGTTATGGAGTTTGTACGTTCTCTCCGTGACCTATATGGGTTTTCTCCGGGATCTTCAGTTTCCTCCCACACTCCAAAGACGTACAGGTTTGTAGGCTAATTGGCTTGGTATAAATGTAAAATGTAAAATTGTCCCTAGTGTGTATAGGGTAGTGTTAATGGATTGCTGGTTGGTGTGGACTCGGAGGGCCGAAGGGCCTGTTTCCATGCTGTATCTCTAAACTAAACAAATCCATATAATGATGCATTATATGCTTGGCAGCATGGTCCTTAAACTGACTGCTGCAATTAGCTTTCTTGGAGCTTAAGGAGTCTTAAGTCTGCATTGAAGTTTACGGTATGAAGGTCTTACATGGAAACCTTATCTAAATCGATGTTATATTCTCTGGAGTGCAGGAGAATGAGGTGAGCTTTTTGAAATGTATGAAACATTAAGGAAGGTAAGGTGACACCTGATAGAAGTATATACAATTATGAGAGACATTAATTAACAGTCAGACCCTTTTTTTTCCCTGGATGGAAATATCAAAGACTAGTAGAGTAAAGTATAGTTTTTAAGGTGAGAGTGCAAAATCTAAAGGAGATGTGTTGGGCGTACTCAGAGAATGGCCTAGAAAGTGCTACCAGGGGTGGTTGTGGAGGCAGATATGATAATGGTATTTAAAAAGCTTATACAAACGTAGAAACGATCCGTTTCAGGACTGGGTGAATGGTGGCCAAGAATAACAAATAGCTATCTCTCCTTTATTTTTCTGCTTTCTACCTCTGCTTCTTTTATTTTCATTCTCTTTCTTTCCTCATTTTCCTTTTCTTACTTTCTGATATCACACACATTTCTATTTATTTTCTATTTTTTCTCTGTCTCCTTTTTATTGTTAAAATAAAAATAATAAGAAGCTGTACATGAATTGTAACATGCCAATATATACTAGGTACCTAAAAAGGTACCATATTATTGCACATCTAATTAAAAAAAAAAAGCTTTTAGATAGCATGGAGGCAGAGAAGATTAGTTTAGTTTGGCATCATGTTCAACATGGACATTGTGGGCTGAAGGACCTACGCCTGTGTTGTACAGTTCTATGTTAAGGGCACTCAGAAACATGGTGGAAGCAGAATTACATACTGCCATGGGTTCCTTTGAACCAATGCCAATGGCTACAAAGGAGAATTTTGCAGAACTGAAATGTCTATGTATTTGTGTCTGCGTTTGCTTTAAGGCCGGTGTCCAGGGCCATTACTTCACTGATGACTGAAGGCACTATTTCTCGGAAGTTAGTAAGTACTCAAAAATGCAGAAGTGGAACAATCAGTCAGAACGGGTCACCTTTCCCAGAATCAACATCAATTTTAAAAAGTATGAAATTGATCATTATTGAAACTTAAAAAAGTTCTTCAGAGTTTTGAAGAGATCCATGCATCGTTGATGTTTCAACTCACAGTCTGGGGAGTCCAGAACCAGTCTCAAATAAGAAGTCAGCCATCATTCGATAGACAAATGTTGGAGTAACTTAGCGAAACAGGCAGCATCGCTGGAGAGAAGGAATGGGTGACATTTCGGGTCGAGCCCCTTCTGCAAACTGAGCTGAAGAAGGGTCTCACCTGAAACTTCACTCATTCCTTATCTCCAGAGATGCTGCCTGCCCCGCTGAGTTACTCCAGCTTGATGGAGATAAAGATTAATTTCTTCACCCACAGGGTAGTGAATTTTGGAATTGTTTACCCAGGAGGACTATGGAGGCTCAATTGTTGAGCTAGAGAGAGATAACTTATTAGCTGTGACAGGAATCAAGGGATTAGAAACATAGAAATTAGGTGCAGGAGTAGGCCATTCGGCCCTTCGAGCCTGCACCGCCATTCAATATGATCATGGCTGATCATCCAACTCAGTATCCCGTACCCGCCTTCTCTCCATACCCCCTGATCCCCTCAGCCACAAGGGCCACATCTAACTCCCTCTTAAATATAGCCAATGAACTGGCCTCAACTACCCTCTGTGGCAGAGAGTTCCAGAGATTCACCACTCTCTGTGTGAAAAAAGTTCTTCTCATCTCGGTTTTAAAAGATTTCCCCCTTATCCTTAAGCTGTGACCCCTTGTCCTGGACTTCCCTAACATCGGGAACAATCTTCCTGCTTCTAGCCTGTCCAACCCCTTAAGAATTTTGTAAGTTTCTATAAGATCCCCTCTCAATCTTCTAAATTCTAGAGAGTATAAACCAAGTCTATCCAGTCTTTCTTCATAAGACAGTCCTGCCATCCCAGGATTATGAGGTTAATTCAGGAAAATGCACATATGTTGAAAAATGTGTCCTGATTTTACAGAATTGTGGAGCAGGCCCAAAGTCCATGTGTTCTCTGCCTGTTTCTACATCTATGGTTCTGACCATCATGAAGAGCCTTAGAGTATTGGTAAACTAATATGCTGTGTGATACACACAATGTATATAAATACATCTGACTGCAAAACACATTCATCCGACTGAAGCATGAATTAATCAACATTAAAGGATAGTCGCCGAGTATTTTGTAGCTTCCTGAGCTCAAAATAAGAAGTCATCGTCAAAGGCAGATGTAACAAAACTAGCTGAGGACATCTAATTTTAGGAAATGGGCAACATTTCGGGTCGAAATTCTCCTTCAGTCCGAAGAAGGGTTTCAACCCGAAACGTTGCCTATTTCCTTCGCTCCATAGATGCTTCAATTTTCCAGCATCTGCAGTTCCTCATTACATACGTGCTGGAATAACTCACCAGGTCAGGCAGTGTCTCTGGGCAACATGAATAGGTGATGTCTCACGTTGAAACCCGTCACTGGAAGAAGTGCCCTGACACAAGACGTCACCTATCCATATTCTCTAGAGATGCTGCCAGACTTGCTGTGTTACCCCAGCACTTTGTGTCCTTTAGTTCATTCGAAGTGCTTTTTAACATTTAAATAAGTATACTGAAAGTAAGAACTGCCGTAGTATTAAACCTGCATGAGATGAAAGATCTTTTTTTGAACCAACTCGAGTTTATCTTTCATGGATTGAGACGTATCGACCAGGACATATATCTGATCCTCAATTATTGTCCCAAACAGCTCTCGGCTCCCCTGCTGCAGCCAGACAATTCTGCGGAGAAAAAGTGATACCAAGTAATTTGCAAATGGCCATCTTACAAATAGACAATAGTTTCTAAACTTTCATTGGGTTCAGTGTAATAGTAAAGCTATTTGCTAGTTGACGAAAGGTGGGCCTGGCGTGGGGGTACCGTCTTAAGGGGGGATCGGGGGGAGAACAAAGGAGAGCCCGTCGTGGGGGTACCGCCTTGAAGAGGGGGGGGGGAGGGGGCAGCGGGGGGAGGGGAAAAACAAAGGAGGACCTGGCGGGGGGGGACAGCCTTGAGGGGGGAGGGGTGGGACAGGGGGAGGGGTAGAACAAAGGAGGGCCTGGCGGGCGGTACCGCCTTGAGGGGGGAGGGGTGGGGCAGCGGGGGAGGGGTAGAACAAAGGAGAGCCTGGCGTGGGATACTTTGTAACTTTGTCTGTGCCCTTTATGTGGTGACTATTGTATACCTCAGGTCTGCAGGCAAAGTATTTCACTGAAGTCACATTTGACAATAAAGCATTCAATTCAATTAATTACATTTATGACGAGTTAAGTGCAGTAAACCCTTGCAATAAATGACCTATTTATAACGGATATACGGGACCAAATCTGTTACAGACCATTCATTGTTTCACAGTATGACCACGAGGTAGATGGAGCGATTCTTAATTTAGTTTAGTTTTACATTGATCTTGTTACATTTTTACTACTGTCCTTACATCTGTACTAATAAAAGCGCTTCGAATACTTTGGAGAAACATACATGGGAATACAGTTTTTGAACCATTTTCAAATCATTTTTGAACAATTAATAGTTTAATGTAAAAATATAGTGTGGAAGCACCAGGTCCTTGCCAACCCATACTACTAGTTCTATCCTACACACCAGAGACAATTCACAGTGTTTAGAATGGAACAATCGCAGTCCCAATGCATGTATCATGATCAATTTGAGCATTGTGTGGTTCTATAAGTGGAATTCTCTTAAGGCAGTGGAGGCCAATTCACTTTGTTTTGAAGAGAGTGTTAGATATATCTCTTAGGGCTCACAAAATGAAGGGATATGTGTGAGAAAGCAGGAATGGGGTACTGATTAGGATGATCAGCCGTGATCATATTGAATGGCGGTGCTGGCTCGAAGGGCCAAATGGCCTACTCCTGCACCTATTTTCTATGTTTCTATAACTTAAAGCTGTTTCCACTGAGGTTCCACAGGGCTAAACGGGCAGTCCTGCATATTGTGTATCAGTGATTGAGACGTGCATGTAAGAGTACATTTGGAGAGGTGCAAAAAGGCAAGACTACTGACAATAAATGGCAGTATGTTCAGGTGTACGGAGAAGCAAGTTTGAAAATAAATTGCACAGATTCTTAAAGGTTTCCAAGTTATAAGAGAGAGTCTACATAGAGCTCTCGCCCTCAGGTTATCAAGTCAAGTCAAGTCAAGTCAAGTTTATTTGTCACATACACATACGAGATGTGCAGTGAAATGAAAGTGACAATGCTCGCGGACTTTTGAGCAAAAGACAAACAACCAAACAAACTATAAACACAATCATAACACACATATTCTTTTACATAATAAATAATGGAAGGAAAAACGTTCAGTAGAGTTAGTCCCTGGTGAGATAGGCGTTTACAATTCGAATGGCCTCTGGGAAGAAACTCCTTCTCAACTTCTCTGTTCTCAATGCATGGCAACAGAGGCGTTTGCCGGACCTTAGCAGCTGGAACAGTCCGTTGCAGGGGTCTCTCATGATATTGTAGGCTCTGGAGTTGCACCTCCTGATGTATAGTTCCTGCAGGGGGGCGAGTGAAGTTCCCATAGTGCGTTCGGCCGAACGCACTACTCTCTGCAGAGCCTTCTTGTCCTTGGCAGAGCAATTCCCAAACCAGATGGTAATGTTCCCAGACAAGATGCTTTCCACCACCGCTGCGTAGAAGCACTGGAGGATCCTCGGAGACACTCTGAATTTCCTCAATTGCCTGAGGTGGTAAAGGCGCTGCCTTGCCTTACTCACGAGTGCTGAGGCGTGTGATGCCCATGTCATATCCTCGGAGATGTGGACTCCCAGATATTTAAAACGGTTCACCCTATCCACAGGATCCCCATTTATCCTCAATGGAGTGTACGTCCTCGGATGATTTTCCCTCCTAAAGTCCATGATCAGCTCCTTCGTTTTTTTGATGTTCAAGAGGAGGCTGTTATCCTGGCACCAGAGTGCTAGACCAGCCACCTCCTCCCGGTAGGCCTTCTCATCGTTGTCTGAGATCTGGCCCACCACCACAGTGTCATCAGCAAACTTAATTATTGAGTTGGAGCCGAACCTAGCCACACAGTCATGTGTGTACAGGGAGTACAATAGGGGGCTGAGGACGCAACCCTGGGGCGATCCTATGCTCAGGGTGAGGGACTTTGATGTATTCCCTCCCATCTTGACTACCTGGGGCCTGGTGGTGAGAAAGTCCAGGACCCAGGCACACAGGGAGGTGTTGAGCCCCAATTCCATTAGCTTCCCGGCCAGTCTGGTGGGGACTATCGTGTTGAAGGCTGAACTGTAGTCTATGAACAGCATCCTCACGCAGCCCCCCTTCTGGCTGTCCAGATGGGAGAGAGCGGTGTGCAAGACCTGGGAGACCGCATCGTCCGTGGATCTGTTCGGACGGTATGAGAGAAGGTGCAAGGAGGCGACACAGTGGGGCAGCGGTAGAGTTGCTGCCTTACTGCACCGGAGACCCGGTACCCTGACAACTGGTACAGTCTGTACAAAGTTTGTACATTCTTCCGTTGAAGCCGTGAGTGTTCTCCTGGTGCTCCTGTTTCCTCCCACATTCCAAAGACGTCCAAGTTTGTATGTGAATTGGCCTCTGTACAAAAAAAAAAAGCAAATTGTCCCTGGTGTGTATGATGCTGCTGGTGCCCTGGGTGATCGCTGATCGGTGCAGACTCATTAGGCTGAAGGGCCCGTTTCTGAGGTGTATCTCTAGTTTAGTTTATGTTTAGAGATACAGCGCGGTAACAGGCACTTCAGCCCACCAAGTCCACACCGACCAGCGATCCCCACACATTAACACTCTCCTACACACATGAGGGACAATTTACACATACAGCAGGCCAATTAAGCTGAATACCTGTATGTTTTTGAAGTGTGGGAAGAAGCTGAAGATCTTGGAGAAAACCCATGTAAAACCCCCAAGCTCCTACAGACAGCACCCATAGTCGTGATCGAACCCGGGTCTCTGGCGCTGCAAGCGCTGTAAGGCAGCAACTCTACCGCCGCTGCGCAACCGTGGCCATCCTTATGCCCCTGTCCCACTTAGGAAACCTGAACGGAAACCTCTGGAGACTTTGCGCCCCACCGAAGGTTTCCGTGCGGTTCCCGGAGGTTTTTGTCAGTCTCACTAATGGTCGAAAGTGGTTTCCGCTTCTTCTATGTTCCGGCGATTATTTCCAAAAATTCAAAACCGGCCGCGACTAAAAATAGGTTGCCATTTTAAAAATCGGTAATTGTTTAGCCGAAGCCGGTTGCGATGCTAGTTGAAGGTGGTTGCCGGAAGTTGCAGGTGGTGGAAGGTTTTACCTGGAGACTGACAAAAACCTCCGGGAACCGCACGGAAACCTTGGGTGGGGCGCAAAGTCTCCAGAGGTTTCCGTTCAGGTTTCCTAAGTGGGACAGGGGCATAAGTATGTTTACTTCACTGCTGATGTTAAAAGAGATTTACAAGGATGTTGCCAGGCGTGGAATATTGTTGCACGAGGATGGGCTGGGAGATTTTTCTTTGGAACAGAAGATGTTGAATGGACACATTGAGATGCATAAAATTACCAATGGGCAGTGGAGAAAATAGGATGGACCTACTGATAGCAAGCTCAAAAACCAACGATTATTGATTTGATGTAATTAATTACAGGGGAAAATTTATTGTAAGGATGGAAGTGATCTGTGAAAGGATCGCTCCCTAGAGGAGTGGTAGTGAAAAATCTTCCATGTTTTTAAGTATTTTAAAACTGTACGTACTTAAACTGTGATATACAGGGTACGTATGTTCTTGGTCCTGGTCCAGTGGATTGAGCTGGGTTGATCGTTTTCCAATGGTACTGACCGAATGGGCTGAATGGCCTTACTCTTCTCAGCAACATCTCTTCATTCTGTGACTCAATGGATCGCACTTTTATCGAAAGGCTTTTACCCAAGGGTTCCAAACTCACCTCCTTTGCATCTGCTCCAGTGCAGCCTTCATTCTCTGCTGGTACTGCTTGCATTTCTCAGCTGTGATGTAAACATGCATGACAGAACCATCTTTCCACTGGGTGTGTGCAAAGCGGCCACAGTACTTGGCATTCACCAGTTTAATTCGAGATTCCTGTTAAAGTAGAAACTATTACATTTAACTGCAATCAACACTATGCTAATAGATGTTCATAACTTCATAAGTCCTAGGAGCAGAATTAGGCCATTTGGCCCATCAAGTCTACACCACCATTCAATCACGGCTGATCTATCTTTCCTTCTCAACCCCATTCTCCTGCTTTCTACCCATAACCCCTGACACCCTTAAGGGGCTGTCCCACTTGGGCGACCTAATTGGCGAGTAGAAGAGTTTGAAAAAATGACATGTTGAAGACCTCCTTCGACTATGTTGAAGACTAGCTTCGACTATGTTGAAGACCTCCTTCGACTGTGTTGAAGACTAGCTTCGACTAGCTACAACTAACTTTGGGGAAATTGGACACCGAATAGTGAAGACGTCCTCTTTCGATCTCCTTCGACCTCCCTTCGACTTCCCTTCGACTATGATGAAGACTATCTACAACTACCTTCGACTACCTTCGATTACCTACCACTAACATGGCGACCTACTACGACTAAACATACGAGTAAAAAAAGTATCGATTTTTTCCAAGGCAACCTTTTTCTACTCGCGGGAATTTTTTAACATATTGAAAAACACGTCGCAAATTAGCTGAGGCGTCGAGTACGTGGAGACCACTCTCGAGCATGAAGGAGAGTTATGAAGACCTCCTACAACCTCGTGTCGACCATGCTGCGAAAATATAAGTTGAGGGCAAACTCGCCAGAACTCGCAGATTAGGTCGCCCAAGTGGGACAGGCCCTTTACTAATCAAGAATCTATCTATCTCCACCTTAAAAATATCCATTAACTTGACCTCCACAGCCTTCTGTGCCAATGAATTTCACATATTCACCACTTGCTGATTAAAGAAATTCTTCCTCGTCTCCGTTCAATAGGTAATTTTTTTATCCTGAGGCAATGGCCTCTGGTCCTCTCCACATTCACTCTGTCCAGGCCTTTCACTATTTGTTACAATAAAGATACAATCCCTATTGTCTTAGTTTAGTTAAGTCTTAGTTTAGTTTGTTGTCAAGTGCACCAAGATACAATGAAAAGCTTTTTGTTGCATGCTAACCAGTCAGCGGAAAGACTATACATAATTATAACACCTAAGTAGGTATGTTACAAAACCTACCTGAATCGCCATTGGGAATCTGCCCTCAGCCATGTCGGCGATTTTGGCGCTGTTTGGAGGGGGCGGGTTTAAAACGCGATTTTTACTAGGCTGTACTAATCGCAGATGTTCAGCCTAGTAAATCATTAACGAAAAATCGCTGCAAGACCCGGTCGCAAAAGGTATTATTAGTTTTATAGGCCTCGATAATATAGTTCTAATAGTTTTAAAATTACTGTTTAATTCCGCAATCTCTCGCAGCCCCAGGGTTTTATAAAGCAAACAATTAAAGGTATGTACCTTATTTTTACATTAAATGGGGCATATATATAACCCTATATATCAAATTATCTATAACGAATAGTTCATTTTGGGCTTTTTATATCCCGCAGTATTTTTCTCGGCATTTGAGGGCACTAATCTAGCGCGCTGTCAACATTCTAAACCAGCGCGCGTTCACATGAACCCACTAGAAAGCCGATTTAAATGGGCATTTATTTACAGCAATTGAACACTAAATTCCTTCCATTTGGCCTATAAATTAATGTAAATTAGATATAAAAATCATGTTATATTGTGAATTATTTGTGAATAATCTTTGGACACTTAGGCTATTTAAAAATGTTAATCTTTCCTTAAGACATGGGCGTTTGATTATCCAAGATCACAGCTTTTTTGTAATATCCATTGAAAATCAATAGGGAACAAGATGCTAATTTCCGAGTATGAAAATGGTCATAACTTTTTTAATACTTGAGATATGAAAGTGAATTTGGTGTCAAATTAAACTTATTGTTATGCTTTATCTGATGGGATAAATTGCAGACTTGATTTTTTAAATCTCAAATTTTGTAACATTGCTAACCTAAGTTATCTGTAGCTAAATTCCATGATAATAGTAATTCCTTGGATCTCAGCACGGTGTATGTCTGTTTACAAATTCTCATTCAATTCCCAGGTGTATCACCATTTTAGTCCAGTTGGTGAAGCATTCCAGCTGTTTGCAGAGCAATTCCTTCAGTTCCATTTCCCCTGCTCTTTCCCCATGGCTCTGAAAATTATTTTCACACAAGCTTATCCAATTCCCTTCCCTCTAGATTCTGATTAACCATGGCTTCGCTCAGCAGGCACCAAGTTCCAGGTCGCATCTGAGCGATATTTGTTTTTGTCCTCACATCCCGTTTCAATTTGTTTGGGTGGCACAGTTGCTGCAGCGGTAGAGTTGCTGCCTAATGCCCCTGTCCCACTTAGGAAACCTGAACGGAAAACCTCTGGAGACTTTGCGCCCCACCCAAGGTTTCCGTGCAGTTCCCAGAGGTTGCAGGTGGTTGCCGGAGGTTGCAGGTAGTGGAAGCAGGTAGGGAGACTGACAAAAACCTCCGGGAACCGCACGGAAACCTTGGGTGGGGTGCGAAGTCTCCAGAGGTTTCCATTCAGGTTTCCTAAGTGGGACAGGGGCATTACAGCGCCAGAGACCCGGGTTCGATCCTGGCTGCAGATGTTGTCTGTACGGAGTTTGTACATCCTCCCAGTGACCGTGTGGGTTTCCTCCAGGTGCTCCGGTTTCCTCCCACATTCCAAAGACGTGCAGGTTTGTAGGTTAATTGGCTCTAGGTTAATTCCTAGTGCGTAGGATAGAACTAGAGGGCTGGTGATCACTGCACGACTTGGATTCCATGCTGTATTCCTAAAGTTGAAAGTAAAGTTTAAAGATTCTTTTCCTCATCATTTTAAATTGGTGACAGAACCATCAGCCAATGCATTCTGCTGCTTAAATAAAATCAGGAAATGCTGGAAAAAGTCAGGCAGCATTCGTGGAAAGTGAAAATAGTTAAACAGTTCAAATACAGGACCCTTACCCACACCACACCCAGCACATAAAACACAGACTTGGATCCACCCCCACCACCCCATTGCAACCCCAGATAAACCTTGTCTTCTGCGTGGCACATTGGTACAGTGGTGTAGGTGGTAGGGCTGCTGCCTCACAGCGCCAGAGCCCCGGGTTCGATTCTGACCTCGGGTGCTGTCTATGTGGAGTTTGCAAATTCTCCCTGTGTGGAGTTTGCACGTTTTACCTATGGCCATGTGGGTTTCTTCAAGGGTGCTCCAGTTTCCTCTCACGTTCCAAAGACATGCAGTTTTATAGGTTAAATGGCCTCTGTAAACTGCGCCTCGTGTGTAGGGAGTGGATGTGAAAATGGGATAACATGGAACCAGTGTTAACGGGTGATTGATGGCCGTCATGGACAGGGTGGGCTGAAGGGCCTGTTTCCATGCTGTATCTTTCAATCAATCATTCACATGTTAGGGTGCAGTCCAATTTCTAGGCATTTTAGTCCAGATGTAAACAAGGTTGTCCATTGGCATCAACACTAGAGGGCACTGCAACTCCAATTACCCCCAGCCTAATCACTTCTGGTTATAGAAACATAGAAACATAGAAATTAGGTGCAGGAGTAGGCCATTCGGCCCTTCGAGCCTGCACCACCATTCAATATGATCATGGCTGATCATCTAACTCAGTATCCCGTACCTGCCTTCTCTCCATACCCCCTGATCCCCTTAGCCACAAGGGCCACATCTAACTCCCTCTTAAATATAGCCAATGAACTGGCCTCAACTACCCTCTGTGGCAGAGAGTTCCAGGGATTCACCACTCTCTGTGTGAAAAAAGTTCTTCTCATCTCGGTTTTTAAGGATTTCCCCCTTATCCTCAAGCTGTGACGTTTTGATGTAATGGTGCGGAAGTCATTGAATCCCAAACATTCATCAATCAATGTCCTCTCCCAGACTGACATCCACAGCATTAAGGCCTTGGTTACCCTCAGTCATCCATCTTGGCCTGGTTGTTCACAAACGGTTCTAAAACAACACCCGACCATGTGAAGAGGTTAGCAGATGGAGAGAAGAAATGTTTCAAAGATTGCTCAAAGCCGGCATGAAGAAATGCTCTACTGCACTGACTTGGGTCATTGACCAATAAGACCATAAAACATAGGAGCAATAGACAATAGACAATAGGTTCAGGATTAGGACATTCAGCCCTTCGAGCCAGCACCGCCATTCAATGTGATCATGGCTGATCATCCCCAATCAGTACCTCGTTCCTGCCTTCTCCCCATATCCCCTGACTCTGCTAGTTTTAAAGAGCCCTGTCTAGCTCTCTCTTGAAAGCATCCAGAGAACCTGCGAGAGATCCAGAGAGCAGAATTAGGCCATTCGACCTATCAAATCTCCCTGATATACTAGTGGCCAGAGGATCTGGGGTGACGGAGGAACTGAAGGAGATTCACATTAGGCATGGTTTTGGGTGGACTGATGGGACTGAAGGCTGATAAATCCCCAGGGCCAGATGGTCTGCATCCCAGGATACTTAAGGAAGTGGCTCTAGAAATCGGGGACGCATTGGTGATCATTTTCCAATGTTCTATAGATTCAGGATCAGTTCCTGTGGATTGGAGGGTAGTTAATGTTATCTCACTCTTTAAGAAGGGCGGCAGAGAGAAAACAGGGAATTATAGACCAGTTAGCCTGACATCGGTGGTGGGGAAGATGCTGGAGTCAATTATAAAAGATGAAATAGCCGCACATTTGGATCGCAGTAACAGGATCGGTCCGAGTCAGCATGGATTTACGAAGGGGAAATCATGCTTGACTAATCATCTGGAAATTTTTGAGAATGTTACCAGGATAATGGACAAGGGAAGAGCCAGTGGATGTGGTGTATCTGGACTTTCAGAAACATTTGATAAGGTCCCACATAGGGGATTAGTGGGCAAGATTAGAGCACATGGTATTGGAGTAGGGTGCTGACATGGATAGAAAATTGGCAGACAGAAAACAAAGGGTAGGAATAAACGGGTCCCTTTCAGAAAGGCAGGCAGTGACTAGTGGGGTACCGAAAGGCTCAGTGATGGGACCGCAGCTATTTACAATATATATTAATGATTTGAATGAAGGGATTAAAAGTAACATTAACAAATTTGCAGATGACACAAAGCTGGGTGGCAGAATGAACTGTGAGGAGGATGCTACGAGGAAGCAGGGCGACTTGGACTGGTTGGGTAAGTGGGCAGATGCATGGCAGATGCAGTATAATGTGGATAAATGTGAGGTTATCCACTTTGGTAGCAAAAAGAGGAATGCAGATTATTATCTAAATGGTGTGAAGATGGGAAAAGGTGAAGTACAACGGGATCTGGGGGTCCTGGTTCATCAGTCACTGAAAGTAGGCATGCAGGTACAGCAGGCAGTGAAGAAAGCAAATGGCATGTTGGCTTTCATAACACGAGGAGTTGTGTATAGAAGCAAAGTGGTCCTCCTACAGTTGTTCAGGGCTCCAGTGAGACCACATCTGGAGTATTTTGTGCAGTTAGAAATGACATTCTTGCTATTGAGGGAGTGCAGCGTAGGTTCACGAGGTTAATTCCCGGGATGGCGGGACTGTCATATGTTGATAGATTGGAATGGCAGGTCTTGTATACTCTGGAATTTAGGATGAAAGGGGATCTTATTGAAATATATAAGATTATTAAGGGTTTGGACACACTAGAGGCAGGAAATATGTTCCCAATGTTGGGGGAGTCCAGAATCAGGGACCATAGTTTAAGAATAAGTTGTAAACCATTTATAATGGAGATGAGGAAAACCTTTTTCACACAGAGAGTTGTGAGTGTGTAGAATTCTCTGACTCAAAGGGCAGTGGAGGCTGGTTCTCTGGATGCTTTCAAGAGAGAATTAGATAGAGCTCTTAGGGATAGCGGAGTTAAGGGATATGGAGAGAAGGCAGGAACGGGGTACTGATTGTGGATGATCAGCCATGATCACATTGAATGGCGGTGCTGGCTCGAAGGGCTGAATGGCCTACTCCTGCACCCATTGTCTATTGTCTATTGTCTGCTCCATCATTCGATCATGGCTGATCTATTTTTCCCTCTCAATCTATTTCTCCTGCCTTCTCCCCGTAACATTTGATGCCTTCACTAATCAAGAACCTACTAATCTCTGCTTTAAAAATACCCAATGGTGGCCCTTAACATCTAAAATGGGGGAGGATATCATTGAGAATCTTAGATCCATGCACTGGAAGCCTTGAGTAAGCTGCTGAAGAAGCAAAGCAATTACACACCCACCCAAGCACCTCTTGCCCATCGTTGAAAGATCCATCAGTTTCTGTATTGTCTCATTAGCCACCTCAGAGCCTACGTCATCTTTAATCTTGAGTCATTGCTCAAGAAATAGAAGCAGACAGGAAAGCAGACTATTATCTAAATGGTGGCCGATTGGGAAAGGGGGAGATGCAGCGAGACCTGGGTGTCATGGTACACCAGTCATTGAAGGTAGGCATGCAGGTGCAGCAGGCAGTAAAGAAAGCGAATGGTATGTTAGCTTTCATTGCAAAAGGATTTGAGTATAGGAGCAGGGAGGTTCTACTGCAGTTGTACAGGGTCTTGGTGAGACCACACCTGGAGTATTGCGTACAGTTTTGGTCTCCAAATCTGAGGAAGGACATTATTGCCATAGAGGGAGTGCAGAGACAGTTCACCAGACTGATTCCTGGAATGTCAGGACTGTCTTTTGAAGAAAGACTGGATAGACTTGGTTTATACTCTCTAGAATTTAGGAGATTGAGAGGGGATCTTATAGAAACTTACAAAATTCTTAAGGGGTTGGACAGGCTAGATGCAGGAAGATTGTTCCCGATGTTGGGGAAGTCCAGGACAAGGGGTCACAGCTTAAGGATAAGGGGGAAATCCTTTAAAACCAAGATGAGAAGAACTTTTTTCACACAGAGAGTGGTGAATCTCTGGAACTCTCTGCCACAGAGGGTAGTCGAGGCCAGTTCATTGGCTATATTTAAGAGGGAGTTAGATGTGGCCCTTGTGGCTAAGGGGATCAGAGGGTATGGAGAGAAGGCAGGTACGGGATACTGAGTTGGATGATCAGCCATGATCATATTAAATGGCGGTGCAGGTTCGAAGGGCCGAATGGCCTACTCCTGCACCTAATTTCTATGTTTCTATGTTTCTAAGCATTAACTAGAGCATGTCCAAAGCTGAATATCCTGTGACGAGTGAATTAATTGCTGCAAACAAAAGTATTTCCACTATCTACGAGGTATGCAATTCTCCTGGATAAGCCCTGTTCTAACAACCTTCAAGGACCTTGCTTTCCCTCTCACTCCGTCCATCCCCACCTTAGTTCTCCGACTAGTTTCACTGTCCTCCTGATTAATTTTACTGTTTGTATGCCTCCTTGTCACCTTCCCCTCAGCCAACAATGAACCATTCTACCTTTCTTTGAACATTGTCTGCTTTGATCTGTCCTTTTCACACCGTCCCTTCCATATCTCTAGTTTCCCTCTCCCCTGACTTTCAGTGTGAAGGGTCTCGACCCGAAACATCGCGCATTCTTTCTGTCCAGAGATGCTGCCTGTCCCACTGTACCTTCCTAAGCAAATCAAGTGCTTTACCAGCACCTCATCCACCACCTTAAACATCCATCTCTCCACTAGTATCGCAATGTATGTACCATGTATTCTCCAACAAAACGTCTTTGACAACCTTCTACGTTTATGAGTGAAAACCCCAAAAAACTGAAACTGCTGGAGATTTGAAATAGAAAAACAGCGAAAATCTTCTGGAAAAACCTAACACGTCAGGCAGGGTGGTGAATCTGTGGAATTCATTGCCACAGATGACTGTGGAGGCCAAGTAATAGATATTTTTAAGGTGGGGATTGACAGATTCTTGATTGGTAATGCCCCTGTCCCACTTAGGAAACCTGAACGGAAACCTCTGGAACTTTGTGCCCCACCCAAGGTTTCCGTGCGGTTCCCAGAGGTTCCCGGAGGTTTTTGTCAGTCTCCCTACCTGCTTCCACTACCTGCAACCTCCGGGAACCGCACGGAAACCTTGGGTGGGGCGCAAAGTCTCCAGAGGTTTCCGTTCAGGTTTCCTAAGTGGGACAGGGGCTTAAGGGTGTCAGAGGTTATGGGGGAGAAGGCAGAAGAATAGGGTTGAGAGGGAAAGATATATCAGCCATGAATGAATGGTGGAGTAGACTTGATGGACCGAGTGGCTCCTAGAACCTATGAACTCATGAACATATGAAGGCAGCATCTGTGGAGAAAAAAAACAGAGTTTATGTTTATTCCACTCTTTCAACATCTGAGCTGGTGGCCAGTGCCATCCTCTTCACTGTTGTGTGCTGGAGCAGCAGGGTGAAGGCCGCGGATGCCAACAGAATGAACAAACTCATCAGGAAAGCTGGCTCCATCCTGAGGGGGGAGTTGGATTCACTGGAGATAGTCTTGGAGGGGACGAGACGATACTCCTCAAACTGCGGAGCACCTTGGACAATACAGCTCACCCCCTCCATGAAACACTGGTCAACCTGAGAAGCACCTTCAGCAACAGACTGGTTCCACCAAGATGCAGCACGGAATGCCACAAGAGATCCTTTTTTGCCATGGGGATCACACTGTACAACTCCTCCCCCTTCTGTCGTGGGGTAGACTGACTCTCCTCCCCCCCTCCCCCCCTCCCCAATCTTTGCACATCCCAAATCCTGGACTTTCCACTGGCCACTTTAATTTCATGTTTCATGTATTTTGTGTTTTTATGACTGTTGGCGAATCAATTTCCCTCCTGGGACAAATAAAGTTCTATTGTATCGTAGCGTAGCGTATTCCATGTAAACCGGACTTACTGCATCAGTCTGAATGCTCTCATTCACAGGCTTCTCCTTTATGTCCACGACGCCATCAGAATGGGGAAAGGCACAGTCGACAAGTGCGTCGTAGAAAGTCAATTTACGAGCCTTTAATCCGTGTTTCACGAGCCACTGCTTTGAAGTGATATAGTCCTCTGTTCTTGAAGGTGACATTGGCTGGTGTATAGTCACTGCTTCCTCATCCAAGCAAAAAGATAGCAAGGGAAAGGATGACAGAGGGATAAATAATTGATTCATGTATATGCACATTTCAATAAAAGCAACAATTCCCAGTCATATTTTACTTTACAGATAACAATAATTTACTACAGGAATTAGGTTTCCCATAAAGAAAGCATCTTGCTGTGCAGCCTTATTCTATAGTTTTAATTTTTGAGATTTAGCGCGGAAACAACCCCTTTGGTCCACTGAGTACATAGAAACCTGCGATCCCCGCACATTAACACTATCTTACACACACTAGCGACAATTGACATTTATACCAAGCCAAATAACCTACAAACTTGTGTTTAAGAAGGAACTGCAGATGCTGGAGAATCGAAGGTACACAAAAAAGCTGGAGAAACTCAGCGGGTGCAGCAGCATCTATGGAGCGAAGGAAATAGGCAACGTTTCGGGCCGAAACCCTTCTTCAGACTGATCGGGGGCGGGGGTGGGCGGGGATGGGAGGAGACAGCAGGGGGACTGAGGAAGGGGAAGAGACAGCAAGGACTAACAAAATTGGGAGAATTCGATGTTCATGCCCCCAGGATGCAGACTCCCCAAACGGAATATGAGGTGCTGTTCCTCCAATTTCCGGTGCTGCTCGCTGTGGCCATGGAGGAGACCCAGGACAGAGAGGTCGGAGACGGAGTGGGAGGGGGAGTTGAAGTGCTGAGCCACCGGGAGGTCAGCTTGGTTATTGCGGACCGAGCGGAGGTGTTCGGCGAAACGATCGCCCAACCTCCGCTTGGTCTCACCGATATAGATCTGCTGACATCTAGAGCAGCGGACGCAATAGATGAGGTTGGAAGAGATGCAGGTAAACCTCTGTCGCACCTGGAACGATTGCTTGGGTCCTTGAACGGAGTCGAGGGGGGAGGTAAAGGGACAAGTGTTGCATCTCTTGCGGTTGCAAGGGAAAGTGCCCGGGGAGGGGGTGGTACGAGAGGGAAGGGAAGAATTGACAAGGGAGTTATGGAGGGAGCGGTCTTTGCGGAAGGCAGATATGGGGGGAGATGGGAAGATGTGGCGAGTGGTGGGGTCACGTTGGAGGTGGCGAAACTGACAGAGGATTACTTTTTGTATGTGACGGCTGGTGGGGTGAAATGTGAGGACTAGGGGGACTCGGCCCTTGTTGCGAGTGGGGGGGATGGGGAGAGAGAGCAGTGTTGCGGGGTATGGAAGAGACCCTGGTGCGAGCCTCATTTATGGTGGAGGAGGGGAACCCCCGTTCCCTGAATAATGAGGATATTTCAGATGTTCTGGTGTGGAACGCCTCATCCGTGGAGCAGATGCGGCATAGACGGAGGAATTGGGAGTAGGGGATGGAGTCCTTACAGGAAGCAGGGTGGGAAGAAGTGTAGTCCAGATAGCCATGGGAGTCAGTGGGTTTATAGTATATGTCGGTCAGAAGTCTATCACCGGCAATGGAGATAGTGAGGTCAAGGAATGGTAGGGAAGTGTCAGAAATGGTCCAGGTGTATTTGAGTGCCGGATGGAAGTTAGAGGCCACAGCGAGCAGCACCAGAAATTGGAGGAAATTGGAGGAACAGCACCTCATATTCCGTTTGGGGAGTCTGCATTCTGGGGGCATGAACATCGAATTCTCCCAATTTTGTTAGTCCTTGCTGTCTCCTCCCCTTCTGGCAGTGAACATAAAATCTGACTGCAAAAGTTTTTATAGATATGTGAAAAGAAAGAGATTAGTTAAAACAAATGTAGGTCCCTTGCAGTCAGAAACAGGTGAGTTGATCATGGGGAACCAGGATATGGCGGACCAATTGAATAACTACTTTGGTTCCGTCTTCACTAAGGAAGACATAAATGATCTGCCGGAAATAGCAGGGGCCCGCGGGTCAAAGGAGGTGGAGGAATTGAGTGAAATCCAGGTTAGTCGGGAAGTGGTGTTGGGTAAATTGAATGGATTAAAGGCCGATAAATCCCCAGGGCCAGATAGGCTGCATCCCAGAGTACTTAAGGAAGTAGCTCCAGAAATAGTGGATGCATTAGTAATAATCTTTCAAAACTCCTTAGATTCTGGAGTAGTTCCAGAGGATTGGCGGGTAGCAAACGTAACCCCACTTTTTAAGAAGGGAGGGAGAGAGAAAACGGGGAATTACAGACCAGTTAGCCTAACATCGGTAGTGGGGAAACTGCTAGAGTCAGTTATTAAAGATGGGATAGCAGCACATTTAGAAAGTGGTGAAATCATTGGACAAAGTCAGCATGGATTTACGAAAGGTAAATCATGTCTGACGAATCTTATAGAATTTTTCGAGGATGTAACTAGTAGCGTGGATAGGGGAGAACCAGTGGATGTGTTGTATCTGGACTTCCAGAAGGCTTTCGACAAGGTCCCACATAAGAGATTAGTATACAAACTTAAAGCACATGGCATTGGGGGTTCAGTATTGATGTGGATAGAGAACTGGCTGGCAAACAGGAAGCAAAGAGTAGGAGTAAACGGGTCCTTTTCACAATGGCAGGCAGTGACTAGTGGGGTACCGCAAGGCTCAGTACTGGGACCCCAGCTATTTACAATATATATTAATGATCTGGATGAGGGAATTGAAGGCAATATCTCCAAGTTTGCGGATGACACTAAGCTGGGGGGCAGTGTTAGGTGTGAGGAGGATGCTAGGAGACTGCAAGGTGACTTGGATAGGCTGGGTGAGTGGGCAAATGTTTGGCAGATGCAGTTTAATGTGGATAAATGTGAGGTTATCCATTTTGGTGGCAAAAACGGGAAAGCAGATTATTATCTAAACGGTGGCCGATTGGGAAAGGGGGAGATGCAGCGAGACCTGGGTGTCATGGTACACCAGTCATTGAAGGTAGGCATGCAGGTGCAGCAGGCAGTAAAGAAAGCGAATGGCATGTTGGCTTTCATAGCAAGAGGATTTGAGTATAGGAGCAGGGAGGTTCTACTGCAGTTGTATAGGGTCTTGGTGAGACCACACCTGGAGTATTGCGTGCAGTTTTGGTCTCCAAATCTGAGGAAGGACATTATTGCCATAGAGGGAGTGCAGAGAAGGTTCACCAGACTGATTCCTGGGATGTCAGGACTGTCTTATGAAGAAAGACTGGATAGACTTGGTTTATACTCTCTAGAGTTTAGGAGATTGAGAGGGGATCTTATAGAAACTTACAAAATTCTTAAGGGGTTGGACAGGCTAGATGCAGGAAGATTGTTTCCGATGTTGGGGAAGTCCAGGACAAGGGGTCACAGCTTAAGGATAAGGGGGAAATCCTTTAAAACCGAGATGAGGAGAACTTTTTTCACACAGAGAGTGGTGAATCTCTGGAACTCTCTGCCACAGAGGGTAGTTGAGGCCAGTTCATTGGCTATATTTAAGAGGGAGTTAGATGTGGCCCTTGTGGCCAAGGGGATCAGAGGGTATGGAGAAAAGGCAGGTACGGGATACTGAGTTGGATGATCAGCCATGATCATATTAAATGGCGGTGCAGGCTCGAAGGGCCGAATGGCCTACTCCTGCACCTAATTTCTATGTTTCTATGTTTCTATGTTTCCTCAGTCCCCCTGCTGTGTCCTCCCATCCCCCAACCTTCGGGCTCCTCCTCCTTTTCCCTTTCTTGTCCCCGCCCACCCCCGCCCCCGATAAGTCTGAAGAAGGGTTTCGGCCCGAAACCCTTGTTGCGAGTGGGGGGATGGGGAGAGAGAGCAGTGTTGCGGGGTATGGAAGAGACCCTGGTGCGAGCCTCATTTATGGTGGAGGAGGGGAACCCCCGTTCCCTGAATAATGAGGACATTTCAGATGTCCTGGTGTGGAACGCCTCATCCGTGGAGCAGATGCGGCGTAGACGGAGGAATTGGGAGTAGGGGATGGAGTCCTTACAGGAAGCAGGGTGGGAAGAAGTGTAGTCCAGATAGCCATGGGAGTCAGTGGGTTTATAGTATATGTCGGTCAGAAGTCTATCACCGGCAATGGAGATAGTGAGGTCAAGGAATGGTAGGGAAGTGTCAGAAATGGTCCAGGTGTATTTGAGTGCCGGATGGAAGTTAGAGGCCACAGCGAGCAGCACCAGAAATTGGAGAAAATTGGAGGAACAGCACCTCATATTCCGTTTGGGGAGTCTGCATTCTGGGGGCATGAACATCGAATTCTCCCAATTTTGTTAGTCCTTGCTGTCTCCTCCCCTTCCTCAGTCCCCCTGCTGTGTCCTCCCATCCCCCAACCTTCGGGCTCCTCCTCCTTTTCCCTTTCTTGTCCCCGCCCACCCCCGCCCCCGATAAGTCTGAAGAAGGGTTTCGGCCCGAAAAACGTTGCCCATTTCCTTCGCTCCATAGATGCTGCTGCACCCGCTGAGCTTCTCCAACCTACAAACTTGTATGTCTTTGGAGTGTGGGAGAAAACTGAAGATCTCAGAGAAAACCCACGCGGTCACAGGGAGAACGTAAAAGTCCGTACAGGCAGCACCCGGAGTTGGGATCGAACCCGGGTCCCTGGCACTGCAAGGCAGCAACTCTACCGCTGCGCCACCGTGCCCGCCCTATAGAAACATAGAAAATAGGTGCAGTAGTTGGCCATTCGGCCCTTTGAGCCTGCACCGCCATTCAATATGATCATGGCTGATCATCCAACTCAGTATCCTGTACCTGCCTTCTCTCCATACCCCCTGATCCCTTTAGCCACAAGGGCCACATTTAACTCACTCTTAAATATAGCCAATGAACTGGCCGCAACTACCTTCTGTGGCAGAGGATTCCAGAGATTCACCACTCTGTGTGAAAAATGTTTTTCTCATCTCAGTCCTAAAAGATTTCCCCTTTATCCTTAAACTGTGGCCCCTTGTTCTGGACTTCCCCAACATCGGGAACAATCTTCCTGCATCTAGCCTGTCCAACTCCTTAAGAATTTTGTTTCTATAAGATCCCCCCCTATAGTGAAGCTCTTCATTTGTGTCTCTGAGTTTATTTATGCATCATCTCTTCCACTCTCACTAATATCTTTGGATTCTAGAAAGCAAAGAGCTGTCTTTCTATTTAATGTAACAACTTACACAGCGGGCCTGCCAATGAATACAGAGCGGTTTGTTGATATTAATGTAGCCATGACAACCAAAAGCCACCCTCACAGATGTAAAATATTTGCAAGTCAAAAGCTCAGGATTGAGTTGAGGCAAGTCTATACGCTACACCCTTAATGGTATTTTAGGTCATAAGGTCATAGGTGATTGGAGCTAGAATTGGCCCATTTGGCCCGTCTACTACACCATTCAATCATGGCTTATCTGTCCGTCACTCCTTGCTCCAGCTGAGTACTGCGCACCCGTATGGAGTAGAAGCAGACAAACTAGCCTGGCAGACACGAGCTTGAACAGCACCTTACGAACCATCACTGGGTGCCTTCAACCTACTCCAGTCGAGCAGCTCCCTATACTTGCAGGCATTCCGCCTGCAGGGACCCGAAAGCAAGCAGCAACTCTGGCACTATCTCGTCGTGCCATGGATCCAGATCACCTCCTGCATCAGGCTATCAGCAGAGAGCAGTGGCCACTCCGACTGAAGTCCCGTCACCCCTTTGCTCCACATGGAAAACGGTTCCTAGCATCCATCCAGCCAACTGAGACAAATGAAAACTGGATAGTCACCAAGTTGGACACAGCTACCAGCCTTGGAGGGCATCTACCACACACGGTGCCTCAGGAAGGCCGTCAGCATCCATAAAGACTCCTCACACCCTTGTAATGGACTGTTCGAACTACTTCCCTCCGGCAGACGTTACAAGGCCTTCTACGCCCGAACCTCCAGACTCAGGAACAGCTTCATTCCCAGAGCTATAGCGGCTCTGAACCGGCCCTGCTGAGTGCCCCCCATCCCCCCCTGGACTGTCTCCCTCGGATGGTCACGTCACACAGACACATCTGCACTTTAGTCTGTTTGAACTGTTTTGTCTATTTTACTGTTGTAATGTTCTTTTTGCAAACCATGTTCTTGGGGTATCTAAATCTAAATGTTACTAGTTATTTAAGTTATGGCATCGGATGGAAGCTGCATAACAAATCTCGTTGCGCTTATGTGCAATGACAATAAAAGATATTATTAATATTATTATTATTATTAAGTGGTCACAGGAGTGGAAGGCAACCTCATCTCTATCTCTTCACCAGATAAAAGCTGTCCAGGATCTGACCTCCCCAGAGGAGCATGGCTGAAGCTCAACAGACTTCGTACTGGAGTTGGGCGTTTCAATGCCAGCATGTGGAGATGGGGGCCCCGCCAGAGCCCAGCCTATGAATGCGGAGCAGAACAACAGACAGCCATCTTTGTCATCTCTGAGTGCCCGCTCCACCACCCACCAAATGGAGGTCAGGTCCTGGCAGACATTGACGCAGAGACAACAACCTGGCTGCTCAACGCCCGGCTTGAGATCTAACTATTCCTTTCGTTTATTTATGTTTCATTCGCAAGAAGAAGACTCCCAACCCCATTCTCCTGCCTTCTCCCCATAACCCCTGATTCCTGTACTCATCACAAATCTATCTATCTCTGCTTTAAATATACACATTTTAAAATTAGGTTACTGAACTAACAACCAGGGGCCCTGAGGATCGATCTGGAGACATGGGTTTGATTTCCCACTGGAGAATTTAAATTGAATGACAAATAAATTTTGAATTAAACAAAAAAACGCATCAATAATTATGGCCACAAAACCACTGGAATGTCATTGATTCAATGATGCCCACCAGGAAATGAAATTTGCCATTATATTCAAGATGGAGATAGATTTTTGGTCATTGGATTTGTCAAGGGATGTTGGGAACACACAAGAAATTGAAGTTGAGACCATGATTGCATTAAATTGCAAAGCCGACTACAGGGAGTGCTTGGCCTTCTCCATCTCCCATTTCTCAGAACCTTTTATTAATCAGTCAGGCTGAGATTTGCCTCTCAAATGCCCTCTAAAACAGCCTTCCAAACTACTCATTTCAGGAGACAATTATTCAGATGAAGTAGATCTGTAAGAAGTATAGTGAAAATATGTTACAATTAAATGTTCTGCAATTTTATAATTATGTATTTCTGTATTCCCCTTAAAATATTGATTACTAGCAGCCAAAGATAATTTTGCTGGTAGTTTATTAGTTGGTGAAAAATATAGTCAAAGCGACAATCAGATAACTATTCATGTGGGGACACTACACATTTCAGTCATTGGTAGTGATTTATTTAATCTCACCATGACACACAACCTTGGAAAGAGAGAGCAGAGAGCCAGCTCGTTCCCGACATTCTACACAACCATACTTTAATCTGTTGCTGGTGGAAGCAGTAAGGCCAAGGAACTGCAGATGTTGGTTTACATGGGGGGAAAAAGGCAAAAATGCTGGAGTAACTCAGCGGGTCAAACAGCATCTCTGGCTAATAAATAGGTGATGTTTCAGGTCGGGACTCTTCTGCAGATTTTGATGATGAAGAAGGGTTCCCATCTGAAACGTCACCTATTTATTAGCCAGAGATGCTGCTTGACCCGCTGAGTTACTCCAGCATTTTTGCCTTTTTTTCCCCCCTGTAAACCAACATCTGCAGTTCCTTGTTTCATCATTCTCATGGACTGACAGTCCTTCACTATCATATCTGTGATGGTCCTATCCATGTCCTCCATAGATGCTGCCTGACCCGTTGAGTTACTTCAGCACTTTGTGCCTTGCTTTCATCATCATCATCATCGTCATCATCATCATCATCATTTATCATCATCATCATCATCCTTTATTGTCATCTTGCAAAGCAACAGTTGTACAGTGCAAAATGAGAAGACGTTTCCCAGGGAATACCGGAGCATCGCACATAAAAAAAACTTAAACATTTCACGCATAAAATAAAAACGATGAAAAACAATTTCAGTCTATGAAAATGAATTGCATCATTCAAATATACACAATTCTTACATATTGAGTGATTCATTCTATAAAGGTCAATCACTAAAATATAACACCTGCGTTAGACGTGGTCGGAGGGGCGCCTGTGACGATGGCTTGAACTTCTGCCAATGTGTTTCTGATTTCCTCTATCTCACACCAGATGAGAAACACATCTTCTCTGACTCCGGCTCCTGAAAGAAAGGAGACCAATTATGCTTGTTGATTTGTATCGCAATCTTTATCGATTAGATCTTTAGCCACAACCTGACACGTTTCAAATCTGACATATGCTGGAAGATAACGATTAGATGCAACTGAAAACATATAAAACACACAACTGATGAGATAAGCTGTAAGCTTTGGTACAAATCAGTAATGAACAACTCAGTGCGAGCTGCATGCTTCAATTGGTCATTCCGTTACTAAGCATGGTAAGTATCTGGAAGATTTAACTCATACTCAAATAAATCTTTTGTTGCAATAACTCCTGTCATAAAGGTTCTTATTTATTAGCTGACATTGTTCACAGGCATTCGTCATGTTGGGTAAAAAAGGGCAATGTATAAATATTCAACAACTGGTGATGGGACATTTGTACAAAGAAGTCTTAGTAAATAAATTACAATATAGCCATTTTATTTTTAATAATAGTATATTAAGCAGAAATAGTTTGCAAACTGGATTTTTTAAATGCTAAAGAATTAAACAAAGCTTCTGATTCAATTTCTCTTCCTTTTTATGATGGAAATCTTTCCTGTAACAAACATTTGTGTTCTCATTTTGCAATGCTCTGCTCATAAGGTCATATGTGATAGGAGCAGAATTAGGCCATTCGGCCCATCAAGACTACCGCCATTCAATCATGGCTGATCTATCTCTCGCTCCTAACCCCTTTCTCCTGCCTTCTCCCCATAACCCCTGTCACCCTAATCAAGAATCTATCTATCTCTGCCGTAAAAATATTCATTGACGGGGCCTCTACAGCCTTCTGTGACAAAGTATTCCACAGATTCACCACCCTGTGACTAAAGAAATTCCTCCTCATCTCCTTCCTAAAGGAACGTCATTTAATTCTGAGGCTATGACCCGAGTCAAATGACAATTTTCGAATTACATGTCCTGGAGTCAAATAACGATTTTGAATTATATGTCATCTGCTACAGCAACTTTAAATTTACAGCTTAAATGAAAATGGAAGTTTCGGAGAAAAGCTTCCTTTTCCTGGAAGATTGCTCCACTTAAAAGAATATGTAAAAATAAAACAGGAAATATAATGTTTGACCTCCCACCGCATACTCATTCAGCCAATAAGACTGCATACATTCTGTAGTCATACGACTAACCGGATGTTCAACTTCACCACTCGGTTACTGCAAGGCTTTCAGAGAACCAAATGTCAAAATATTTGTACTCAGTCTATATGTCTCATTCAGGCATGTGCCATGAGTAATAACTTAGGGTTGGCAGTCAGTCGTCTTTAAAAAAAAATCTTAAACCGTGCATGCGCAGATTGGTCTCTCCATAAAAATAAAAAATAAAAATAAAGAAAGTAACAATTCAATTTGCCCAAGGCTTTCAAATCTCCTTAATTCTGAATTACTGAACGGGTGGGGGGTGCATGGTGACGGCAGGTGAACAGATGGTGGGAAAAACGGGAGCACACCGGGACAGGTTGAATCAGTTGTGATCTAATTGAATGACAATATTGAATGAATTAAATATTAAATTAATTAATACATTTATACCAATAATAATTCAAGGGACCAATTGGGGGGGAGAGCTCCTTTCACAGCGTGTGGAGAGTCTGGCCAGGGGTAAAGTTGCGGGGAGGGCAGGATCATTGAGAAGGAGGGGGTCGGGGATCATGCTAGCAACCCACTCAATCATCGTTGCCACGGCGCTCCGGGTGCTTAACAACCGCATTGCGGCCGGGGAGGGAAGCAGCTCGGGTGGCTGCGAGCGGCCGCCGGGACCAGATAGCAAAACTGGCCGCCCCTCCAGCGCCTTCTGCCGGCCCGCTCACCTCTGCTAGTGCTCTCCGTCTGAACATCTCTCATCTGCCGCTCACTGGCTTTGTTCATGTCAGCCGCTTCCCGCACATCCTTAAATTCCCAAAGTCGAGCAACCTCAATTGGTCCCTTGATCGTGCTTTCAGAATTTAAGGATTTGCTCGAAACGGCTGATATGAGTGAGGCCGGCAAGCGGCAGGAGGGAGGTTTTCAGACGGAGAGCACTGCCAGAGGTGAGCGGGTGCCAGCAGAAGGTGCAGCCACCTGAGCTACTTCTCCCCCCCGGCCACAATGCGGTGGCTCCGCGCCCAGAGCATCGCAAGTGGGTTACTGGCAAGATCCCCGACCCCCTCCTTCTCAACACTCCTGCCCTCCCCGCAACTTTACCCCGGGCCACTCCCCACACGCTGTGAAAGGAACTCTTTCCCCACCCCGGGAAATACAGTATTTAAAAACATAAAGCACCAAGAAATGTACTTGCTGCATTATCGGTACACGAACTCCATTCTTCTCTCTTTGTTTCCGAAGATACTCTTAAGATAAGGGCAATCCATGTTTGAAAAACCCGCCAAGAAACTTGCGCTGAGCATGCACAGTAGGGTGCTGTGCATGCGCAGTACTGCAAACGCAGAATTTCAGCTGCCTTCAGCTCTCCCTGTCATTGATGGCTTGAAGCAGCGCCGACGGCACGTGGGCTGCACACACTTTCGTGTTACAAGTATTGCGGGTGAAAGGCACGTACAATTATGCCTACCTAAGAGCGATCTCTTAGATAGACAATATTCTCCCATGACTTTAATATTTATATTTAATAATTACCATTTTATAATTTTAGTCAGGGTAGGCAGTGCCTGCCTTGCCTACCCTGATGCCACGTGCCTGACCTCATTCATCTTGCACGTTGCTAACTACCAGTGGTTTCTGAAGGCATATAATTCAAAATCGTTATTTGAATATTCCCCAATGACCAATGTTTTCTTTTGCAAACTTAACCTCATTGTGCATGTCTTTCAGTCGACTTTGTTTTGTGCATCTCCCCATCCCCACCCTCCAGAATCTACAGGGTAACCTTCAGCCATCATCATCTTATTCTTTGGAGCCATCTCGCTGACTTACTTCACCTTGCTTCATCTCCCTCCATCTTCATGTGCTTCCTCTGAATACCTCAGTGCAGTAAAACTCTGGTAACCTGCTGTCTGGCTAATTGGATCTCCTGATAGCTCACCAGTTGATATTTGAGATGATTCATCTCACCAGGTCCACACTTCCTACTCACCATCCACTCTCTGTGCTCCCTTTCCAATCACTTGAGTCCTGTTTCTGACACAGCCCCTAAGGAATAGGAGTAGAATTATGCCATCTGGCCCATCAAGTCTACTCTGCCGGTCAATCATGGCTGATCTATCTCCCCCCTCCTAACCCCATTCTCCTGCTTTCTCCCATATCCTCTGACAACTGTATTAATCAAGAATCTATCTTTCTCTGCCTTAAAAATATCCACTGTCATGGCCTCCACAGTGGCCCCTGTGTTCCCTTTCCCCTCACCAAGGCCCCAGTTTCTACACTGCCTTTTTCACACCAGCACCCTGCTTCCTATGCTCCTTCCACTCTTGATTCCTGCTCTCGCATTCCACTCATTGGAGTCCTTGGTCCCACAATCACTTACAAATTACAGGATTCACTGGCAAATGTCCTATGATGTTCAACACAAAGGGTGGTGGGTGTATGGAACGAGCTGCCGGAGAAGGTAACTGAGGCAGGTACTATTACAACTTTTAAGAAACATTTGGATAGGTACATGGATCGGACAGGTTTATGGGGCTATGGGTCAAACGCAGGCAGGTGGGTCTAGCATGGATGGAACCCGTTGGTCGATGTGGGCAAGTTGGGCTGAAGGGCCAGTTTCCACATGGTAAGACTATGACTAATGCTATCAATTCACATCTAAAAAAGAGTGAATGGAAACAGTGTTTTGCTTTAAGTTTACACAGCATGTAACGGCCTGGAACATCGGGCCTCCTTAAAGGCAACTGTGGAGGCCTCAATAGGTCCGACTATGGGTGAACTGGGGATGGGACGGGACATGTGCCTTCCCTCATAATGGAAACCATTGTGGGGGGATGTTTTTTTATGTTAAAGATCTCCATTATTGTCATGTTTTATATTCTTTTTTATGTGCTGCATTGGCAATAAGCATTTCACTACACCCAGGTGTATGTGACAAATAAAGATACCTTTGACCTTTGAAACAGGCCCTTCGACCTACTGAGCCTGTGCTGGCCAGCGATCACTGCGACAACTAGCACCATCCCACACATTAGGGGCAAATTACAATTTTTACCAAAGCCAATTAACCTACAAACCTGCACGTGTTTGGAGCGTGGGAGGAAACCGCAACACCCACGTGGTCACAGGGGGAATGTGTAAACTCCGTACGGACAGCATCCATAATCAGGATTGCACCCAGGTCTCTGGCGCTGTAAGATAACAACTCTACACTGCCGCCATATTAAAAAGAATAATATCCATTCTGGAAAATCAGTCTAGCAGCAAAGTCACCATGGAAATGTACAGCAGAGGAAAGGGCCCTTCGGCCCATACTGTCCACAGCAAAGATAACTGCAAGTCAGACTGATCTCGTCAGCACGTGATCATATACCCGAGTGTGCTGGATTATTGAAGTTTGACATCCTCCACATTATACGTATGTTACAATACTTACCTTCAACGGCGCTACAATTCTGCCACTGGCCGTGTGCGCGATTTTGGCGCCTTTGAGGGAGGGGGCGGGGTTAATCGTTCCGACGGGCGTTCTGTGTATTTTTTTTTAATCTCCCGACTCGTTCAGCGCTGGAGTCATTTTAAAATCAGCTTCTAAAGCCGTCAACGGGGGCGGATTTCATGTAGGTGACAGGTAAAAGAAAGCTGTTTATTTTTATGTATAAAAGTGGTCCTTAAGATGAATTTAGTTCACATTTTAAGTTGCGAAACGGTGATTTAGTCCCCGTACCAACTGGCAGTGTTTTTCATGCCGATATGGGGGTCTAAAGCACTGCAAACCGCAACGTTCCAAATGATCGCGTTCCAGAAAAACCCACTCGTGTTGATTTAAATGGCCATTAATTTACAGGTATTAAACATTAAATTCCTTCAATTTGGCCTATAAATCCATGACAATGAGATTTAAAAATTATGTTATATTGTGAATTCTTGTGTGAATGTTATTTGGACACTTAGGCTATTTAAAAATTTTAATCTATTCTTAAGAAATGGATAGATGTTTAGATCTAGTAATTGAATTTTGTAATTAGCTACAATTAGGTAACTAACAAATTATATGCTTTAATTTCAAGTCATCTAAGTAAGATTGTTTCATATTTGTTTCAGAGTGCTTCAATCTATAATAACTGAAAATGTATTTTAGTTCTCTTAATTTTTAGGAAGTTATGGGCTCGGTCACAGCTTTTGTGTTAAGTCAATGGAAAAGCAATAGGGAACAAGATGCTAACTTATTTTTATGCTTTATCTGATGGGATAAATTAGACTTGATTTTTAAAATCTCAAAAATTTGTAACATTGCTACACATTAACTGTACAAATGCATGTCATGGTGGAGCGTTGAACTCTCATCGGACAGAGGAGGAGAACTTCTTCAAAATAGAGATCCTGCCGGTCCTGCTGAGTTACTCTAGCATTTTGTGCCGACCAAACTAATGTCATGTTTGCTGGTGCCACTGGGAGAGATAGATCAGCCATGATTGAATGGTGGAATAGACTTGATGGGCCGAATGGCCTAATTCTGCTCCTACCACTTATACACAGGATAATGGCACTAGACAAAATGCCTCATCTTTCCCAAGAATACACTTCACTGTGTTTATCATGAACATTTACATTTACCATTAACAAACGGCCACTCCATTTGGGCCTGGGATATACCCCAAAGTTAAAAAAAATTACAATTTGGTCACCTGCTCTTATAAACTTCTAGTTGTTCACTGACAGCTGCATGAGACTCCAGGGGTGAATGCTGACAGAAATCTATGAAGCGCTGTGTACGTGCCGTTCCCCTGTGGTGCTCTATGACCTCCTGATAAATTGGCAAGTATGATGTTGTGTGAATTACAGAGACATGGCTGCAAGAGGGCCAGGGCTGGGAACTGAATATCCAAGGGTATATCTCCTATCGAAAAGACAGACAGGTGGGCAAAGGGGGTGGGGTAGCTTTGTTGGTGAGGTATTAAATTCAGTCCCTGGCAAGGGGTGACATTGAAACAAGAGATGTGGAGTCAGCATGGATAGAACTAAGGAATTGTAAGGGTAAAAATACCCAAATGGGACTAATCTACAGGCCCCCAAACAGTAGCCTGGACAAAGGGTGCAAGTTGAATCAGGCGTTAAAATTGGCATGCAGCAAAGGTAATGCTGTGGTTGTTATGGGAGATTTCAGCATGCAGGTAGACTGGGAAAATCAGGTTGGTACTGGACCCCAAGAAAGGGACTTTGTAGAGTGCCTTCATGTTGGATTCTTCAAACAGCTTGTATTGGAGCCTACCAGGGAGAAGGCAATTCTGGATTTAGTGTTATGTAATGAATGGGATTTGATAAAGGACCTCGAGGTTAATGAGCCTTTAGGAAGTAGTGACCATAATATGGTCAGGTTTAATCTACAATTGGAGATGGAGAAGGGTAAATCGGACGTGTCGGTGATACAGTTGAATAAAGGGGACTATGGAGCCATGAGGGAGGAGCTGGCCAAAGTTGACTGGAAAGATACCCTAGCAGGGATGACAGTGGAACAACAATGGCAGGTATTTCTGGGAATAATACAGAAGGTGCAGGATCAGTTCATTCCAAAGAGGAAGAAAGATTCCAAGGGGAGTAAGGGGTGACCGTGGCTGACAAGGGACGTCAGGGACAGTATAAAAATAAAAGAGAAGTACAACATAGCAAAGATGAGCGGGAAGCAAGAGGATTGGGTAATGTTTAAAGAACAACAGAAGATAACTAAAAAGGCAATACGGGGAGAAAAGATGAGGTACGAAGGTAAGCTAGCCAAGAATATAAAGGAGGATAGTAAAAGCTTCTTTAAGTATGTGAAGAGGAAAAAAATAGTTAAGACCAAAGTTGGACCCTTGAAGACCGAAAAAGGTGAATTTATTATGGGGAACAAGAAAATGGCAGATGAGTTGAACAGGTACTTTGGATCCGTCTTCACTAAGGAGGACACAAACAATCTTCCTGATGTACTGGTGGCCAGAGGATCTGGGGTGACAGAGAAACTGAAGGAAATCCACATTAGGCAGGAAATGGTGTTGGGTAGACTGATGGGACTGAAGGCTGATAAATCCCCAGGGCCTGATGGTCTGCATCCCAGGGTGCTTAAGGAAGTGGCTCTAGAAATCGTGGACGCATTGGTGATAATTTTCCAATGTTCTATAGACTCAGGATCAGTTCCTGTGGATTGGAGGGGAGCTAATGTTATCCCACTTTTTAAGAAAGGCGGGAGAGAGAAAGCAGGGAATTATAGACCAGTTAGCCTGACATCGGTGGTGGGGAAGATGCTGGAGTTAATTATAAAAGATGAAATAGCCGTACATTTGGATAGCAGGAACAGGATCGGTCCAAGTCAGCATGGATTTACGAAGGGGATATCATGCTTGACTAATCTTCTGGAATATTTTGAGGATGCAACTAGGAAAATTGACAAGGGAGAGCCTGTGTACCTGGACTTTCAGAAAGCATTTGAAAAGGTCCCACATAGGAGATTAGTGGGCAAAATTGGGGCACATGGTATTTGGGGTAGAATGCTGACATGAATAGAAAATTGGTTGGCAGACAGGAAACAAAGAGTAGGGATTAACGGATCCCTTTCAAAATGGCAGGCAGTGACTAAAGAGGTACCGCAAGGCTCGGTGCTGGGACCACAGCTATTTACAATATACATCAATGATTTAGATGAAGGGATTCAAAGTAACATTAGCAAATGTGTATTTGACACAAAGCTAATTCCCGGGATGGCAGGACTGTCATATGCTGATAGAATGGAGCAGCTGGGCTTGTACACTCCAAGTTTAGAAAGATGAGAGGGGATCTTATTGAAACATGTAAGATTGTTAAGGGTTTGGACAGGCAAGAGGCAGGAAACATGTTCCCAATGTTGGGGGAGTCCAGAAGTTTAAGAATAAGGGGTAAGCCATTTAGAACAGAGACGAGGAAACACTTTTTCTCACAGAGAATTGGGAGTCTGTGTAATTCTCTGCCTCAGAGGACGGTGGAGGCCGGTTCTCTGGATACGTTCAAGAGAGAGCTAGATAGGGCTCTCAGAGATAGCGGAGTCAGGGGATATGGGGAGAAGGTAGGAACTGGGTACTGATTGGGGATGATCAGCCATGATCACATTGAATGATCACCAGCAGTGCTGGTTCGAAGGGCCGAATGGCCTACTCCTGCACCTATTGTCTATTGTCCTCAAAAGCTTACATCTGCAACCTGCCAGCCTATTGTTTCTCCTGAAGCAGTCCCCAGGGCTTCGAGGATGATTTGCCTCCAACTCCTTCGAGGGATCTGCAGACACTGCCACTAGTTAGGCAGGTGATGCTTGACAAGATGGGGTGCACAGATTGTTTTAATAACCCTATGCTGCTTCTGCTCTTTGCTATGAGGCTTCGTGCTTCACCGGCAGTTTAATCAACTTGATGTCTGGGTCTCCCACAAGTTGATTGAATTGAATTCCTTTATTGTCATTCAGACCTTACGGTCTGAACGAAATTTCGTGCCTGCAGTCATACATACAATGATACAATAATAAACAACAATAAACACAAATTAACATCCACCACAGTGAGTCCTCCAAGCACCTCCTCACTGTGGTGGAGGCAAAAATCTTAGGGCTGCAGTCTCTTCCCTCCTCTTCTCCCTCTGCGCTGAGGCGATACCCCACCGGGCGATGGTACAAACAGTCCCGCGGCTCACCGAACCCCGCAAACGGGCCGGCTCAAACACCGCGGCCCGGGGTGGTCGAAGCTGCCGCCCTCCAGTCCAGCGGACACAGCCGCTGGCCCGCGGCTGAACCCAGGACTCAGGTCATAGCCGCCAGAACGCCGTCCCAGCCATCGGTGCACCGTTCCAGCCCCGAGCCGGATGCCAGTGAGTGCCGTCCCCCTCGAGCTGGGCCGCTCCGACGGAGCACCGTTCTCCAGCCCGCTCCGAGCCAGATTGCCCCCGCGCCAGGCCGAGGGAGCGTCCTCCCTCACGGGAGCCGGAGCCGGGCCGCCCTCACGGGAGCGCCGTTCTAGCCCCGAGGGTGATCCCTCACTGGCCCAGGTGATCCTGACTGGCTGCCTCCGGAGTCTCGAGGTCGCCAGCTCCGCCATTAGGCCTCAGTGCAGACGGAGGCAGAGAAGGGGGATACGACAAAAAAGTCGCATTCCCCCGGAGGGAGAGACAGCAAGCCCCGTTTCAACCCCCCCCCCCCCCCCCCCCCCCCACCCACCACAAAAACAAAAAAAAAAAACCAAAAACAAAACTAGAGAAAACGAAAAAAAAAACAACACAAAAAAGTAAAGACAAACGGACTGCAGGCGAGCCGCAGCCGTTCGTTCACCAGTGCCGCCACTTCCGTCAAGTAAATATAAGATGCTTTCGGGATACCCTTGAAGCGTTTTCTCGTCCCTCCAGGGAATCGATTGGAAAGATGGGGCTCGAAGGGTGTCGACCCAAAACGTCACCTATTCCTTCGCTCCATAGATGCTGCCTCACCCAGAGTTTCTGCAGCATTTTTGTCTACCTTTGATTTTTCCAGCATCTGCAGTTCTTTCTTAAACAAATTGTTGAGCTTGTTTTGATTGCACCATCTAAGTCAGTTGAGCGTGATCAAAACTTCAATGCTAGGGATATTGAACAGGAAACGAGCACTGACACAGGTACATTTATCCTGCTGCCAATTAGTATTGTATTGTATTGTATTGTATTGTATTCAAATTTATTGTCATTGTCTCAATTTGAGACAACAAAATGAATTTCCCTTACAGGCAGTATCATAAAAAAAAATCATAAAAAAATAAATAAATAATATATAAATAATAAAATATATTAAAAATAAAATTGAAATTGAATTAAAAGAAGAAAAAAAAAAAAAAGACAAACACAGAAAGTCCACGACACAACATAACATAAATGGCACCAAGGTGAGGATGGCACCATAGTCCAGCCAGCCTCCCCTCCGTGTTCATCCGTGGTCGGGGCCTTCCGAGCACCCGCAGTCGCCGCCCCGGGTGGCCCGATGTTCAGGCCCTCACGCCGGGCTGGTGGAACGCCGACACCGAACCCCGACGGTGAACATCCTCCTCCTCAGCGGCCCGGACCTCCTGATCAGCCGCCTCCCGCTTCCGGAGTCTGCAGCTCCTGAGTCCACAGGCCGAGCCGGGCAGAGTCACAGGACCCCGCGCTGTCCATCAGCGCCACCCGCGTTGGGAGCTCCGCAAACCGCAGCTCCAGGATGTCGGTGCAGCAGGATCAGCACTCCGAGCTCCAGACGGCGACCCCCGGTAAAGGCATCGCCAGCCCCGCGATGTTCCAGCGCTGTCCCGCCGCTGCTGGAGCTCCGGTCGATCCCGGCAGGAAAGGCCGCGCCAATCCAGGTAGGTAGGCCGCTGTGGGGGGGGGGGGGGGGGGCGAGGACGCGACTCGAATAATAGTCGCGTCCTCACGAGGAAGCGGCTGAAGGACGGTATCCCCCGCACCGTGCCCTCGTCCCCCACATAAAAACACCAAAAAAACACAAAAAACACACTTTTACATAACTAAATAAACAAAAAAACAAAAAGATACCGGGCTGTAGGTGTAGGCTGCTGGCACCAGCGCCACCGGAAGTACAACAATTAGTTTATTATTGTCACGTGTACAGTGAAATGTCTTTTTGACCTTTCACAAATTCATGTGGATTCTGTTCAGTCCTATTTTGATTTTAATGCCAAGTTAACACTTTCTTATTGCATTTTACCTTCTTTCTCCTTTTCTTAAATAATGGTGTCACATTTGCTACAGTTCCGATTCTGTGGAACCAACAATATAGAATATATAGATGTTGGGAAATATCAACCAATGTATTCACTAACTCCATTGTTATCTCCCACATGTGCTGTTGCCCGACAGTTCCAGCGCTCTGGGTTCAATCCTGACCTCTGGTGCTGTGGAGTATGTGTAAAAGTGTGAGGTTCCCCTGTGGTTGTGGTTTAGACCATTAGACCTAGGAGCAGAATTAGGCCGTTTGGTCCATCGAGTCTGCTCCTCCATTCGATCATGGTTGATCTATTTTTCCCTCTCATAAGTTGTAGGAAAAGAATTAGTCCATTCGGCCCATCAAGTCTAATCCGCACATTCAATCATGGCTAATCTATCTTTCCACTCAACCCTATTCTCCTGCTTTCTCCCCATAACCCCTGATACCCGTACTAATCAAGAATCTATCAATCTCCAATTAAAAAATATCAAGAATCTATCAATCTCCAACTTAAAAATATCAATGAATTGGCCTCCACAGCCTTCCGTGGTGATGATTTCCATAGATTCACCACCTTCTGACTAATGGAATTCCTCCTCATCTCCTTTCCAAAGGCACGTCCCTTTATTCTGAGGATATGGCTCTGGCCTTCATATATCTGGTTATCATATATCTATCTATACACACTTCTCTGGGCTGTTTTTATTTTTTCTCATGAGATTATTTTTATATTTTATTTGCCGGGTCTTTAACAGTACCTCGGTAGTTCACTGCTGAAGCCTGACATTTTCCACTCCTCAGGCTGTTCTTTTTGGCAACGTTATTCTTTTCCTTTCTTCTAACGCTATCTTTAACTTCTTTTTCAGATATAGCCGCACCATTTTTCCATTTGGTTTCATTTTGAGCCTTAAGGGAAAGTATATTCACGGTACTTTTTTTTAAAGGAACCTTTAGCTTGTTTATTGCAAGACCACTTAATGTAACTTCACAACCTACTGCAGCTAACTCATGCCTTGCACTTTCATAGTTTGCATTGCTGGAGATTCGGTCATAATAAAATGTTATCCTATTATGATTAATTTTCCCTAAATGTCCCTTAACCATCAAATTATGAATTACTCTTTCATACTGCTGAAATCTAGATCAAAAGTAGTTTTTTTTCCTTGTTGGTTATTTTAAGGGCCTGTCCTACTTACGCGACTTTTTCGGCGACTGCCGGCACCCGTCATAGTTCGCCGAATATTTTCAACATGTTGAAAATTCAGCAGCGACCAGAAAGACGCTACGACTCTTCGGGTGACTAGACTACTTACGACCATACAGGCGACACCTTGGCGACATGCCGCGGGGTGAAGCCTGTATGGTCGTGAGTATTTGCCCAAAGAGTCGTACCTTGTTCTGGTCGCGCTGGATTTTCAACATGTTGGAACATCGGCGACCTGTAACGACCGAAAAAATCACGTAAGTGCGACAAGCCCTTAAAGTACTGATAGCGAAAACAGTCCATTGTACACGCCATGAAAATGTCCTCTCGGGTATTTCATTTGGTTTGCACAGGTCTACAGAGTCTCGCATGATTAGTAAAATCCCCGTGAGCTTTTCTCTGCGGATGTAAGCAAATGAAAGCAACAGCAGAAATGACACGAGACCACTAGATTAGGCAATAGAAACCAACCTGAAAGCAAAGCTAAAAGTAGTCAATGATTTCTTTAAACAGCACCTGTGGGAGGATGATCCCTTCACGTTTCTGCACACATGTTCAACCATCTTGGCTTAAGAAACAGCACTAGCTGTGGCATGGACCTTCATAGGCCTTTTTCACGGGGCGACTTGACGCAAGATGTAGCCAGAGTGAAGTGGTCGTGGTCCAGCATGATATCACATGATATAACGGGGGGGGGGGTAGACAAAGAGTTCCCACGGTACTCGGCATTTCTGTTATTTGTGCGAGTGACTTGTCCGTCTCCCGAGCTTTCCCGTTAAATCTTGAATGACATTGTAAACTATTAAGTGTAATTAAATCATCACGTGGCACAAATGATGTCACTTTTTTTTTCACACACTATAAATATCCTCCCTTGGTTGAATTGGTATATACACACACAAAGCAGAGTTTTACTGTGTATGTGGGAGAGGGGTAGAAAGAGACGTACACTCACAGAGGCCGAGCCTCTCAGCCTGTGTGAGAGGGAGGGAGGGAGAGAGAGAGAGGCACACACAAGGTGGATGTGAAATCTCACCTGCCTGTTTCAGTGACAGACACCCGCCGCCAGTAAATGAAGACACCCCCATCTGTCTCCCCCTCCTCTCCCTCGACTCCCCCACCTTTCCCTCCCAACTCCAGTCCCGTCCCGACCCCCTGGGAAACTGAAGGGAGCAACAATTAACTGCTGCCTGCCCGCTGAGTTAAAGAGTTCCCACGGTAGTAAGACGATGTTAGTTGCGCCCAAGTTTAAATTTCCAACGTGTGTTTCAGAGTAAATCAAAAACTGTCTGAATCAGCAAGTTAGACACAAAATGCTGGAGTAACTCAGCGGGCCAAGCAGCATCTCTGGAGAAAAGGAATAGATTCCATTTTTGGTCGGGACCCTTCTTCAGGATGATTGTAGGGGGGAACTGGAAGCAAGAAAAGACCGGGACAAATCAGGGCCAACAACAGATGACCTCAGCAGGGTATTTTGAAGAGGGGTCCCAACCCGAAATGTCGCCTAACCCTTTCCTCCAGAGATGCTGCCTGACCCACTGAGTCACTCCAGCACTTTATGTCTATATTTGGTTCCCTGATAGGCCAATTGTTGGCTAGGGATAGTGTGATCCCAAGAGGGAACCAGCGTTGCAAACCTTGGACTGGTTAACCGACATTTACTTGCATGGGGGAGGGGGGGGGGGGGGGGGGGGGGGGGGGGGGGGGGGGGGGCGGGGGAGAGAGAGAGATTGTAAGTTACCTAAAATTAAATCATTCAATGTTCATAGTGAACACAGACACAAAATGTTGGAGTAACTCAATGGGTCAGGCAACATCTCTGGAGAAAATGAACAGGTGGCGTTTGTGTCTATCTTCGGTAAAAACCAGCATCCGCAGTTCCTTCCTGCACAATGGATCTCAGTGTCAAGTCTCTGACTCCCGTTGGCAGGCCATTCGGCCCACAGCCCGCCCAGCGATGACTAACCCATGTCACAGGGGGATGGTGTGAAGGCGGAGTTAGACAGAGCTTGATTAATGTTACGGTTGGGGAATGGGCCATAATATGGCCAGGGAAACGCTGTTATTCGTGACGCCCCCTCCGCCCTTTCCCAGCTGTTCTCAATCGCACCCCTGGCCACACAAAAATTTATACTTTAAGAAGGAATACACGGAACATTTAAACTCAGAACGCTTCTAACAGAGTGAGCCATGTGAGCACTTTGATCATTCTCCCTGTATTTGCATTTGACAAAATAGTCGGAAAAAAATGTTTAAAAGTGTTCATACCTTTTGCTATGCCTAATTGGCCCTTACCTCTGCGAAAATAGTCTGATATTCGTAGGTGAAATGTCACCAACAATAATTGATTCTGTTATTAATTGGCTAATAATTGACTCTATTAGCAATTTATTAAATCTGACTACATGCGGCACAGTGGTTGAGTTGCTGCCTCACAGCCCCAGAGACCGGGGTTCGATCCTGGCCATGGGTGCACCGGTTTCCTCTCACACTCCAGAGATTACAGGTTTGTGGTTACAGATGCTGGTTAATACGCACAAAAGGACACAAAATGTTGGTGTAACTCAGCAGGTAAGTCAGATATGGGAAGAAAAACATAAAAAGCTGGAGTAAGTCAGCGTGTCAGGCAGCATCCCTGGAGAAAAAGAATAGGTGGCGATTCGAATTGGAACCCTTCTTCAGACATCCTAATCGGAATTGAGTCTGAAGATGTGTCTCGTCCCGAAACATCACCTAATTTTCTCCAGAGATACTGCTTGACTCGCTGAGTTACTCCAGCTTTTTGTGTCTGTCTTCGTTTTAAACCAGCATGAGCAGTTCACTCCTTTACACGGGTCACTGGAGAACATTGATTGGTAGCGTTCCGGACCCTGCTTCGGAAAGGCATCGATCGCTGGTCGGCGAGGACTCCGAGCTGTATCTCTCAAAGAAGTACATGTGAAAAATTTCTCACGGACCATAAAAATGCGGGACCTTTCAGTAAAATACCTTTTAAAGATTATAGTTATTTTCTCATGAATAAGTTGATGTCCATATGCGGATGCAAATCTTTATTTTTTAAATTCAATCCCACAGAAGACAATTTTTACTTACCTTCTGTCCCCTCTGTCCAGCTTCCGGGTTCACCGTTCGCAGGAGTTCCCACGGTACACGCAAGAGTCAGTACGGATATCACACTGGCCACTACGTGCATGTAATGTTGCAATGTTCAACCACAAGTGTACAAGTCACTCTTGGAGAAATTCAAGCTTGTTTGAATTTTCTCCCGAGTCACCAAGTTACACGAGTACCTGCCGTTAGCGCCACGGTGGTCCACGAATGCCGTACGGTTATCGCAAGAGGTTCCCACGATGTTCAACTATGGTTAACTCTTGCGTCAAGTCGCCCCCGTGAAAAAGGGGTTTTAATATGACATTGTTGGTGTTAACAATGTATTGCACCCTAGGTGATGCATGATCTGCAGCTAATTCTGCTGCAACACAAGCTTGTAGATTAAAGGGCCTTTCCCACTTGCATGCGATTGCATGCGATTACTTGCGTCTGGTGCGACCAAACGTGGTCGCTTGAGGCATACGGGCCACGCTGGGCCAGTCCCACTTCCAAGCGCGGAGGCGTACGTAGTTGTGCGGGGCTGGTCCCTAAATCGCGCACTGTCCAAAAATTCCACGCGCCAATGGCCTGTCGGCCCACAGGCGCATTGAGGGCGTACGCCGTGTCTTGATGGCGTACACCTAGCTCGTGGCGTTGCGCGATGACTTCACCGCCCAGCATGCCGTTGCACGATTATGTCACCGCCTGATGCTGTGCGATGCCCATATTCAGTCGGCCCGCCTCCTGCCCAGCTGATTGGTGAGTATGACATAAATTACGTCACGCACGTACTTACCGCGTACAGCGCGGACTCTGCTTCCGTCTGGTCGCGCCAAACGCATGCAGTCGCATGCAAGTGGGACAGGCCCTTAACTGTCTTCTGTAAATTGGACCAGGTTTGATTCAACTTTGGGTGCTGCCTGTGTGGAGTTTGCAGATTCTGCTGGGTGGAACAGTGGCATAGCGGTAGAGTTGCTGCCTTACAGCGCCAAACACCCGGGTTCGATCCTGACTACGGGTGTTGTCTGTATGGAGTTAATGAGTGCGTAGGTTTTTCTCCGGGTGCTCTGGTTTCCTCCCACAATCCAAAGATATCCAGGTTTGTAGGTTAATTGGCTTGGTAAAATTGTAAATTATCCCTGGTGTGTATAATAGTGTGAGATACAGCAAGGATTTCAAAAATAAAGGTATTTTTAATAGCTATTTTTTTGATGTGCTGGTTGTATGTTAAATCGTTTAATAGAGAATCATTGCACATGTGTCAATGGCTTGACTGCCAGCCACCTCCATTGAGGTAGACTGTGTGTGCAGGAAGGAACTGCAGATGCTGGTTGAAACCGAAGATAGACACCAAATGCAGGAGTAACTCAGCGGGACAGGCAGCATGTCTGGAGAGAAAGAAGAGTTGAAATTTCAGGTCGAAATCCTGCTTCAGTCTGAAGGTAGACCAAAAGGGAAGTACAGGGAGCAGAATACAGTTCTCAGCATTGTAGTGCATCAGTTCCATAAACAAAGTCTAATGCCCGCAATGTGGTGGAGGTGAATCGAACAGTCACCTTGCTTATGGAAGGACTTTTCAGAAGCCTGAGGGGAAGAACCTGTTCCTGAGTCACGCTGAGTCACGTTGCAAGCTCCTGTGCCTTCTGCCCAATGGGAGCAGGGAGAAGAAGGAATGACCAGGGTGGGACAAGTCTTTGAATATGTTAGTTGCTCTCTTTATATAGCTTTTTATGTACGTATATATGTATATATAAAAGAAGATGGTTCGGTCAAATATATGTCACTATATTGATGGTCAATCACTCTGAGAATCACTCACCTGGTGGCACACCGCCAATAAGTTTCCTGGGGGTCTTTGGAGTTTGGGTATCAGTGTCGTTCACACCATTGGTGGGAGATATTTCCTCCTCTTCATATTCATTCATTAGAGCAAATGCATGAAATCTGCCGGGACATAAGCGCGTGCACATTAAGAAATATTTAGTAATGGCCAGCAGGGCCACACGTCACTGGGTATTTCAGGAACCGCTGGTCTCAATGGCTTTCACACATTATGTAAAAACTCGGTACATCTACCCCGCCTATCGCCCTGATGATCTTACCCACCTCTATGAGATCACCCTTCATCCTCTTGTGCTCCAAGGAATAAAGTCCTTGCCCGCCCCCTAACTTCTCCCTATGAGCTCAGGCCCTCTCGAGTCCCGGCAGCATCCTTGTAAATCTTCACTGCACCCTTTCCAGTTTAATGACATCAACATGTACTGGGCTATAAATCAGCAGCGAAGTTTCACAATAGTAACAATTCCAAGCAGACTTAAGGAATCTTTGAGGAAAACATTGATTCAGTAAGAAAAGATACTGAGAAAGACAAATGAAATAGACAATTGAAAATATTTGGAGGCCAGAATAACATCTGGGATCTTGGTTATAACATGTTTCTTGGAAAGCTTGATATTATATTGGCTGCACAGACAATATAATGGAGAGTATTCCTGGAGGTTTAGGATTCAGGTAGACACTTAATCTAGAAGGTGCATTTTTGGGCTCTGAGTTCCAACCAGTGTCATTATCACAATGCCGGCAAAGCACAAAAAATGCACAACATGCTTAGCAGGTCAGGCAGCAACTGTGGTACAGCAGTAATATTGCCGTTCGAGGGCCCTCTATTGGAACTGAAATGAAAGACGACTGACCCAAAACATTAGCTCTGTTTCTCTCTCTGCAGATGCTGCCTGAACTACTGAGCACTTCCAGCATTTGTTATGTTGACTCTCCTATCTAATAGAAGCACAATATGTACATGCCTGTAGACATGGAGATATTTTTTGTTAGTATTCATTGCCCTTGAGAAGGTGGTGGTGAACCTCTGCTTCGTCTTCTTGCGAACGGCGTGCACAGCCTAAAGTTGTAGGACAACTTGTACTATTTGATCTTATTTGATTATGCCGGTTCGATTGCATTAGTCGAAACAGGGAGGACCACGTGAAGGTTGCAATCATCCACCCCGTGAACCTCTGCATTCAATTGTTGCAATCCTTCTGGTGAAGGTTACTCCCACCAAGCTCTGAGAGGAGTTCCAGTATTTCAACCCAGTGACAATAAAATAAGGGTGATATATTTCTTGTTCAGGTTAATAGAAACATAGAAACATAGAAAATAGGTGCAGGAGTAGGCCATTCGGCCCTTCGAGCCTAAACCACCATTCAATATGATCATGGCTGATCATCCAACTCAGTATCCTGAACCTGCCTTCTCTCCATATCCCCTGATCCCTTTAGCCACAAGGACCACATTGGCTTAAATATAGCCAATGAACTGGCTTCAACTACCTTCTGAGGCAGATAGTTCCAGAGATTCACCACCCTCTGTGTGAAAAAAGTTTTTCTCATCTTGGTCCTAAAATATTTCCTCCTTATCCTTAATTGTGACCCCTTGTTCTGGACTTCCCCAACATTGGGAATAATCTTCCTACATCTAGCCTGTCCAACCCCCTAAGAATTTTGTAGGTTTCTATAAGATCCCCCCTCAATCTTCTAAATTCTAGCGAGTATAAGCCGAGTCTATCCAGTCTTTCTTCATATGATAGTCCTGACATCCCAGGAATCAGTCTGGTGAACTTTCTCTGTACTCCCTCTATGGCAAGAATGTTTTTCCTCAGATTAGGAGACCAAAACTGTACGCAATACTCCAGGTGTGGTCTCACCAAGACCCTGTACAACTGCAGTAGAACCTCCCTGCTCCTATACTCAAATCCTTTTGCTATGAATGCTAACATACCATTCGCTGTCTTCACTGCCTGCTGCACCTGCATGCCTACTTTCAATGAATGGTCTACCATGACACCCAGGTCTCGTTGCATCTCCCCTTTTCCTAATCGGCCACCATTCAGATAATAGTCTACTTTCCTGTTTTTGCCACCAAAGTGGATAATCTCACATTTATCCACATTATACTGCATCTGCCATGCATTTGCCCACTTACCCAGCCTATCCAAGTCACCATGCAGCCTCCTAGCATCCTCCTCACAGCTAACACTGCCCCCCAGCTTCGTGTCAGCTGGGTTTCAGCAACTAAGTTACAGAGAAAGGTTGAATAAGTTAGGTCTTTATTCTCTGGAGCACAGAAGGTTAAGGGGGGACTTGATAGAGGTCTTTAAAATGATGAAAGGGATAGACAGAGTTGATGTGGATAAGCTTTTCCCTTTGAGAGTAGGGAAGATTCAAACAAGGGGACATGACTTCAGAATTAAGGGACAGAAGTTTAGGGGTAACATGAGGGGGAACTTCTTTACTCAGAGAGTGGTAGCGGTGTGGAATGAGCTTCCAGTGGAAGTGGTGGAGGCAGGTTTGTTGGTATCATTTAAAAATAAATTGGATAGGCATATGGATGAGAAGGGAATGGAGGGTTATGGTATGAGTGCAGGCAGGTGGGACTAAGGGAAAATAATTGTTCGGCACGGACTTGTAGGGCCGAGATGGCCTGTTTCTGTGCTGTAATATGTTTTATCTGGTTATATGGTGTCATCTGCAAACTTGGAGATGTTGCATTCAATTCACTCGTCCAAATCATTAATATATATTGTAAATAGCTGGGGTCCCAGCACTGAGCCTTGCGGTACCCCACTAGTAATGTGCACATGGGGGAAAATGTACAAGCAATATTTCACTGCACGTGAGGCTTTTGTACTTCTTGGCAGAGGTGGTGGGATTGGGAGCTGCTGTGGGAGTGGTTTAGCAGTATGTGTAGGAAGGAACTGCAAATGCTGGTTTATACAGAAGATAGACACAAAGTGCTGGAGTAACTCAGCGGGTCAGGCAGCGTTCTTCTACAGTCTGGAGAAGGGTTCCGACCCAAAACAATCGCCCATCCTTTTTCCCCACAGATGCTACCTGACCCACTGAGTTACTCCAGCACATTGTGTCCAGCATAACTAAGTAGTTGTGGTGCATTTTGTAGATTGGACACATGAGAGTGGTTGTGAGCCAGGAGTAGATATGTCATTTAAGTGGCCGTCTTTATCCTGTATGGTATTGATTTCCTTGAGACTTGTTGGGCCTACATTCATTAAGGCCATGGAAGAATACCCATAATGGTCCAGGCTTGTAGATCCTGGAAGAGCTTTGGAGGTGAGTCACTTGTTGCTGGATATCTGGTTTTGTAGCCATTGTATTTGTACAGTTGAGTTTCCAGTTGAAGGGTGACCTCCAGGATATTAATGTTTGAGAAAGAACTGCTGATGCTGGAAAAATCAAAGGCAGACAAAAATGCTGGAGAAACTCAGCGGGTGAGGCAGCATCTATGGAGCGAAGGAATAGGTGACGTTTCGGGTCGAAGTCTGAAGAAGGGTCTCGACCCGAAACGTCACCTATTCCTTCGCTCCATAGAAGCTGCCTCACCCGCTGAGTTTCTCCAGCATTTATGTCCACCTTCCAGGATATTAATAGTGGAGAACTTAGTGAACATAATTCCATTAAATGTCAATGGTAGGTAGTCAAGTTCCTTCATACCTGGCACTTTTGTGGTTGAATAACACTTGCCAATTACCAACCCCTTGCCTGTACAAGTCTCGCTGGATGGAATAGCGCAAAACCACCTGTAAATATCCCCTCCAGGTGAAGTACAAGACAACCCACAGTGAAGTTCTTTTAATGAGACTTTAGGTACAGGTGACCTCCACATTTGAAAGGGGGGGGGGGGGGTGGGGGGACGTTGTTCCTAGAAAACAGGCTTTATCACGGTTTTCCACAATTTGAAGCTCCGTCATCTGCACGTGTCAAGTCACGCGTTAAATGTTATAACATTTGTTGATTATTTACTTTCTTTATACACAAATTCTGTGAGAGCAAATTTAATTCTGCATCTCAAATTTCCGTGTAGTGATTTCTAAATTCGGTAAGAGTGAATTTCTGTAATCCAAACGGCCATAATACAGAGGTTGCCTGTACTCACAGGTTCATACGCAAGTTCTTGGAGCAGTATTAGGCCATTCGGCCCATCAACTCTACTCTGCCATTCAATCATGGCTGATCTATCTGTCCCTTTCCTAGTGCTTTTATCTAATTCCACCAGCTAATTAATGAACCGAAACACTCACCAGTATAACGTATTATATTACATTTTAAGATGTTTGTGAGATGGATCTGTTGATTAATTAATAGTTCTTAAGGTCCAGGTCACAAGTAAAATAAGCAGCTTGCACATCAAGATAATTAAGCAGAAATCTAAAGCTTTTAAGTAGTTTCATAGCATTATAGACAATAGACAATGGGTGCAGGAGGAGGCCATTCGGCCCTTTGAGCCAGCACCGCCATTCACTGTGATCATGGCTGATCATCCCCAATCAGTACCCCGTTGCTGCCTTCTCCCCATATCCCCTGACTCCAAGTCAAATCAGTTTAAGCAAAAATAGCTACTCGTATTATATTTCAAATTGTCATTAACTTAAAAAACATACCGGTATTCTATCACATATTAATTGATAATTTTTCAGTTGACAGATGAGAATAACCATATAATATAACCATATAACCATATAACAATTACAGCACGGAAACAGGCCATCTCGACCCTTCTAGTCCATGCCGAACACATAATCTCCCCTAGTCCCATATACCTGCGCTCAGATCATAACCCTCCATTCCCTTCCCATCCATATAACTATCCAATTTATTTTTAAATGATAAAAACGAACCTGCCTCCACCACCTTCACTGGAAGCTCATTCCACATAGCTACCACTCTCTGAGTAAAGAAGTTCCCCCTCATGTTACCCCTAAACTTCAGTCCCTTAATTCTCAAGTCATGTCCCCTTGTTTGAATCTTCCCTACTCTCAGTGGGAAAAGCTTTTCCACGTCAACTCTGTCTATCCCTCTCATCATTTTAAAAACCTCTATCAAGTCCCCCCTTAACCTTCTGCGCTCCAAAGAATAAAGCCTTAACTTCACCGTGTACTTTCAATTTCTTCCTGGTACTCGGACTAGAGTTTAGCTTAGTTTGGATATATAGCACGGAAACCGCGCCGACCAGCGATCACCCCATGCATTAGTACTGTCCAACACACCAGGCACAATTTACAATCTTTACCAAAGCCAATTAACCTACAAACCTGTACGTCTTTAGAGTGTGGGAGGAAACCGAAGCACCCGAAGAAATCCCACGCAGGTCACAGTGAAAACGAACCTACTCCGTAGAGACGGCACCCGTAGTTAAGTTCGAACCCGAGTCTCTGGCGCTGCAAGGCAGCAACTCTGGTGGGTGGTTGTGACTAGAAAACTGGTTATGCTTTGTTTGGACAGAATTGGTCATTTTTGATGCGTGGCTGAAGGACTGGTGCAGTGGGCAGGGATTCAAGTTTCTGGATCATTGGGACTTCTTTTGGGGAAGGTGGGACCTGTACAGAAAGGACGGGCTGCACTTGAGCCCGAGGGGGACTAATATCCTGGCGGGGAGATTTGCAAAGGCTACTGGGGAGACTTTAAACTAGAACGGTTGGGGGGGGGAGGGACTCAAATAGGACTCAAATAGAGAAAGCTAGAGTGTGGACAGAGTGTGAGACAGGAGGCAGAGAAGGGAAGCACTCGGACCCAAAATCTAGAGGAGAAAGAAGAAAAAGAAAATAAACAGCGAATAAGAGGTGGTAGGTTTCTTATATGTGCATATTTTAATGCTAGGAGCATTGTAAGAAAGGTGGATGAGCTTAGAGCCTGGATTGACACCTGGAAGTATGATGTTGTGGTGATCAGTGAAACATGGTTGCAGGATGGCTGTGATTGGAAACTAAATATTCCAGGATTTCGTTGCTTCAGGTGTGATAGAATTAGAGGGGCAAGAGGTGGAGGTGTTGCATTGCTTATCAGGGAAGATATTACAGCAGTGCTTTCGCAGGATAGATTAGAGGGCTTGTCTAGGGAGGCTATTTGGGTGGAACTGAGAAGTGGGAAAGGTGTAACACTTATAAGGGTGTATTATAGACCGCCAAATGGGGAGTGAGAATTGGAAGAGCAAATACGTAAGGAGATAGCAGATATTAGTAGTAAGCACAAGGTAGTGATTATGGGAGATTTCAATTTTCCACACATAGACTGGGAAACACATTCTGTAAATGGGCTGGATGGTTTGGAGTTTGTAAAATGTGTGCAGGATAGTTTTTTGCAGTAATACATAGAGGTACCTACTAGAGAAGGGGCAGTGCTGGACCTCCTGTTAGGAAATGAGACAGGTCAGGTGGCAGAGGTATGCGTTCTGGAGCACTTCGGGTCCAGTGATCACAATACCATTAGTTTCAATATAATTATGGAGAGGGTCAGAACTGGACCTAGGGTTGAGATTTTTGATTGGAGAAAGGCTAACTTTGATGAGATGCGAAAGGATTTAAAAGGAGTGAATTGGGACATTTTGTTTTATGGGAAGGATGTAGAAGAGAAATGGAGGAAATTTAAAGGGGAAATTTTAAGAGTACAGAATCTTTATGTCCCTGTTCGGTTGAAAGGAAATAGTAAAAATTGGAAAGAGCCATGGTTTTCAAGGGAAATTGGACACGGTTCGGAAAAAGAGAGAGATCTACAATAATTATAGACAGCATGGAGTAAATGAGGTGCTTGAGGAGTATAAAGAATGTAAAAAGAATCTTAAGAAATAAATTAGAAAAGCTAAAAGAAGATATGAGGTTGCTTTGGCAAGTAAGGTGAAAGTAAATCCAAAGGGTTTCTACAGCTCTATTAATAGCAAAAGGATAACGAGGGATAAAATTGGTCCATTAGAGAGACAGAGTGGAAAGCTATCTGCAGAGCCCAAATAAATGGGGGAAATATTGAACAATTTCTTTTCTTCGGTATTCACCAAGGAGAAGGATAATGAATTATGTGAGGTAAGGGAAACAAGTAGAGTAGCTATGGATACTATGAGATTCAAAGAAAAAGTACTGACACTTTTGAAAAATATAAAAGTGGATAAGTCTCCAGGTCCTGACAGGATATTCCCTAGGACATTGAGGGAAGTTAGTGTAGAAATAGCAGGGGCTATGACAGAAATATTTCAAATGTCATTAGAAACGGGAATAGTGCCCGAGGATTGGCGTACTGCGCATGTTGTTGCATTGTTTAAAAAGGGGTCTAAGAGTAAACCTAACAATTATAGACCTGTTAGTTTGACTTCAGTGGTGGGCAAATTAATGGAAAAGATACTTAGAGATAATATATATAAGCATCTGGATAAACAGGGTCTGATTAGGAACAGTCAACATGGATTTGTGCCTGGAAGGTCATGTTTGACTAATCTTCTTGAATTTTTTGAAGAGGTTACTAGGGAAATTGATGAGGGTAAAGCAGTGGATGTTGTCTATATGGACTTTAGTAAGGCCTTTGACAAGGTTCCTCATGGAAGATTGGTTAAGAAGGTTCAATTGTTGGGTATTAATGCAGGAGTAGCAAGATGGATTCAACAGTGGCTGAATGGGAGATGCCAGAGAGTAATGGTGGATGGCTGTTTGTCAGGTTGGAGGCAGGTGACTAGTGGGGTGCCTCAGGGATATGTGTGGGGTCCACTGTTTTTTGTCATGTACATCAATGATCTGGATGATGGTGTGGTAAATTGGATTAGTAAGTATGCAGATGATACTAAGATAGGTGGTGTTGTGGATAATGAAGTAGATTTCCAAAGTCTACAGAGAGATTTAGGCCATTTGAAAGAATGGGCTGAAAGATGGCAGATGGAGTTTAATGTTGATAAGTGTGAGGTGCTACATCTTGGTAGGACAAATCAAAATAGGACGTACATGGTAAATGGTAGCAAATTGAGGAATGCAGTTGAACAGAGGGATCTAGGAATAACTGTGCTCAGTTCCCTGAAGGTGGAATCTCATGTAGATAGGGTGGTAAAGAAAGCTTTTGGTATGCTAGCCTTCATAAATCAGAGCAATGAGTATAGAAGTTGGGATGTAATGTTAAATTTGTACAAGGCATTGGTGAGACCAATTCTGGAGTATGGTGTACAATTTTGGTCGCCCAATTATTGGAAGGATGTCAACAAAATAGAGAGAGTACAGAGGAGATTTACTAGAATGTTGCCTGGGTTTCAGCAACTAAGTTACAAAGAAAGGTTGAATAAGTTAGGTCTTTATTCTTTGGAGTGCAGAAGGTTAAGGGGGGACTTGATAGAGGTCTTTAAAATGATGAGAGGGATAGACAGAGTTGATGTGGATAAGCTTTTCCCATTGAGAATAGGGAAGATTCAAACACGAGGACATTACTTCAGAATTAAGGGACAGAAGTTTAGGGATAACATGAGGGGGAAATTCTTTACTCAGAGAGTGGTAGCTGTGTGGAATGAGCTTCCAGTGGAAGTGGTGGAGGCAGGTTCGATTTTATCATTTAAAAATAAATTGGATAGTTACATGGATGGGAAAGGAATGGAGGGTTATGGTCTGAGTGCAGGTAGATGGGACTAGGGGAAAATAAGTGTTCGGCACGGACTTGTAGGGCCGAGGTGGCCTGTTTCTGTGCTGTAATTGTTATATGATTATATGATGTTAAAGTGAAGGAAAACACTATCGGCTCATTTGGCTACATACATACAGTAGCATGGCCATGGAAAAGTTCATAACCCAGAGGACTCCACCATAGCAAGGAACCACATTCAATGTGGCCTCAAAGTGGGGAAAGGAGAATGTATCACAAGGCAGTTTTTGTACAGTTTTGTCCACCATTTCTCTACAAACACCTGGGCATGAGAAAATTAAGACAGTTTGTTACTGTAAAGGCTAATAGGCCATTGTTGACCAAACAGAAATTATTCAATCAACAGGACAGGATAATAAGTAGAAAGCACAATACAGTGGGTGCTGGTTTTAAAAACAGAATAACATAGAAATACTCAAAAAATAGGTGTGGCATGGTGGCGTAGCGGTAGAGTTGCTGCCTTACAGCGCCAGAAACACAGGTTCGATCCTGACTACAGGTGTTGTCTGTACAGAGTTTGTACGTTCTCCCCGTGACTGCGTGGATTTTCCCCGGGTGCTCCAGTTTCCTCCCACGCTCCAGACGTACAGATTTATAGGTTAATTGGCTTCGGTACAGATTGTAAATTGGTGCTAGTGTGTAGGCTAGTGCTAGTGTACAGGGATCACTGGTCGGCGTGGACCAGTTGGACCAAAAGGCCTGTTTCCTCGAAAATTAAACTAAGTCAGGAAGAATCTTTCGAAAGAGAAACAGGGTTAGTATTTCAGAACTGTGACCTATCATCAGCAGTTTGAGGATTATTGAATCATTGAGATATATAGCATGGAAACAGGACCTTCAGTGCACCAAAACCCCTTTATCAAACACCCCTTTAAATTAATCCTCACTACACTAATCCCACTTTATTCTCTCCATTCCGTCAATTTGCCCTGATTTTTTCACTCACTTATACACTGGGGGCAATTTACAGAGGCCAATTCACTTTTACGAGGATGTTGCCAGGACTAGAGGGTGTGAGCTGTAGGGAGAGGTTGTAGGCTAGACTCGATTCCTTGGAGCGCAGGAGGATGAGGGGTGATCTTATGGAGGTGTATAAAATCATGAGAGGAATAGATCGGGTAAATGGACAGAATCACTTGCCCAGAGTACGGAAATCGAGAATCAGAGGACACGGGTTCAAGGTGAAGCGGAAAAGATTTAATAGGAATCTGAGGGGTAACTTTTTCACACAAAGGGTGGTGGGTGTATGGAACAAGCTGCCAGAGGAGGTAGTTGAGGCTGGAACTATCCCAATGTTCCCGCTGTTAGGGAAGTCCAGGACAAGGGGTCACAGCTTAAGGATAAGGGGGAAATCCTTTAAAACCAAGATGAGAAGAACTTTTTTCACACAGAGAGTGGTGAATCTCTGGAACTCTCTGCCACAAAGAGGGTAGTTGAGGCCAGTTCATTGGCTATATTTAAGAGGGAGTTAGATGTGGCCCTTGTGGCTAAGGGGATCAGGGGGTATGGAGAGAAGGCAGGTACGGGATACTGAGTTGGATGATCAGCCATGATCATATTGAATGGCGGTGCAGGCTCGAAGGGCCGAATGGCCTACTCCTGCACCTAATTTCTATGTCTATGTTTCTAATGTTTACGAAACAGTTAGGCAGGTACATGGATAGGCCATGTTTGGAGGCATATGGACCAAGCGCAGGCAGGTGGGACTAGTGTAGCTGGGACATGTTGGCCAGTGTGGGCAAGATGGGCCGAAGGGCCTGTTTCAACACCATCACTCTATGACTCTCTAACTTACCAACTCACACATCTTTGGGATGTAGGGTTGAAATCGGAGTATTCGGAAGAAACCCACGGAGTCACAGGGAGAATGTACACTACACATAGTTAACATCCGAAGTCAGCATTGAACCTGGGTCTCTGGAGCTGTAAGGCGGGAACTCTACTTGATACACCACGGTGCCACCCCTAACATAGCAGAAACCGGGATTCATAACCACTATATTCTGTCACTACACAATTATGCCTGGAAAATTGATCATGTGCTATTGTGATTTTCTATGTTACACCGTTCAATTTCAGTGAGAAATTATATTGGAAATTGTGGACACTGCATGGATCATGTCAAGGTGTACAGGGAGTACGGAGAAGGTTCACCAGACCGATTCCTGGGATGTCAGGACTTTCATATGAAGAAAGACTGGATAGACTCGGCTTGTACTCGCTAGAATTTAGAAGATTGAGGGGGGGGGGATCTTATAGAAACTTACAAAATTCTTAAGGGGTTGGACAGGGTAGATGCAGGAAGATTGTTCCCGATGTTGGGGAAGTCCAGAACAAGGGGTCACAGTTTAAGGATAAGGGGGAAATCTTTTAGGACCGTGATGGGAAGAACATTTTTCACACAGAGAGTGGTGAATCTCTGGAATTCTCTGCCACAGAAGGTAGTTGAGGCCAGTTCATTGGCTATATTTAAGAGGGAGTTAGATGTGGCCCTTGTGGCTAAAGGGATCAGGGGGTATGGAGAGAAGGCAGGTACAAGATACTGAGTTGGATGATCAGCCATGATCATATTGAATGGCGGTGCAGGCTCGAAAGGCCGAATGGCCTACTCTTGCACCTATTTTCTATGTTTCTATCATGCCAGGATGTCTTTGCTGCAGAATACCAATAACACTACGACCTTCAGGAGCTGCTGAAGGTCCACTCCAACTCATCTAACCCACTGATCACTACCACCCCATTCCTTGACTCTCTACACATTTGCACCCCTCTTCCTGCAACAGCCTGGGCATTTGGAAAAGCAGAGAATTATTAGGGCGAGTCATCATGGCTTTGTGTGGGGGAGATCGTGCCTTGACATTTTACAAGAGGTGATGAAGATGATTGATGCATGTAATCAGCTGGATGGCGTATACATTGATTTTTGTAAGGGTTTTGGCAAGGTCCTTCATGGTAGGCTGACTCGGAATATTAAGGCATTAATCATATCAGGTCAGGACCCTTCTTCTGAAATCACTCAAGCACTTGGTGCCTTTTTTCTGTTATGGGAAAGTGGGACTAGCTTGGATGGATGAGTTGGGCCAAAGGGCTTATTTAGGTGCGGTATGACTCTCTGAAAGTGACAACACAAGCACATAAAGTGATAAAGACATACGGCATTGGAGTAGTAAAATTGTGACACAAGGGACAGCAGATGCTGGAACGTGGAACAACAAATAGTCTTGAGGAATTCAGCCGATCAGGCAGCGTCTGTGTAAGGAAATGGACAGTCAATCTTTCATGCGTGCTAGACAAAAATGCTGGAGAAACTCAGCGGGTGCAGCAGCATCTATAGAGCGAAGGAAATAGGCAAAGTTTCAGGCCGAAACCCTTCTTCAGACTGATGTAGGGTGGGGAGGGCGGGGAGAAGAAAGGAGAAAGGAAGTGGAGGAGCCAGAGGGCTGAGGGAGAGCTGAGAAGGGGAGGAGACAGCAAGGGCTACCGTAAATTGGAGAAGTCAATGTTTATGCCGCTAGGGTGCAGACTGCCCAAGCGGAATACGAGGTGCCACTCCTCCAATTTCAGGTGGTGCTCACTCTGGCCATGGAGGAGGCCCAGGACAGAAAGGTCGGATTTGGAATGGGAGGGGGAGTTAAAGTGCTGAGCCACAGGGAGATCAGGTTGGTTAATGATGACCGAGTGGAGGTGTTCGGCGAAACGATCGGCAAGCCTACGCTTGGTCTCACCGATGTAGATCAGCTGACATCTAGAGCAGCGGATGCAATAGATGAGGTTGGAGGAGGTGCAGGTGAACCTCCGTCGCACCTGGAACGACTGCTTGGGTCCTTGAATGGAGTCGAGGGGGGAGGTAAAGCGACATGTGTAGCATCTCTTGCGGTTGCAAGGGAAAGTGCCCGGGGACGGGGTGGTACGGGAGGAAGACAAGGGAGTTGTGGACGGAGCGGTCTTTACGGAAAGCAGACAGGGGGGGAGATGGGAAGATGTGGCGAGTGGTGGGGTCACGTTGGAGGTGGCAAAACTGACGGAGGACTATTTGTTGTATGTGACGGCTAGTGGGGTGAAAGGTGAGGACTATGGGGACTCTGCCCTTGTTGCGAGTGGGGGGGATGGGGAGAGAGAGCAGTATTACGGGGTATTGAAGAGACCCTAGTGAGAGCTTCATCTAAAGTAGGGGTCTCTCCTCAGCCTCCGATGCTCTTGACAAAATGATCCTGGGCTGGGTGAGTGGGCAAATGCATGGCAGATGCAGTATAATGTGGATAAATGTGAGGTTATCCACTTTGGTGGCAAAAACAGGAAAGTAGACTATTATTTGAATGGTGGCCGATTAGGAAAAGGGGAGATGCAACGAGACCTGGGTGTCATGGTACACCAGTCATTGAAAGTAGGCATGCAGGTGCAGCAGGCAGTGAAGACAGCGAATGGTATGTTAGCATTCATAGCAAAAGGATTTGAGTATAGAAGCAGGGAGGTTCTACTGCAGTTGTCCAGGGTATTGGTGAGACCACACCTGGAGTATTGTGTACAGTTTTGGTCTCCAAACCTGAGGAAGGACATCCTTGCCTTAGAGGGAGTACAGAGAAGGTTCACCAGACTGATTCCTGGGATGTCAGGACTTTCATATGAAGAAAGACTGGATAGACTCGGCTTGTACTCGCTAGAATTTAGAAGATTGAGGGGGATCTTACAGAAACTTACAAAATTCTTAAGGGGTTGGACAGGCTAGATGCAGGAAGATTGTTCCCGAGGTTGGGGAAGCCCAGGACAAGGGGTCACAGTTTAAGGATAAAGGCAAAATCCTTTAGGACCGAGATGAGAAAAAAAATTTTCACGCAGAGAGTGGTGAGTCTCTGGAACTCTCTGCCACAGAAGGTAGTTGAGGCCAGTTCATGGGCTATATTTAAGAGGGAGTTACATGTGGCCCTTGTGGCTAAAGGGATCAGGGGGTATGGAGAGAAGGCGGGTACAGGATACTGAGTTGGATGATCAGCCATGATCATATTGAATGGCGGGTGCAGGCTCAAAGGGCCGAATGGCCTACACCTGCACCTATTTTCTATGTTTCTATGATCCATGTGTGTCCCACCTCTCTGTACAGCTCGTACTTTCTAATCCATGCGACATCCTGGTGAACATCTGCAACTTCCCCAAAGCCTCCAAATCCTTCCTGTAATGGGACGGCCAGAATAGTACCCAGTACTCCAACTGCGGCAAAAACAATTTTTTTTTTTTACAGCAGCGATTTCCCGATGGAATGTGGTAGGAAACCGAAGATCTCGGAGAAAACCCACGCAGGTCACGGGGAGAACGTACAAACTCCACAAAGATAGCATCGATAAATCGAACCTGGGTCTCCGGCGCTGCATTCGCTGTAAGGCAGCAACTCTACGCTGGGTCAGGGCAGTCACGATAGTGCAGCGGTAGAGTTGCTGCCTTATGCCCCTGTCCCACTTAGGAATCCCGAACGGAAACCTCTGGAAACTTTGCGCCCCACCCAAGGTTTCCGTGCGGTTCCCGGAGGTTTTTGTCAGTCTCCCTACCTGCTTCCACTACCTGCAACCTCCGGCAACCACCTGCAACCTCCGGGAACTGCACGGAAACCTTGGGTGGGGAGCAAAGTCTCCAGAGGTTTCCGTTCAGGTTTCCTAAGTGGGACAGGGGCATTACAGCGAATGCAGCGCCGGAGACCCAGGTCCGATTTATCGGTGCTGTCTTTATGGAGTTTGCACGTTCTCCCCGTGACCAGCATCGGTTTCCTACCACATTCCAAAGACGTACAGGGTTTTAGGTTAATTGGCTTGGTAAATGTACAAATTGTCCCCAGTGGGTGTAGTTTAGTGTTAATGTGCGGGGATCGCTGGTTGGCGTGGGCCCGGAGGGCCGAAGGGCCTGTTTCCGCACTGTATCTCTAAACTAAACTAAACTAAAGGGTGCCGAGTATAAATGTCGGGAAATTGTGTTTCTGCTGTAAAAAAAAAAATTGATTCAGTCGCAGTTGGAGTACTGGGTACTATTCTGGTCGTCCCATTACAGGAAGGATGTGGAGGCTTTGGGGAAGTTGCAGAAGATGTTCACCAGGATGTTGCATGGATTAGAGAGTACGGGCTGTACGGAGAGGTGGGACACACTTGGATCCTTTTCTCAAGGGCATCGGAGGTTGAGGGGAGACTTGATGGAAGTTTATAAGAATTATTCAAGGCGTAAATTGTGTAGCTAGTTGGAGTCTCTTCTTCAGGGTGGAAACGTCAACCACTTAGACGTCATCAGTTTAAGGTGAAAGGCGGAAGTTCAAAGGAGATTTATGAGTCAGTGTTTTTTTTTTAAAATATAGTGAGTGGTAGGTGTCGGGAACAGTCTGCATGGAGGAAGTGGTGGAAGCAGATGCAAAGGCTGTTAGACAGACACAAACAGGCCGGGAATTGAGGGTTATAGATCATGTGCACGCAGATGCACAGTTTAAAATAGCATCGTGGTCGACAAGGACATCGTGGGCTGAATGATTCGAGTCCAGCAATGTATCACAACATCAGACAGCATAGAAAATAGACCCTTCGGCCCATCATATCTCTGCTACATTCCTCCATGCCTTGCTCGTTTAGAGAGCCTGTTACCTCTTAAATGCTGAAACAAAGAACTGCAGATGCTGGTGAGACCACATCTGGAGTATTGTGTACAGTTTTGATCTCCCCATTTGAGGAAGGACATCCTTGTGATTGAGGCAGTGCAGGGTAGGTTCACGGGATTGATCCCTGGGATGGCGGGACTGTCATACGAGGAAAGATTGAAAAGACTAGGCTTGTATTCACTGAAGTTTAGAAGGATGAGGGGATATCTTATAGAAACATTAAAAATTATAAAAGGAATGGACATTGGAATGCTGGAAAAATGTTCCCGATGTTGGGCGAGTCCAGAACCAGGGGCCACAGTCTTAGAATAAAGGGGAGGCCATTTAAGACTGAGGTGAGAAAAAAAAACCTTTTCACCCAGAGAGTTGTGAATTTGTGGAATTCCCTGCCACAGAGGGCAGTGGAGGCCAATTCACTGGATGGATTTAAGAGAGAGTTAGATAGAGCTCTAGGGGCAATCAAGGGATATGGGGAGAAGGCAGGCACGGGTTATTGATTGGGGATGATCAGCCATGATCATAAGGAATGGCGGTGCTGGCTCGAAGGGCTGAATGGCCTCCTCCTGCACCTATTTTCTATGTTTTCTAATACACAAAAGGGCACAAAGTGCTGGAGCAACACAGCAGGTCAGGCAGCATCTTTAGAAAACATGGATAGGTGATGTTTTGTCTGAAAGAGCCTAGTTCAGACTGACTGTGTGTGTGTGTGTGTGGGGGGGGGGGGGGGGGGGGGGGGGGGGGGGGGGGGGGGGGGGGGGGGGGGGGGGGGGGGGGGGGGGGGGGGGGGGGGGGGGGGGGGGGGGGGTTGGGGGGAGGTAGAAAACTGGAAAAAAGTAGAGGCAGTACAAAATGTGGTAGGGAACTGGCCTTAAGGTGGTCTGAAGAAGGGTCTCAACCCAAAATGTCACCTATCCATGTTCTCTAGAGATGCTACCTGACCCGTTAAGTTACTCCAGCACTTTTGTCTTTTAAATGTAGTTATAGTTCCTGATGTTGTGAGAGATCCCCTTTAACCGTCTTCCCTCTCACCTTAAACCAATGCCCTCTAGCTTTAAGTAAGTAAGTTTAAGTAAGTAAGTAAGTTTATTGGCCAAGTATTCACATACAAGGAATTTGCCTTGGTGCTCCGCCCACAAGTAAAACATGACATACAGTGACAGTTATGAATGACTCAGAAAACACTAAACATTAATAATAATAAAACATTAATGACAAAACACCATTGATCAAGCCTGTGAACCAACAAAATACCAGATGAAAGGGAGGCTACAAATTTTTGGCTGTCGAGTAGAGCAACTACCCGTGGATAAAAGCTGTTTTTATGTCTGGCTGTGGCAGCTTTGACAGTCCGGAGTCGCCTTCCAGAGGGAAGTGATTCAAAGAGTTGAGAAATCTGGAACGATGTTTGGAGGTACCGTATGTCCGATGTTTATGAGTACTTCGCTCGTGAAAGTAATCTTTGCAGGGTTTTCACAGACGACACAAACGAACAAACACATACAAAACAGCAAGGAGCAGTACACCGTGGCCGCCATTGTCGGCGCCAGCAGCAGCAGCAGCTACACTGCAAGCCTCTTAGTCGTCCCTACATTCAGACTCTGCCTATCTACCATATCTATACCTCTCATGATTTTATATACCTCTATCATGTCACCTCTTAGCCTCCTTCACTCCAGAAAAACCAAGCCTATCCAATCTCTCATAATAACTCAAGCCCTCACAGGCCTCACTCCCCACCAACATCCTCAGGACTTTCTACAGGGGTACGGTGGAGTCTGTACTCACGTACTGCATAAATACGTGGTACTCCACCTGCAACTGCAACCCGGACAGGAAGGCTCTGCAGAGGGTAGTGAGGGGAGCAGAGAGGATCATTGGCGTCTCGCTACCCTCGGTACAAGAACTGTTCCAGAGCCGCTGTCTGAAAAAAGCTCAGAGAATTGCTAAGCACAAACTGCACCCCCTCCACACACACCTGGATCTCCTGCTATCAGGCAAGAGATATCGAAGCATCAAAGCCCGGACTACAAGACTGCTAAACAGCTTCCTACCACAGGCTGTGAGGCTGCTAAACAGTCACTCTGTACTCACAGTCACTTGATTCTGCGGCTGGCACGGACACTTTAATAACTGGCACTGGCCACTCAAATCAGCTGCCCCGGACATTTTTATGATTGGTTTATTGTATTTTAACGTTGTGTTTTACCTGCTTTTAACTATTTATTTATACTGTTCCATCAGGGATGGATTGTTTTTAGTGTTATTATGTGTGAAACGTTTTAAATTTCATGTGCGAAGCTCCGCTATTCCCTGGGAAACGTCTTTTCATTTTGCACTGTACAACTGTTGCTTGCAAGATGACAATAAAGGTTGATTGATTGATTGATTGAACATGCTTGTGAATCTTTCTACACCCTCCCAAGGCTAACCACAATTTTTCTGTCGTGTAATATCCAGAATGGCTCAGGAAACTCCAAGTGCAGCCTAACCATTGTTTTGTACAACAAAGCTCTTGCAATCAATAAAAGCAAGTTTACCATGCCTCTTCTTCATCACCCTGTCTACCTGTATTGTCAGTTATTGGGAACTTCCTAAAATGCATAATTTTGCTACTGTGTGAATTAAATTTAATATCCCTTTCATTGGTTGGCGGCGCGACTCACCCGTTGCAGCGGCCCCTACAGCCTGTCTGTCTTTTTTTTTATTTTTTGTCTAGTTAAATGTAGTGTTTGGTGTTTTTTAATAGTGTTTTTAAATGTGTACATGTGGGGGGCGGGGGGGGAGGGGGAAACTGTTTAAATCTCTTCCCTGTCCGGGAGACCCGACCTTTTCCCTGTTGGGTCTCCGTTGTCGTTGGGGCCTAGCACCGTGGAGCGGCCTCCAACCTGAATGACCCGGGGGCTCGGGAGACTGCGGAGCTGCGGACTACTCACCATCGGAGCGTGGGGAGCGGTGGTGACTCGCTGCTGCAACGCGACTCCTGGGGCTCGGAGGCTCCAGCAACGCAGCCGCAGGTCCGGTGAACTGGGACATCGGGAGCTCGCGGGTCCGGGGGGAGAGAGACCGCTTCCCGGAGCTCCCACAACGCGACTTCTCCAGCCCGTATCGCGGGGTTGGAACAACCCGGACCGGGACCGTACATCACCTGGCGCGGCTTCATGGCCGTGGGACTTATCATCACCCGCCTGGGGCTTGGACATCGGGAGAGAAATTGAGAGCAGGGGAGAGAAAAGACTTTGCCTTCCATCACACTGGGTTCACTGTGATGGATGTTTGTGTGAATTTAATTGTGTGTATGTCTGTAGGACATTGTCTTTGTTTGTATGGCTGTGGAAACAACATTTCGTTTGAGTCTCACTGGGGCTCAAATGACAATAAATTTGTATTGTATTGTATTGTATTGTTGTATGTGTCCACTATCCCAGCTGATCAATGTCCAGTTGCATCCTTGACCATCTTCACTGCCTACTATACCACCAATTTTGGTGTGATCTCTTGGTGCTTTTTGGGCTGCACAGTGGTAGAGGTGCTGCCTTGCAGCGTTCGACATCTAGGTTCGATCCTGACTCTGGATGCTGTCTGTACAGAGTTAGTACGTTCTCCCTGTTTTCTCTTGGTGCTCTGGTTTCATTACACATCCCAAAAAGGTTAATTGGCTTCTGTAAATTGTAAATTGTCCCTAGCATGTACATAGTGTTATTGTACGGGGTGATGGCTGGTTGGCGCATACTCGGTGGGCCGAAGGGCTTGTTTCCATGCTCTATCTCTAAAGTCAAAAGCAAAGTGCAAACTTGGGCATTTCAGAAGTAAAACAAATTCTGCAAAACACCAATGATCCCATGCTCTATAAATTCAGGCTGTGTCAGAAGGAGTTTAAGGGCCTGATCCACCAGCATGTGATAGCATGCGTCTAGCGCGACCAAACGTGGCCGCTTTTAGGCATACGGCCTCGCAGGGCCGGTCCCACTTCGATCACCGGAGACGTATGGAGTTGTGCGGGGCTGGTCCCGACATCATGCGGGGCTCCAAATATTTTGCACCGTCTGAAAATCCCGCGCGACAACGGCCTGTCGGCCCGCATTGAGGCCGTACGCAGCGCCTCGACGTCGTACGCAGCGTCTTGATGCCGTAAGCAGCGTCTTGATGCCGTAAGCAGCGTCCCGACGTCGTACGCAGCGTCTTGACGGCGTACGCAGCGTCTTGACGGCGTACGCCTAACGTGTGGCGTTGCGCAATTAAGTCACCGCCCTGCGTGATGACGTCACCGCCCGACGCCATGCGACGTCCAAATTCAGTCGGCCCGCCTCCTGCCCAGCTGATTGGTGAGTATGATGTCGGGACCAGCCCCGCACAACTCCATACGCCTCCACGGTTGGAATTGGCGACGCCTCAAGCCACCACGTTTGGTCGCGCTAAACGCATGCAATCGCATGCTGGTGGGACAGGCCCTTTACGATTGTCTCTTGCCGTTTTATTGTCCTACCTTCCTGCAGTGCTTTGAGCCAATTCTTTCATAAACCGGATTGTTGCTTCCTCCTTCGCGTTGAACGAGATGGTGTGAACTGGGCGAGGGCTATTTGCCAACTTCTGACGCAAAAGCTCCCTCATTCCCTGAGGACCATCTCCCGCAGCAAAAAAATAGATGGCTTCAATCTGCAATTAAAAAAAACGTTATAATTATTCCATTGGTTTCATTCTTAAAAGCAAAAAGCAAGTGGGGTGCCTCAGGGATCTGTGTTGGGTCCTTTGTTGTTTGTCATGTACATCAATGATCTGGATGAAGGTGTGGTAAATTGGATTAGTAAGTATGCAGATGATACCAAGATAGGGGGTGTTGTGGATAATGAAGAGGATTTCCAAAGTCTACAGAGTGATTTAGGCCATTTGGAAAAATGGGCTGAAAGATGGCAGATGGAGTTTAATGCTGATAAATGTGAGGTGCTACACCTTGGCAGGACAAATCAAAATAGGACGTACATGGTAAATGGTAGGGAATTGAAGAATACAGTTGAACAGAGGGATCTGGGTATAACCGTGCATAGTTCCTTGAAGGTGGAATCTCATATAGATAGGGTGGTAAGGAAAGCTTTTGGTATGCTGGCCTTTATAAATCAGAGCATTGAGTATAGAAGCTGGGATGTAATGTTAAAATTGTACAAGGCATTGGTGAGACCAAATCTGGAGTATGGTGTACAATTTTGGTCGCCCAATTATAGGAAAGATGTCAACAAAATAGAGAGAGTACAGAGGAGATTTACTAGAATGTTGCCTGGGTTTCGACAACTAAGTTACAGAGATAGGTTGAATAAGTTAGGTCTTTATTCTCTGGAGCACAGAAGGTTAAGGGGGGACTTGATAGAGGTCTTTAAAATGATGAGACGGATAGACAGAGTTGATGTGGACAAGCTTTTCCCTTTGAGAATAGGGAAGATTCAAACAAGAGGACATGACTGAATTAAGGGACAGAAGTTTAGGGGTAATATGAGGGGGAACTTCTTTACTCAGAGAGTGGTAGCGGTGTGGAATGAGCTTCCAGTGGAAGTGGTGGAGGCAGGTTCATTGGTATCATTTAAAAATAAATTGGATAGGCATATGGATGAGAAGGAATGGAGGGTTATGGTATGAGTGCAGGCAGGTGGGACTAAGGGGAAAAAAAAAAACGTTGTTCGGCACGGACTTGTAGGGCCGAGATGGCCTGTTTCCGTGCTGTAATTGTTATATGGTTAAAATGGACAAACACAACAAGAGTGGACTGACCGATCCATCCCAGTGGGAAGGTTGCATTCCCAAATCATCTGTCTCAGCAAGTTACAGGGGAAGATATTTGCGTAGGAAGGAACTCTAGATGCTGGTTTACACCGAAGATAGACACAAAATGCTGGAGTAACTCAGCGGGACAAGCAGCATCTCTGGAGAGAAGGAACGGATGATGTTTCGGGTCGAGACCCTTCCTCAAACTGGGCGAGGAAGATATTTCTTGGTTGTATTTTTTTGCTGTTTCTCTTATATTTATCTTTTGACTTTAGTAAGTAAGTTTATAGTCAAATATTCACCTACAAGGAATTTGCCTTGGTGCTCTGCCCACAAGTAACAACATGACATACAGTGACAGTTATGAATAACTCAGAAAATACTAAACATTAATAATAACAATAATAATAATAATAATAAAACATTAATGATAAAACACCATTGATCAAGCATGTGAACCAACAAAATACCAGATCAAAGGGAGGCTACAGACTATTGGCTGTTGAGTAGAGCAGCTACTCGTGGATAAAAACTGTTTTTATGTCTGGCTGGGGCAGCTTTGACAATCCGGAGTCGCCTTCCAGAGGGAAGTGATTCAAAGAGTTTGTGGCCAGGGTGAGAGGGGTCAGAGATGATCTTGCCCGCTCGCTTCCTGGCCCTTGCAGTGTACAGTTCATGTAAACCAATGTACAGTTTATCTGATTAAATATGCTTGTCTTAGTGCCACAGCTATGTAGTCACTGCAGCACTTGACAGGAATGCAGATCTGAAATTAATGAATAAATAATGAAGCAGGGTTCACTATTCTAATGCCCAAGTTTCAATATAGGCATCCAAGGTACAAGGCCTGGTGCCAAAAACCACTCATTCAAAAAATATGCTCCACATTATGCGAGAAAATAATATGTGCAATGTAAATTGTTTATGCAATTTTTCAATCAGGCTTATAAAGTTACACCCAACAAAGACCTGAATTATGGACACTCAAACATAACAATGAGGTCTCATAATATTGTTACATTCAAAACATTGGTTTATGTTTATGAGTGGCAGAACTAGTTTCCTTTCTCTCTCTCCACCATCAATAAATGTTCTTTCCAACTCACTCTTATGTGCATTTGATGCCATTCCAATGATGTAAAGATGGAGGACTCAGTGGGGGGGGGGGGGGGCGCCGAGAATGAAGGGGGCCTGGCGGAGGGAGGGGGGGGGGGTAGGGGAGAGGAGGAAGGGGGGGGGGGGTAGGGGAGAGGAGGGAAGGGGGGGGGGGTAGGGGAGAGGAGGGAAGGGGGGGGTAGGGGAGAGGAGGGAAGGGGGGGGGGGGGGGAGGGGGAGGGGGGGGGGGGGGAGGGGGGGGGGGGGGGGGGGATGCCTGTTGCCACATGCAGTGAACTATTCTGTGAACATTTGTAACTATGTCAGCACCAAAACGTGGCGACATTTGTCTACTGCCTAGGTGAGGCCTGCTGTATGATTTTACCAGGTTGTATGCAAAACAAAGCATTTCACTGTACCTGAGCACAAAGTATCATGGAATCAAACATTACAATGCTGTAGTTATGACAGATTTGCCATATGTCTGTTTGCCAGCTGATGACCAAAATTCGACTTAGAGATGTCTGTAAAAGGGGAACCTGTTTGTTATCCGTGGGTGGCTTGTACTATTCTTTTACATCCAATCGTGTATTTTATTAACTTTATACTAGCTCCTCTGGAGCTGAAGAGTTAAAACCCAAAATAGTCCAGTTTTAATTTGTTTCAGTATTAGAGATGTAGCGCGGAACCCTGCAGCCCACCGAGTCCGCGCCGACCAGCGATCCCCGCACACGAACACTATCCTACACTCACTAGGGAAAATTTACACATTCACCAAGCCAAATAACCTGCACACCTGTACGTCTTTGGAGTGTGGGATTAAAGATGGAAGGTCTCGGAGAAAACCCACCGGTCATGGGGAGAACGTATCAACTCCGTACAGACAGCACCCGTAGTCAGGGTCGAGCCCGGGTCTCTGGCGCTGCAAGTGCTGTAAGGCAGCAACTCTACCGCTGCGCCACCGTCCATCTTAGCCAGAGACAATTGTGAAGCCAGACAATGTAGATGGGGAAGAGAGAGGAGAAATAGGTGCGTTGTCCAGGTGGGGCACAGAGAACGTACAAAGTCCGTACAGACAGCACCCGTAGTCAGAACAGAACCCGGGTCTCTGGCGCTGTAAGGCAGCAAATCTACCGCCGCGCCACCCCCTACATTTATTTTATGGATGTCGGATACGTGGTAAGAATGATGCTTGGCGGACAATTAAATCGAAGGGTCATATTTAATTTAATGTCTGGAAACACATTAAGGCATTTTAGAACTTGGCATCTGCTTGTGTCTATGAAACAAACGCAATGTCTCACAGTTTTATCACTTGTTGCTTGTAACACAGCCTCCACCGCACTTGTCTTGCTGGTTGCTGCCGTATGACAAAGATTCTCAATCCAATGGACTGCTGATGCTATTGACTGTGCATTAACGGGAACAGCTTTGGCCTGCCACATGTCCAGCTCCTCAGCGGCCCTGCATAACAATCAAAACACAAGAGCAAAGATTAGCTATTTGACCACTGAATTAACTTCACAATTAATCCTCTTAGGGGATCAAAAATATATGCATGGTTCTATGATCTGTGGCTACTTTATAAATTCTATTAATTCATTACCTGAACAAGTTAAAATTTAGAAAACTTGTCCTCAATTTAAAATGCCCCACGTTTGGTGGGAGCAGTGCGGAAGGATTAATATCAGGACCCTCTGCAACTTTCTGAAACCCAGATTTCATGAGCCTCCACTGAAAACTGGAGAAGGCCACAAACAAGTGTGTGAAGGATGGTACACACAAAATGGAAGAAGGAACTGCAGATGCTGGTTTAAACTGAAGATAGACACAAAAAGCTGGAGTAACTCAGCAGGACGGGCAGCATCTCAGCAGGGAAGGAATGGGTGACGTTTTGGGTCGAGACCCTTCTTCAGATGGTGTTCATCGAATCTCATCTCCATTGTTATCTTAAGGATGACCATTGATCAGGTTTCATGTGGGCCAGCCACATAAGTGCCATGACAAGAGAGCAGACTGCAAGATGTAGCCGGCACAGTGGGAAGCATAGTTACGCAATGGTAGAGTTGCTGCCTAACAGCACCAGAGACCCCGGTTCGATCCTGACTACAGGTGCTGCCTGTACGGAGTTTGTACGTTCTCCCTGTGACCTGCGTAATTTTTCGTCAGGTGCTCCAGTTTCCTCCCACACTCCAAAGACGTACAGGTTTGTAGATTAATTTGCTTGGTAACATTGTAGATTAGCCCTAGTGTGTGTAGGATAGTGTTAGTGTGCAGGGTACATGGTCAGCGCGGACACTGGTGGCTAATGGGCCTGTTTCCATGCTGTATCTCTAAACTAAACTAAACGACTCACTTCTTGACACTCCAAGACCTTTCCACTATCTACGAGGCACAAGTCAGGATCATGAGAAAATACTCTCTGCTCACCTGGGTGAGTGCAACGGCAACATCTCCGAAGAACTTCAACGCCATCCGGGATAAAGCTTTCCCCACACTCCATTCCCCTATGCTAAGTGTACATACACTCCACCACTTCCATGCAATGGCTGCAATACAGACCATCTACAAAATACATTCACCTGGAATGCACCTCCCAAACCAATACTGTTTGCTTAGTAAGGAACTGCAGATGCTGGTTTACACCATTGACACCAAATCCCAGAGTAATTCAGTGGGACAGGTAGTGTAAAGAAGTGAATCTCACACACTTGTAACTTTACTTAACTCTTTAATAAACACACAGATTAAACATGATCCAGCACTAACTGCACGCAGTCTGTCACCGTGCTGGAGAGAGGGCGAGAGATAGGAAGAGAGGGTGTTATTATAGAAACATAGAAATTAGGTGCAGGAGTAGGCCATTCGGCCATTCAATATGATCATGTCTGATCATCCAACTCAGTATCCTGTACCTGCCTTCTCTCCATACCCTCTGATCCCCTTAGCCACAAGGGCCACATCTAACTCCCTCTTAAATATAGCCAATGAACTGGCCTCAACTACCCTCTTTGGCAGAGAGTTCCAGAGATTCACCACTCTCTGTGTGAAAAAAAGTTCTTCTCATCTCGGTTTTAAAGGATTTCCCCCTTTATCCTTAAACTGTGACCCCTTGTCCTGGACTTCCCCAACATCGGGAACAATCTTCCTGCATCTAGCCTGTCCAACCCCTTAAGAATTTTGTAAGTTTCTATAAGATCCCCTCTCAATCTCCTAAATTCTAGAGAGTATAAACCAAGTCTATCCAGTCTTTCTTCATAAGACAGTCCTGACATCCCAGGAATCAGTCTGGTGAACCTTCTCTGCACTCCCTCTATGGCAAGAATGTCCTTCCTCAGATTTGGAGACCAAAACTGTACGCAATACTCCAGGTGTGGTCTCACCAAGACCCTGTACAACTGCAGTAGAACCTCCCTGCTCCTATACTCAAATCCTTTTGCTATGAAAGCTAACATACCATTCGCTTTCTTTACTGCCTGCTGCACCTGCATGCCTACCTTCAATGACTGGTGTACCATGACACCCAGGTCTCGCTGCATCTCCCCCTTTCCCAATCGGCCACCATTTAGATAATAGTCTGCTTTCCCGTTTATACTTGATAACTAAGGTGTGGTTAGTGGTACTGAGGCAGCTACATTATTGGTTGCATGCATAAACCATCTACATCCTTCCCCTTAGAAATCAGAATTGAAATAGAGCCATGGGAGTGTGATTATATAAAATATACGAATCTAAACAAAGTCACCATAGCGGACAGGCGGCTTAACAATACGACCCGAACGCGTGCATACAACACGTCCCCTCCCCCATCGGGAAGAAGAGAAGGCGCAGCAGAAGTAGGCGAGAAAGTTAAAACAGGAGGAGGCGCATCCGTAGCAGCAGTCAAAGCAGGATGAGACGCAGCCGGAGCAGGAGAGACGGGAGGGGAGGGAGAACGTGCAGGAGGGGAGGCAAACCGGCCAGAACCTGGCGGCAGCGGTGGAGGAGAACGCAACAAGTGAGGGGTCCGGGGCATGCAGGGATCAGCAGGAAAACCGGCAGGGACAGGTTGGGACCGCAGAGGTGCAGCATAAGGACCTGCAGGTGGAGACTTCGGCTCGTTCACAGCCAACAGGTGTTGACGGCTCAGACGATAGACAGTCCCTTCATAGTCCACCAGGTAAGAACGAGGCGAATCAGCAACACCAACCACGGTCGCGAGACGGGAATAGCCGGTGCTAGTTTGCAACCGAACGACTTGCCCGGGCAGTAGGGACGTCAGCGGCCGGCAGGACCTGTCGTGGGAACGCCGTTGAACCTCATGCTTCTGTTCAATCCGCTGCTGGACAACGGCAGGCTCTAATACCATGGGTAGCAGGGTCTGTTGAGCAATCGGCATAGTTGCCTGGTTGTCCGCGACATCAGATGCTGGGCAGGGGAACCCATGGTCTGGTCACGGGAGATATTACGGAGGTTAAGTAAGCCCAGGTAGAAGTCGGAGTTAGACAGGCGGGACTGCTCAAGCAGACCCTTAGCACTCCGCACGGCCCGCTCGGCAAGGCCGTTGCTTTGTGGGTACTCAGGGCTGCTAGTGTAATGGTGAAAGTTCCACTTGGCAGCGAAAGACTTGAATTCAGCGCTGGTAAATTGTCGGCCATTGTCAGTTTGTAAACGGACAGGGGCACCGAAGGTGGCGAAGTGCCTGCGCAGTCTGCTGATGACCATCTCGGAGGTGATTGAAGGAAGCAGGTCCACCTCGAACCAGTTGGAGTACGAGTCCACCAGGACAAGAAACTGCTTGCCCCACCATTCGAATATGTCAGCAGCCAGCGATGTCCAGGGCATGGCGGGCGCCGGCTGCTGCAAAAGGGGCTGTCGCTGCTGGTGCGGGGCGAGGTTGTTGCAGGTAGACCAGGAGGAAACTCGGTCCTTGATATATTTGGCCATACCAGGCCAGTAGAATTGTCCCTGAGCGTGAGAAATAGTGGCATCGACCCCAGGATGACCGCTATGGGCTGTGTTGTAGTAGAGATCATACAGAGAGGCTGGAACCACGACCTTGTGGCCTTTGACGATAACACCATCTTGGATCACCAGCTCATCACGGACCAGAAAGAACGGTTGGGCACCCGATGGCAAAGTTGTCCGTCTGTCGGGCCAGCCGCGTTTGATGACGGCTACGCGCTGCTGCAACGCAGGGTCAGCGGCGGTGTGTTCGATCAGGCACTGAAGCTGCGTGGTTGGGACGATGTTGACGTTCAGCACCAAGAGGTTTTCTTGCTCGTAGGGGTGGCGGTCACAGGTGGCCCATGGGGCACGAGATAGAGTATCGGCCACATGCATTTCAGTGCCCTTTTTGTAAACCAGTTGGAAATCAAAACGTTGGAGCTGCAGTATCATGCGCTGCAGTCTGGCAGGGGCAACATGTATGGGCTTGCTAAGAATTGTCACTAGTGGCTGGTGGTCGGTCTCGACCGTGAATCTGCTGCCGAAAAGGAAATCTTTAAACTTGGAACAAGCAAACACAACCGCGAGGAGCTCCTTCTCGATTTGTGCATACCGTTGCTCCGTGTCGGTCATGGTTCGCGAGGCATACGAAACAGGTAGCAGCGATCCGTCATCAAAGAGCTGCAGGCAAGCAGCACTGAGCCCAAAACGGGAGGCATCACAAGACCCTGCAGTTGTACAGGGTCTTGGTGAGACCACACCTGGAGTATTGCGTGCAGTTTTGGTCTCCAAATCTGAGGAAGGACATTATTGCCATAGAGGGAGTGCAGAGAAGGTTCACCAGACTGATTCCTGGGATGTCAGGACTGTCTTATGAAGAAAGACTGGATAGACTTGGTTTATACTCTCTAGAATTTAGGAGATTGAGAGGGGATCTTATAGAAACTTACAAAATTCTTAAGGGGTTGGACAGGCTAGATGCAGGAAGATTGTTCCCGATGTTGGGGAAGTCCAGGACAAGGGGTCACAGCTTAAGGATAAGGGGGAAATCCTTTAAAACAGAGATGAGGAGAACTTTTTTCACACAGAGAGTGGTGAATCTCTGGAACTCTCTGCCACAGAGGGTAGTTGAGGCCAGTTCATTGGCTATATTTAAGAGGGAGTTAGATGTGGCCCTTGTGGCCAAGGGGATCAGAGGGTATGGAGAGAAGGCTGGTACGGGATACTGAGTTGGATGATCAGCCATGATCATATTAAATGGCGGTGCAGGCTCGAAGGGCCGAATGGCCTACTCCTGCACCTAATTTCTATGTTTCTATGTTTCTATGTAACAACAATGGGACGGCACAGGTCAAAGAATTTAAGTGTCGGGGTGCTGGCCAGCTTAGATTTCAGAAATTCGAAAGCCTGTTGGTGTTGTGGGAACCAGGACCAGGCAGTGTCTTTTTTAGTTAGTCGCCTCAGGGGCAAGCTCAGCTCGCTGAGATTAGGAATAAACTTGCCGAGGTAATTGACCATGCCCAGGAAGCATTGCAGACCGAGGATGTCGGTTGGGGCTGGCATCTCGGAAATTGCAGCAGTCTTTTGTGGGTCAGGCTTTAGTCCATCAGAAGTGAAGATGTGTCCGACGTAAGGCACTTCAGAGATGCGAAATCTGCACTTTTTTTATGTTCAGTTTTAAATTGATCTGTCGAGCCCGGTCCAGGACCCGGCGCAGGTTTTTGTCATGTTCGGCGGCATTCTCCCCGTAGACTAGGATGTCATCCACGATGATGGCGCACGGCATGCCAGCAAACAGCTGTTCCATGGACCTCTGGAACAACTCGCTGGCAGAGTTGATTCCGAATGGCATCCGCAGGAATTTGAATCCGCCATAGGGAGTAGCAAACGTTGTAAGATCAGAGGATCATTTGTCGAGTGGTATTTGCCAGAATAAACTTTTGGCATCGAGGACGGAGAAAACCGTGGCCTGCCCGACTTGAGCCGCAACATCTTCCACGGTTCTCATGGGGTAGTGTGGTCGCCTAATTGCAAGGTTCAGGTCCTTTGGGTTGATGCACACTCTTATCTCGTTCTTGTCCTTCTTCAGCGTGGCAACCATGGTGGAGGCCCACTCGGTGGGCTCGCTAACTACCTCCAGCACTCCCATCGCGACCATGCTCTTCAGCATCGATTCAACCTTGTCCTTCATAGCGAGGGATACTCTGTGTGGTGCACGGACCACAGGCGCCACCTTTGGATTGGTGGCGATCTTGTAGACGAAAGGCAGTTTGCCCAGCTCATTATCAAACAGGTCCGGGTACTCAGATATGGGATCCAGCATCACCCGCACCTCATGGACAGTGCGGTCGAACGAGACTAGTCCCAGGTCCTGGCATGCCTGGTTGCCCAACAAAGTCACACAATCAGAGTCGAGAACATAGAACGTGAGAGCCCGCGATGACCTCTGCAGCACACAATTGAAGATGGCCTTGCCCACTGGTTTCAGCACCTCGCCCCCGTAAGCATGTAAAGTCGAACGGTCAGCGCTTAGTTGCTCATTGTGCCTAATCTTTCTGAACAGGCTTGTTGACATAACATTGACTTTCGCCCCCGTGTCGAGCTTAGCAGAGAAGGTCGAATTGTTGGCATAAACGAGGACCGAAGGATCCGTGAGTCGAGCAGGTGCGTGTAGGAGTGTGAAAACACTAGCATCTCCTTGAGAACTAATTGGCTCAGAGTCGTGGGCAGTGTCGAGAGAGGACTGGGAACCAAACTCGCCATCAACTTGCACCAAGTTGTTTAGGACTTGTCTAGAAGCTGGGGGAAGTTTCCCACGGGAGCGACAGACAGCCGAGAAATAGTTCAATTTCTTGCAGAAATTGCAGGATTTTCCGTAAGCCGGGCACTGCGACTGCATTGAATGCACATAACCGCAATTAGGGCATTTTTTAACGCCTTGGCCGCCGGGGATGTAGATGGCCCGCGACGTGGGTCTGGTGTTGGCTATGTTGGGACGTTGAGACCAGTTAAATTAATCGATTTATTATCAGACCCCCGCTGTCCAAACAGCGGGTCAACGACTTCGGCTAACCTGCATGCTTGCATGGCTTCGGTTAGAGTAAGATCTGGTTTCTTTAGTAGCTCCGATCGTAATTTCTGATCGAGCATTCCTGTCATTAGAATGTCTCTAGTAAGCTGTTCAGTCATATTATCAAATCGGCACCTCTGAGCGAGGTAACGCAGATCAGCAATAAAACATTCAACAGGCTCATCATGCTGCTGCTTTCCCGTAAAAAACTTGGCTCTCTCTAAAATGCGGTTAGAGGGCAGGTCACAAAACTCAGCGAATTTTCGCAACAGACATACCCGGTCGTCGGCAGATTCTGCAGGTACTTGGACCTGATCATGTTCATCCCTGACCGCGGGACTGTAGGTGATGGCTTGTGCTCTCCTCATGGCATCAGGACCAGCAAGATTTAGCAAAAAGGGAAGCTTTAACGGCATCAGGGTCGTTGCGATGAGCAATGTTCATGTAGTGGGTAAAATCCATCTCAAAAGACATCCAGCGCTCCGCTATGTCTGCATCAAAGACCAGGGGCGCAGGTTTGCGGCATGAGGATGCCATGGTGACACAAGGAGAGTAAAACTCCGACAAAGAAACAAACTCAAGAAATAAAACCCGATAAACAGGAGGCACGAGAATTAACTTGCCGACACCATGTAAAGACGTGAATCTCACACACTTGTAACTTTACTTAACTCTTTAATAAACACACAGATTAAACATGACCCAGCATTAACTGCACGCAGTCTGCCACCGTGCTGGAGAGAGAGCGAGAGATAGGAAGAGAGGGTGTTATTATACTTGATAACTAAGGCGTGGTTAGTGGTACTGAGGTAGCTACATTATTGGTTGCATGCATAAACCATCTACAGGTAGCATCACTGGAGAGAAGGAATTGGTGACGTTTCGGATCGAGACCCTTTTTCAGTCTGAAGAAGGGTCTCAACCCGAAAAATCACCCACCCCTTCTCTATAGAGATGCTGCCTGTCCCACTGAGTTTCTCCAGCATTTAGTGTCTATCTTCCCAAACCAATACCTTCTTCCATCAAGAAGGACAAGGGTAACAGATACGTCAGAACATCACCAACCATTCACTGGTTCCCCTCTAAAGTTACACATCACCTAGGCCTAGAAATATATCTCCTGTCCTTTGCTGTCAAGTCTTGGAACCCCCAACCCAGCAGCAGTATATTTAATTCTTTATTAATAGTATATTCACAAGGTATGCAAATACCCTTTTTCCACCTTTTTTACCTTTAATTTTCAGATTGCATCTCCGGTAGCTCTGCAGCCTACCATCGATGGAGTTGGAGGCCTCCTCGGACTGACTTTGGGCCTCACCGCGGGCGTGGACTTACATCGGAGCCGATCCCTTGCCTGGGATGGCTCCAAGCACCAAGAGCTCGCAGTGTCGGGAGAGACTCGACCAGCCCCGACGCGGGGTCCGATCACTGGAGCGGGGGAGCGGACATCCCCCCGATGCAGGAGCAGATCGCCTTGATGCGGAACGCCCAAACGCCACCCGCTACGGGAGTCAAGATCGTCCCATTAACGGAGGGCTCAAGGCCCCCGACCGCGGGAGAGCTAAGGAAAGAGATTTGAACTTTTTTTCGCCTTCCTTCACAGTGAGGAATACGGAGGAGTCACTGTGGTGGATGTTTATGTTAAAATGTGTTTAGTGTGTTCCGTTGCTTTTTATTTGTATGACTGACTTGGCAAATTAAATTCCTTGTATGTTGCAAAACATATTTGGCTACTAAAGTATTATTGTGATTGTGAAATAGTCGCCCATAAAGGGCGCTTGCAAAGTTGCAAAGTATCACCGTGCCAGGTCCCCCTTTGTTCTCCCCCCTCCTCTTCCCTCACGGCAGTCCCATCACGCCAGGTCCTCCTTTGTTCCTTCCCTCGGCAGGAGAGAATGCCTACATTAGAAAGTCTTCAGCAGATCAGGAGGAATTCTCACCACCACCTTCAAGGGCAGTTAGGGATGAGCAATTAATGTTGGCCTTGGCACCATTGCCCACTTCACAAAAATGAATTTTGGGAAACTTTTGCTCCGTACAAAATCTATACATAACTAAAACTCTGATCTTGTTATCTTCCGGTTTGGCGGTCATTCTATTTGCGCAAAAACAGTTTGCGATAGCGCTAAGATTTTTTGCCAGTTCACTCACCTTTCTCCTATACTGCGAGTCCACTAAGTTTCATTCTGATCGGTTTTAAATGTCGTCAAAGTTAGCGAGGTTTAAAAATCTTTAAAATCTCGCGTGCGCAGATCAATCTCTTCTCCTGCCTTCCAGCGCCGCGTGGATTAGTCTCTTCCCTTGTCACTCCCCGAGAAGGTCCGCCCCTTCCTGCGCCATCGCATCTTTAGTGGAGATGAGGAAAGCCGGCGGAGGATTGCAACTGGACTTCTGGAGG